>NC_085994.1:35568200-35892200 GCF_030014385.1 Trichomycterus rosablanca
TGAATGAAAATGTGAGAGTTTAATCTTGTAAGTATAATCACTTTTTAAATCTTTAGGTTGGCACTAGTGGTGTGCGATACCAAGTAAATACAGGGCCAGCATCGCCGATACCAATAACAATACTTAAACTTTTTACTTATAAAAGCAGTTTGTTTACTTTCATGTAGGGGAAAGCAGTGTTTCATGAGTAGGGCATTTAATACCATGATGAACTAAGTCTGAGGTTTTTGTTTAGAACCGATTATATTATAACAAAACATAATTTATACATTCGTATAAATTCGAATTTGCGTAAGTTGCGCAAAGTACGTAAAGTGTGTTTGTACTTTACCTGTGTATAATTTACACTATAATTTCCATAAAACTGTCCCATTTTCTGCATGTGTTAAGAAAAGTACTCAGTAACTTACAATCTTCTTTCAGAAATAAAAGAATGAAAACAATATTAATTAGATCTAAGAGAAAGTTTCAACACTGAGATTGATATACGCTCCTACTAGCTTTGTGGCATCAAGGACACAAAGCAAAACACTGAACTAACATTTAATGTGGTTTGCATTAGTTCTTTTTCGATGATAATTAGGCTACACTTCTTAATGCACAGAAGCTCGACTACAGAACCATTGTTTTTAAGAGTGTGTGTAAATCAGGACAGTAATCAAGTACAGTTCTGAAAAATTTCAATAAATGCACTTTATTTGTACTTGTAAGTGAATACAGACAAAAACTAACACACTCACAACCGACTTAGCTTCTCAATGCTGTTACCAGATGATCATTTATCCAAATAACGCTCCCTGGCATCCTTGCTGAGTTTGTCTCGGTTTAGTTTTCTCTCATTTCGTGTCTGATTCTCCAGCTTTCACTGCTTTAAAAGAATATAAAATAAGTAATGCAGTAATGTAAGAGTCTCTGCTGCTACTTTCACTGTATCGCTAACAACAACAAACACAGTGGCGCGTTGGTGACGTCATATTAAACACACGTGACTGACAAGACCAATCAGCAACTAGTACTGAACTATTGAATCATTAAACCGACTCAGGATTCACATCGTTCATTTTAGTTTATAATGTTGCTTATTTATATTTAAATGAAATAATTTTTTGCAGTTCCATGTATAATGATAATAATTTGTACTCATTATTTATGACCGTTTTGATAATAAACGGAAATTTGACCAAATGAAGCGTTTTCTGTCAGAATGTTTGTGGTGTTTCTGCGCCATCATGTGGATCTGTGCTGAGGTAACTTCTCCAGCTGCTTGTTTGGGTTAAGCTCATCTTCAGGGGAGATTTACTATATAAAGAAGAGTAAATAAACATTAAACAATGTGGCTGCACCGCAACAGCGTCTGTACATGAGCTCAAATACTAAAAAAATAAAATAAATAACGCTTCCATGTTGTGTTTTGAGCACTGAAGCAAATCGAGTGATTTATGAGAGGAAAAAGCAGCTTCACTGTAAAACTAAACAGTGAAGATGAGCAGAAGAAACCGGGTGGTTTTATACGAGCTGAACGTGTTTTTACTTCTTAAAATAAGATTATAAATCACGCATTAAGCGCAATATGGCTGTTTTCTTCTTTTAATAGAAGCAGTTGAGAGTGCAGTGATAAAATACTCGTACATGAATGATAAACATGTACATTTATTATCGACCGAAGTTCCACTTTTCTGGCTTTTTTAAAAGTAAACAAAACACACAAAATTATGAAATAACTTAAATTCATTTTTAGTTAGTGGTTTTTCATACAATCATATACAATAATATAATAACAAAACTACATTTTCACTGCACTTCTGTGGCTTACAAAAATAAAGTTAACAAAAGTTTTACTGGAGAACAAATGTTTTAAACTTTACATTCTTTTTTTATTTTATTTTTTTCCATTTACTGCTGTAAAATATCCCCACCTCTCTCTCTCTCTCTCTCTCTCTCTCTCTCTCAACTCAAACTCAAAAGAAGCTTTATTGGCATGACAAATGATAACATTCGTATTGCCAAAGCAAGTTACAGAGTCAAGTCAAGTCAACTTTATTTATATAGCGCTTTTTACAATATACATTGTCTCAAAGCAACTTTACAAAATCCAGGACCAACAGAGAAATATAAAAATAAAAATAAGAAAGAACAAAAATATACAGAACAGTTACATGTGCAAAAAATATAGAATAGAATAAAATATTTATAAAAACAGTGCAAAATAATAACAATAAAAATTATAATATTTACAATAATGAGGTAGTAAAACAATCAGTTTGTGTGTGTGTGTGTGTATGAGACATGGTCACCCACTGTCCCTCACCTGGTGGCAGGTGTGAGTATAGAGTGCTGCTAGTTTGCAGCTCTCTCTGTGCTCCCCCAGTAGGTGGGGCAGTTTGTCGTGGTCTGGGAGGGAGGTGAAGTTGGGGATGATGTTATTAAATTTAGGGAAGAATTGGGAGCGGACGTGGTGGTACTTGGTACACCGGGTGAGGAAGTGCAGCTCCGTCTCTACTGTACTGAGAGTACAGTGCTGGCACAACCTCTCCTCCCGGGGCAGCCAGGACCGGGTGTGTCGCCCCGTCTCCACGGCCAGGTCGTGTGCGCTCAGTCTGTACCTCGTCAGGGTGTTTCTTAATTTAGGGTCAGATACTGTGCTCAGATAATCTGCTGCACTGTAGTGTCTGTTTAGGGCCAAATAGCACTGCATTTTACTTTGAGTTTTAGTTTCAGTTTCCCAATAATTCAGATATTTAGTTCGGATTTTTTGTGTAATTTGGTTTATTCTAATTGGGTTTACAGATTTCTCTTGTTCCTGAGTCTTTTTTGTGTTAGTGTGTGTTAGTGGTGTGTCGGTGTGTGTTATTACAGTGTCTGTGTGTGTTACTTGTGTATCTGTGTGTGTTAGTGGTGTATCTGTGTGTGTTAGTGGTGTATCGGTGTGTGTTACTGGTGTATCTGTGTGTGTTACTGGTGTATCTGTGTGTGTTAGTGGTGTATGGGGGTGTGTTACTGGTGTATCTGTGTGTGTTAGTGGTGTATGGGTGTGTGTTAGTGGTGTATCTGTGTGTGTTAGTGGTGTATCTGTGTGTGTTACTGGTGTATCTGTTTGTGTTAGTGGTGTATGGGTGTAGTGACTCCGGACCAGTTGGATGAGGGGACTGGTATGTTTGCTCAGCTCTTGGTGTTTCAGGGCTTTATAATGATAAGTTTGGGGGTCGCTCTCATTTAGATGGTTCCAGAAGTTGATTGCTCTTCTCTGTATGTTTATAATTAGTGGAAATCTGCCTAATTCTGCCCTGCACGCATTGTTCGTGGTGTGTCTGTGCACCTTTAGGATGCTTTTACAGAACTCTGTGTGCAGGGTCTCTAATGGATGTTTGTCCCAATTATGGAATTGATGGTGTGTAAGCGAACCCCAAACTTCACTGCCATATAGAGCAATCGGTTCAATTATTGATTCAAAAATTTTAAGCCAAATTCTAATCGGAATTTCTACGAATGTTTGACGTTTTATGGCGTAGAAGGCCCTGCGAGCTTTTTCTCTCAGTTCATTTACTGCCGGGTTAAAGTTTTCTGTGGAACTGATGTTCAGTCCGAGGTAAGTATAATCTTTAGTGTGCTCAATTTCATGGTGTCCTAATTTATATGTGTGTTTGGTTCCCTGAGATCTGGCTCTTTTCTGGAAGGTCATAATTTTGGTCTTTTTGAGGTTGACGGTCAGGGCCCAGGTCTGACAGTACTGCTGCAGCAGGTCCAGTTTGTGCTGGAGACCCTGAGCGCTGGGGGACAGCAGGACCAGATCATCTGCATACAGCAGGAGTTTAATCTCTGAGTCGTGTAGAGTGAGACCGGGCGTGGCTGAGTGCTCTAACATGGAGGCCAATTCATTAATATAGATGTTAAATAGAGTTGGACTTAAACAGCAGCCCTGTCTCACTCCACGCTCCTGAGAGATGAGATGTGTTCTCTTACTGCCGATTCTTATTCCACACTGGTTTTCTGTGTACATGGATTTAATAAGATCATATGTTTTACCCCCTACACCACTCTCTAACATTTTATAGAACAATCCTTCATGCCAAATAGAATCAAAAGCTTTTTTTAAATCAATAAAACATGCAAATATTTTAGAGTTATTTTGAACTACATATTTTTCGATCAGGGTGTGTAGGGTGTAAATATGATCGGTAGTGCGGTAATTTGGTAGAAAACCAATCTGACTTTTACTCAGGACGTTGTGTTGGGTAAGGAAGTGTAATAATCGTGAGTTAATTATACTACAGAATAACTTCCCCAGGTTACTGCTCACACAGATGCCCCGGTAATTATTAGGGTCGAATTTATCTCCACTTTTGTAGATGGGTGTTATGAGACCTTGATTCCAGATATCAGGGAAGGAACCGACACTCAGAACCAGGTTAAAGACTTTTAACATCGCCAGGTGAAATTTGGAGCTGTTGTGTTTGATCATTTCATTCAGGATCCCGTCAGGTCCTGATGATTTCTTTGTTTTTAGTTTTTTAATGTTGTCTTTAAGTTCCTGCTCAGTAATGATAGAGTCTAGAGGATTCTGGTGGATTCTAGAGGATTCTCTCTCTCTCTCTCTCTCTCTCTCTCTCTCCTGTATGTGCTTGGTCTTCTGAGCCGCTTAGTCACGTGACGGTACCACAACAACACACAGCAGAGCAGCAGGACTAAGATGAGAATGTAAGATGTGAGAGGAGCGGCTCTGTACACACATGGTTTCTACTTTCTAATAAAACAGGAGAAACGAGCTGAATGTAGCGGAGAAAAAGTAAAACTGAAGTATTAATACTATCGATATTTGGACCGATCCGCCCGTCCCTAGTAATAAGGTTAGAACAGCCGTGTGAAGGTGTCAATACCGAGCCTAGCCAACTAGTTTTGACTGACTAAAGCACAAATAACTCATACATCATAACTATTATTATTATTATGAAAGATAAAGACTTGTACACTGTGTGCAGTACATTAACTATACGAAATACATTACAGCTGTGAGTTAATACCCTGAGTCAACCACACCGGTACTTGTTAGCTTAGTCGCTAGTGTTAGCTGCTAAGCTAACTGCAGTGATTTCTGTTTCTATAAGCGCTCTGTATTTATAACTCTATCATATTATTATTGTAATACATTTTTGTAAGTAACTGCTCTCAGTAGGGTTGTAGATAAATTCAGATGTTTAAAGCGGTTTAAAATGTTTCTTGTTTCTGGTGCTTTACTTTCTCACAACGTTACTATCATAGCGTATGGCCATCTGGGTGAATCAATTTGTACATTTTTAACAGTGACCGAATACATGTGTCCTTGTTAATTTAAAATAAAAATAGATGCTAATCTTTTTACATTTATAAGCACAAAGTCAAAAGAAAAGAGCTCTTATTCACCAAAACGCACTCACAAAAGCCTCACTACGCATGCGCCGATTAATTTGCGTCGAGTGCGCAAAGTGCGTCCGTACTTTACGTACGAATAATTTACACTATCATTTTCATAAAACTGCCCCTATTTCTGTATGTGCAAAGTATTCAAAAACTTACATAAAACTTACAATCTTCCAATGCCTACCAACATACTGATGTCTGTTAGGATTTTAACAACATAACAACGTGACGATACCACAACAAATTAGATTACATGCTCAATTTCCAGAGAAAAACTGAAAAAGGGGGACTGTACATCCCTGACTTTCACATACACAATTGTTACAAAATGGCCATTGCCATGCACATTTTTGGACTGCAGTTTTCTCCCCAAATACATACCTATATGTGAGTGAATATTTGAGTTAATGAGGATAGTATACCTATACAATAAACTGGTGTGCTGTCTAGTGGTTCAAAGTATCTAGACACCAATTAGAATAAAGCAGTTATTTTATTTCTTATAAAATAGGCATTGCCATGCACATGGCTCATCAGTATAGATATACTGAATAAATGGGGATTTTGAAATGCTGTGTATTTGGCCAAATTTAACTGATTACTCTCTTTTTAAATACAATTCCTCTGCGTGCAGGAAACAACTAGATTGAAAGGGGGGAATGCACATAAATTCATAATATTTTTCTTTTTTACCAAAAATTTACCAAAATATCTTATACAAGTACCATTGCAGATGTTAATATTACGTATGTTTTCACACAGCTTTTACAAGAAGTTCAAAGATTGAAACATCTAAACTAAGAAAGCCACTGGAACAATTCAACATGGAATCTCATGGGCATCAGTGCTCCTGCAGTGCCCAACACTCCACCCCAAGCGTCCACCAAACCCTTGACGAGATGGATTTTGAGAGAAGTAATATATAAAGTCTCTAAAAGCCCCTTGAGAATCATCACTCATTCACACATTCATTGTTTTTTACAGGTATATGGTCAGCAGCTCTGGATGGTGATTTGCAAAGGGTTTGGTCATTATTGAGGAAAGGAACAGATCCGAACCAAAAGGACCAGGCTGGATATACCGCTTTGGTAACCCCATTATACTGCATACAGAAACATTTTGATCTGTGGTTTTGAATCAGTTTTCTTATGCCTAAAGAGAAAATGAAAAGCCTGTAGGACCAAGACTAAATGCCTATTATTTAAATACCTCTGCTATAGACTCATGTTTAAATCCCTGAATATATGAAGCTAGAAAAATACATTAGAAGTTACTTGCTATGTTTATCTACTAGTTTGATAGGAAAAATGTTTATATCACATTTTTATGTCTCTTTGTAGCACTTTGCCAGTCGAGCAGGACACCAGGCGGTGTGTGAGCTGCTTTTGGATCAGGGTGCCTGTACCAACTTCCAGACCAACGGTGGTACCACTGCTTTACACAGAGCTGCCTACTGTGGTCACATCGGCATTATTAAGCTGCTGCTGAAACATGAAGGTGATCCCAGCCTGACAGATGATGATGGATCAACACCACTGCACAAGGTAAATGACATCCAGTTCTAGTTTCAGAAATGTATGCTCATGTTCACAACTAAAAATGAGTCCAGTTGTTTCAGCCACACATATTGCTAACAGGTATGTAAAACCAATTATATAAAATTTAAGACCTGCTTCTAGCTGTGGCAACAGTTTGGGGATGGCCCATTCCTGTTTCAGCCACTGGGATGAGTTTGATGCGGAGGAACTCCAGTGTCCTGCACAGAGTTTTATTTTCAACCCTATTGGACATCTTCTCATATCAGCCTACATCAGTACCTGACGTTACAATTGCTGTTGACTAAAAGGGCACAAATTCTTGTAGACACAGTCCAAAATCTTGTGTCAAGCCACTACAGAAGAGTGTAGGCCCCTTAATATTAATGTCCATGATTTTGGATTGGAATGCTGTAGCCTAGTCGTTAAGGTACTGGACTAGTAATCAAAAGGTTGCTGGTTCAAGCCCCACTGCCAGGTTGCCACTGTTGGACCCTTAAGCAAGGCCCTTAACCCTCATTTGCTTTGACAGTATACTGTCACTGTACTGCTTGGATAAAGACGTCTGCTAAATGCCGAAAATGTAAATGTTCAACAAGCTCTTTGCTCCATGACCGTATAGTTTATATTGAACAGTGTCCTTCATACTGCTTATGTATAATGTAGAGCATTTTTCCCCAGTAAGTCCATGCTTGTTTTAGCAAGACAATTTCAGGCATCATTCTTAAATATATATATTGTATAAAAAGGTTGTTGTCTAATTGTGCTTGTTTGTGTTCCAATGTATCCACAGGCTGCTGAGCAGGGCCATCAAGGAGTGTGTGAAATGTTATTAAACAAATGTCCTGTCTTGAGAACTGTGAAGGATAAAAGATCACGCTTACCAGTAGATCTCTGTCCAGAAAACAGCGCTCTCCACGAACTTCTGAAGCTTTCTTAATGATGAGCCCAAAGACTCTCTTCAATATTCTGGCCAAGGTGAAACAGTTTTGAGACTTTACCAGTGCCTTCAGCTACACCTACATCCTGAATTTGTCATAAAAATGAAGATATATAACGTGGAAGCTTTATAAATACAAGAAATGACAAAATTACTAATTCAACGGGGAACTACGAGCTTTACATCATTAATTACCATTTATTTCAATGTCCGTATCAACTATGCTGAATGTGCCAGCAGGTGGCACTACTGACCATCCCATGCTTCTAACACCATCTCACCATTCAGCATGTTGGCTTATTTACGGTTTACAGTGTGTGTATACAGTATATTCGACTGAAAGTATGTGGACACCATTCCAAAACCATATTTATAGCAGGCTGTATGTTAAAATCTGTACGAATTTGTGCCCATTCAGTAAAAAAAAACACTGATTTTGGACAAAATGGCCTGGCTTGCAATAGATTTCAATTCACCTTCATACTTCACCCCTGTAAACAATGGATGTAGGCAGACTTGTGTTATGCTACATGGCTGAAAGTATGTGGACACCTCTCTTAATACTGAGTTTAGTTGTTTCAGCCAAACCATTTGCAAATATCAAATATATGAAATAATTTATACACTTCTAACAGTGTCGTTTACTCTTCAGAATCAGCTTTATTCGCCGAGTATGTTTGCACGTACAAGGAATTTGTTTCCGGCTGTTGGTACCTCTCTACAATATACAGACAATACAGTGTACAAAACACTAAGCAGAAAAATTGCCTAAAATACATAATACAAATTACAAATGAAATTACAGTAAAAGTCAATGCAGTATATGTATAAAGTGCAGTGTGGCATGTAAACAAGAAAGTAGTGAGACAGTGTTGTGTGGTATATAAACAACAGCAGCATAACTATTACCTATGCACAAAGCAAGGTCTAAGAAACAAGGTTTGATGAGTTTGGCATGGTAAAACTCCAAGTGCCTCCAGAAGCCATATCTTAACACCATTAAACAACTTCTGGATGAATAAGGCCTTCTTTGCCAACATCAGTGCTCACAAATGCTGTTTGACTGCATTGAAGCAAGAAGGTCCTGGGTTTGATCCCCAGGTGGGGCGGTCCGGGTCCTTTCTGTGTGCATGTTCTCCCCGTGTCTGTGTAGGTTTCCTCCGGGAGCTCCGGTTTCCTTCTACAGTCCAAAAACATGCAGTCAGGTTAATTGGAGACACTGTGTGTCTGCCCTATGATGGACTGGCGCCTGGCCAGGGTGTTACTGTGTGCCTTGCGCCCATTGAAAAGCTGGGATAGGCTCCAGCACCCCTCCTCGACCCTAATTAGATAAGCGGTTAAGAAAGTGAGTGAGTGAGTGAACTTCCACAGACACACTTTGAAATCTTGTATTGTGCCTTCCCAGAAGAGTTCTAGCCAGAAAGATGTACTGGCCTCCGTCCAACAGCTTACCCAGTGAATAGAGTTGATGTGTTATTGAAGGTGTTACAGGACAGGAAATTAGCAATGACTAAAAACAAAATGGACTTCCTCTTGTCATCAACATTGTGATTCAGCACATTAGAGTGGATTTGGCTGACAGGAGTTGGACCTTTGGTTCTGCTGACTCACTTCCAGCTCACTGCTCAGAATGTGCTGGCCTGTTTGTAGAATCCTTTTAGTGAGTAAAGCTGGGACGTTACCGGTAGTTTCTCAGCTTTGTGTCACTGCACCGATTCACCAAGTGATTTACCAATGAATATTCAACTTATATACACAGAACTGCTATTTATTTAATAATTTTGTGCTATTTATTTTAAGACTCGTTCCTTCAATTCTGAATCACTTCAAGTTACAGAGATTTCTTTTGTATATTTTAGTCGACTTAAATCTTCCCCAAACTGACCTTATATTGATGTTGGTGTGTCTTACCTGATAATACAATATTTACTTATTTATTTATAAGGATTTGATCGTCATGTTTACATCACTAGTTACTTAAGATTAATCAGTTTAAGTCTTTAATTTCAAACACAGTCATGGACAATTTTGTGTCTCCAATTCACCTCACTTGCATGTCTTTGGACTGTGGGAGAAAACTGGAGCTCCAGGAGGAAACCCACACACACGAGGAGAACGTGCAAACTCCACACAGATAGGACCCGGACCACTCCACCTACTCACTAAGCCACCGTGCCACCTGATAATACAATACACAGCCAAAAGTATACTGACACCTCCTAATGATTAAGTTTAGGCATTTCAGCCACACCCATGATTAACAGCTATATACAGTTTTTTTTTTTGACGTCTTACATATTAGGTGTCGCCAGTGGATCATTTGGCAGTTTTATGCCAGATGCCCTTTTGATTTTAACCATGTTTGGAATTGGCACTGAAAGTGTACTTACGTAGTGTGTAGACATAGCCAATCATGTCTGTATAGACGCCTAAGCTTAGCGTGACTGTGCCATTATGAACAAGGCAAGATCTATCAAGACAAGATACGACAAGTTTGTAGTGTAGAAACTCCAGTGGCCTTACACAAAGAGTGTAGGCTGTTATAGCTGTAAATGCAGATCTACCTACATATTAATAGTAGAGGATTTTAGCCCTCATGGCAACTATTGGCCAGTTCTTCAGTAGTAAAGGCAACTGTGTTCAGAATTTCTACTGTGTTAATATGATCTAGTGTGCAGTGCATACAACATACAGCCAAGAGTAAAAAAAAATAGTTCTCTAGAACCAAGGTTTGCTATCAATCTGCCCCTGATATTCTTCCCCCTGAACTCTTATGGGGATTTAAAAGATGACCGATTGAGTACATGCAAAGTAACTGACTTTTTACCCAAGTCCACGTTTCCACATTTCTGTTACATCCCTTGAGGTTTTCTTTGTGTTGTTTGTCATAGCAAAGGCTGTAGTCTGCTAAGTCCCTTAGTAGTACACACGTTTGGCAGAATAGGTAGCCCAGCGGTCACTCTGCTGATCGTTTCTGCAGAAACATCGCAAGGGTTGGATTCTGGGAAGTCAGAATACTCCTTTTCCATAGGAAACAGCAGATTATGCAAAATGCAATTGGACACAAGTGCTACAAGCCCAAGTATGTAGTGTTTGAGCATTATTCATCCATGTAGAACACAATAAGTGATCACATCAATGAGAACCTGACTTGATTGCTTAAAACTGTATGAAGTAGAAGTACAAGTCAAACTTATTATCTTTTGAGTTTGATAAATATATTTCAATTCCTAATTTGATGTCTGCTTTCAATTCCTAATTTGATGTCTGCTCCTGTCCCAACTTTTACGGAATAATACAGCATGTGTTTGATATTTTCTTCAGGTAAATAGGTGAATAAGTAAGCAATAAGCAGGTGATGCAATCAGCAAAGCCTTTATTTGCTTTGGCCTGGGGTTGTGTTAGTGGCAATGGTATGGGCTAACATGCACACCTGTAAAGGCTTTAATAATGCTGGGGGTTGCATGTGCATTTTGACATGTGCTACTATCTTATGTGGACTTCCCTGCTTCTTCCAGGCTTTGTAATGAGTGAGTGTAGGTGCTAGACTGGCCTGCCTGCAGTCCAAATCTGTGTCAATTAATTACAAAACGTAGTTAAGAGGAAAGGGATGTAACACAGTGGTAAACATGCCCCTGTTCCAAATTTTTTGGAACGGTTGAAGCCATCAGATCTTGAATGAGTGTAAAATAAAATGACATACAGTGGTACCTTGTAACTCGATGTCCCCTAAACTCGAAATCTTGAAAACTTGACACCCTTCGTGGAGAAATTTTTATTCACAGGCAGTGCACGAACGGTGAAAAAAGCATAAAAGTGAAAAAGCTATTTTGTCACATGTGAATGCACCTTTACTGAACGGAATATGGTATTCCAAGAGCAAGCATCTCCATGATTGTGAAGCGTAAGGAAACAATAAACAAGTAAAGGTAAAGTGCAGGTTTTATTGTATTTTCTATTGATTTTTAACTGTTTTTCAATTGCATTTCAGTGATTTTATATTATACTTTATATTATACTTATTATTTTCAGTGTATCAGTGTCAAAAACAACCCCATTATTTAAATTTTAGTATAAATTATATGCAGTTCTGCGGGACAATGGGACACATTAACAGGTTTCCCAAACATCCTTATGGGACAAAAAATACCTTGGAACTCTGACATCAGTCCCAGAACCAATTGACGTCAAGTCTTAAGGTACCACTGTACTTGGAAATCATTTGGATTTGGAAATCATTGCTGCCTTTTTGTTTACATTTTCCTGCTCTTTCAATCTTACATAATTGCTGAAAATCCAAAGAGCGTTTTCAGCAAACAGCTACATCTGTCCACCTCCTTATCTTAATGAATCCATGCAATTGTGTTTGAGATGTTTATTGGTGAAGGGAAATGAATCACCAATAAAGACGGTCTGGAAAAGTTTATTGGTTTGCACTTTCCTCGTTCCTCCTACTCAACATTATTCACTTCCTATTTTTGAAGGACCATCACCACACACATTAAACAACATAGCTGGTAAAACGAAAATGATGTACTATTAAAAAGACAAAAACACCCTTCTACTTTTCCTTCCTTTGGACCACACCACAGAGCTATTTCTACTGCTTACTTTTGCTCAAAGTAACCACCACCCCTAACCTAACGTTGTTTCTACATGTCTGCTTTACCGGATACATCCAGAGTAAAATGACATCTGTGTACAGAGCTGATTATAAATGAATAGTGTGTTCCATATTTGTACGTAAAGCATATGTAATTATTTTCATCTCACTGTCATGTCTCAACCTGTCAATGATAAAAACATCATTGTAAATATATAGGGATATTTCATATTTCAAAACACAAATCCTTCATGTCCTTTGGCATCAGTAAGTCCTCGCCTCCCAATAACCTGTCAGCAATTTGTGGCTTGTCCCTCCTCAGACCACTGTCAGTCGGTACTCTGCCTGTGGTTGCAACCCTGTTACTGTTTCCTTGTTGATACTTCATCTTTTTCTTCAAAGATGTTCCTGTATTTGGCTGCATTTATAATTTCTTCAATTCTTACCAGTCTCCCTGGTAACACCCATTTTGCCCAGATGCCCAATTTGGCCACTAGTAAAGTTCAAGGTTGGGTCACGATTCTATTCAAAATTGATGCCACTGTGGTCTTAGTCACAAGCCAAGCTTTAGATATTGTTTATACCCTCTCCCTGATCTATGCCTTACCACATATTCAGATCCTGTACAGATCCACAGACAGTTCCATAAACATCATGACTTGGTTTTAGTCCTCACAATGCAGTGTAAACTGTGGGCCCTTATAGACCCAACTGTGCGCCTTCCAAACTGTCCAATCAATTACTGGTATTCCTGTACAACAAGCTAGGTCATTTCAAATCCATAGTCAGTATATAACAGTACTTAGTTCTGTATGGGTAACAATAAAGTCTAGCCTTAAATACAGCAGTTTTGAACAGAAACGTTTATCTCAGACTTTTTTTTTGCCAAGCCAGCTGTAGATGTGTGATTTCTGTGGTCTAATAAAATTACATGTCACACTGCATGACATGATGCCAAAACATTCTTGGCTGGATTCTATAGCAGCTGGTGTGTTTTCATAAATTTTCCATGTCAGATTAAGTTTTAAAGGTCACTGTATAATTGTGGAAATGTATTTTAGTTGTTGAAAGAACCTAATTAAAATTGTTTTTATGGCAGGGTAAAAAAAGGACAACATGGAACATCTGTCCACGAAAGTGACTAGAATGTGACAGGTGACAAAGGCTCTTCCAGGGAGTCACAAGAGAACCACCTGCATGTTCATCAGTCCATTCACTTTTTAACTTCACTGATTTTTACTAATCATGGTCGGTGTTACAGTATTCCACCTTGGACAGGAAGCCTATCGAATGCAGAGCAACACACTCTCACATTTAATTTACACCAAGGGAGAATTTAGAGCAACGAAACCCCAAAGTGATCGTCTATCATAGAAGTCAAAGTCTAGATACAGTTATGAAGGAACTGGAACTAATGTTTTCCTGTGAGTAAAATATTTTTATATTTACATTCTTGTCCATTCTCAAGCAAACTTTGTCATTAAGGGCTTAAGACAGTGGCTCCTGTGGTTTGTCAGCTGTCCCACAAGGTGCACATTGAGATCCCATGCCTTGAGACTTCCGTACAAAAATATGCCTCTTCTCCTGCTTTTACTTGTATACTTATATACTGATCAGACATAACATCAGGCTCTTTGTTTCTACACTCACTGTCCATTTTATCAGCTCCACTTCTCATATAGAAGCACTTTGTAGTTCTACAATTACTGACTGTAGTCCACCTATTTATCTACATACTTTTGTAGCCTGCTTTCACCCTGTTCTTCAATGGTCAGGACCACCACAAAGTAGGTATTATTTGGGTGGTGGATCATTCTCAGCACTGCAGTGACACTGACATGGTGGTTGTGTGTTAGTGTTTGTTGTGCTGGTATGAGTGAATCAGACACAGCAATGCTGCTGGAGTTTTTAAACACCTCACTGTCACTGCTGGACTGAGAATAGTCCACCAACCAAAAATATATCCAGCCAACAGCGCCCCATGGGCAGTGTCCTGTGACCACTGATGAAGGTCTATAAGATGACCAACTCAAACAGCAGCAATAGATGAGCGATTGCCTCTGACTTTACATCTACAAGGTGAACCAACTAGGTAGGAGTGTCTAAGGGAGTGGACAGTGAGTGGACACGGTATTTAAAAACTCCAGCAGCGCTGCTGTCTGATACATATAATCTCTGGCTCAAGCACAACATCCGTGCTGGTCAAAGAGAGAGGAGGACTACACTAAACGGCCAGTGGAGATCTACACACTGTAGAACATGCTATATTTCAAGTATTTCTCTGCCCTCATACTGTCACCTGAACCTGACACTCAGAGTACCCAAACCCCTCACCTTCTTAAAAAGCATTAAACTTCAGGCTCCTTTTTTAAGTGTCTGTTTCTAAACCTATGGTTATGCTGTAAGGCCAGTTTGACTCTGGATGGTGAAATATTTGTTTCAACAGCTTCTAATGAAAAGCAGACCTGTGTTTTTGGTGACACAACCATTTCTGTCTGTAGAGCGCACAACCATACTATGGTGGGTTAACATAATAGCCAAAGAGGATGTTTTGTGCCAGTGGTGCATGAGTCCATGGTGCATTAATTGCCGGTAAGCATGGCACATGGATTTTAGGTCCACCTTTATTTAAAGAAGCTCCTTCCAGTCAGACATAGTAAAGCTGGTTTAACAGGACATTCATATGGACTTTCAGAAGATCATCCTGGCCTAGTCCTGCCATCATGTGTTAATTCTAGGTCCTCTCATTTGCCCTCAGGAATGTGTGTGTGTGTTGCTTCACCACATCCATGGTTTTGCCTGGAGAACAGCAAGCATCCATCTGGAGCTTATTGCAGCTGGCGCTACGCAATCCGTGGGTGGGGAAGAGCGGAGAGCACATTTGGATATGAGTTTATTTGTTCACTGGGGACGAAGGAATTGATTTTGTTTGTGTTAGCATTTCATAATATACGTAGTGCGCCGCAACATCATCTCCAATAAGCCATTCGTTTTAACAGATGTCCCTTAATCACATTACAGGTGGGTCATGGGAAATGCTGGCACCAGGCCTCACTCACTTCCTGTCTGTTGCTGAACGTGTTTGTGTGTGCCTTTCTGCCTATATGCCAGCATACCACTGCAGCCTAATGTACAACAGCAGCCTGGCTGATTCCTTTCAGATGGCACCGGCGGCATGATGTGAGACGTCTAACCAAGATCTCGGAAAAAAAAAATTGACTGCTCAGCTCTTGCCAGAAAGTCACTAATAAAAACCAACAGGTCCCAGCTTTTATGTTTTTTGTTTTTTTTATTAGTTTGAGTGTGAGTGTGTGGGTGTGTGTGAGTGAGTGTTTAAATAAAAGCGACTCTGAAGTGGGTAATGGTTTTGGCAAAGTTGGTGTTTTAAGGCTCCTCAGTTAAAGAGATGCATTTTATTCCAAATGAATCATTTCTATGCCACTAAGGATCAGCACCAAAACTTTGAAAAGGGATTGTGACTTGGCACGCAAAATACATTTTCCTCTGATTTTGAGCTTCACATGATCACATGGCAGAAATACTACAATCAGTAGTTGAAACCTTCACTCTTGAAGGTGAATAAGGGTGAATTCTAACACATGAGGGTGATTTCTAACTTTAAGGGCCAATTCACTTCATTTGACACCAAAAAGTGCAAAACTCTCTAATTAGTCATTGTTTCATTACAGATGTAATGTCCTTAAACTACAGGCTTAGGTGAAACTCTTAAATCATCACCAAAACATTATTTCTCCTCTACCAAACCTGTATACAATTGACAGTTGACTATACATTTGGGCAGGTAGTGCTAACCAGGTATCCAGACTAAACCAAGATTTGACGGACAGCACATTTCATCTGCTCCAGAGTCCAGTTTCGGGCTGCTATACACTAGGGTTCATCAACCTTTTCCACATTAAGGCCTACAGGAATTTTTAATACTTAAACCTAGGATATCAGGACATCTATTTATTTGTTTATTTATTCTTAGAACTGTTTCCATTTTTTGCTATTTCCTTCACAAACGATGTATGTCACCTGTATTGTCTCAAGATCAATAGATCATTTGATTTCCGACACCATGTTCATTAGAGAAATGAGACAAATGA
Organism: Trichomycterus rosablanca; assembly: GCF_030014385.1. Taxonomy (NCBI): domain Eukaryota; kingdom Metazoa; phylum Chordata; class Actinopteri; order Siluriformes; family Trichomycteridae; genus Trichomycterus; species Trichomycterus rosablanca. The sequence goes on from NC_085994.1 coordinate 35,584,782, forward strand.
GGCAATGCAATGTTTAGAAATGCACTAAACACCAACAATGGAACTTATACCAACTGTAAAGTATGGTGGAGGAAGCATCTGGTTTGGATTTTGGTCGTTAAATGATACATCAGGATAGTGTGCAGATTGTAATTGTGATTTTTGTGCACTACCTTACTATATATGCAGTGCATGTCTCAAAAACAAACCGCGATTTCTTTAAGCCGCAGTGTCTCACTCCCGGGCGTCTCACTTCCTAACTTCGGTTTGACCTGATGAAAGTGAGGCACTGCCATCACAAGCAAAAGAAATTGATTCTCTGGGGATTTTAAAGGGACGGCACATGGATCCAAAAACCAACACCACTTTCGTCTTTTCTTAATTTGTCTCGGTCAGAAACACAGACAGAGAGCGACCACAGAGGCAGGAATGTGAGTCCCCCTCGGTTAAGTGAGATTTATTTGGAAAAACAGTCGACTGTTTCACCATCCGCTTCCTGAGTAATGAAACTCAGCTCCACCAGTGCTCTCAGAAAAACAACCGGTTTGGTTTTGGAGCCGACCGTGAGGTTCACTTTTTGAGACCTGGTTGAGACGTGGTTGCTGTTTATGGAGAGAAGAGGAGAGAGAGCACAGGGCCAAGTCTGTTGGTCAGGCGTATGAATGGGACAGGATGTTAGCCATGCCAAAGCTAGCTCAGCACCAGCACCCACTGCCAGATCACACAAACAGAGTGGGAGTCTTAAATGGATGGAGGAAAATCTGACTACTGCGTAGCATTTATTCTACGCAGCTAGTCTCAGAATTTATTTAGTTGGCTGTTTTTATGTCAGGATAAATAAAATAGCGTCTGTGAAATCTTTCAAAACACCACAGCACATTTACAGCACATGTCTGGACTTACCACTACAGCAAACAACCACTCCAAGCTGACCAGCACATCCCTAACAGACACCACAAAAGTACTCAAAAGTTTGCATACACTTGTAAATATGTGTAACTATATAGTCAAAATTATGTGGACACCTGACTTCTAAGCTTTTTGTACATCCTTTTCCAAGGCCATGGGCTTTAATATGGGGGTTGCCAGAAACCCACATCCCTCACTCCCCTATATACACACACACACACACACACACACACACACACATATTTTTAGCTGCTCCTGTATATACAGTAGATTAAGTGTTGCTACAGATGATCTGGTTCACATACCAGACCAGGCACAGTTTTTTACACCCTTCTTAATGCAACCCTCCTATTTCTATCCAGGCTTGGGACCAGCACTTATAGCACACTGACAAGTGCACTTTCCAATGGCTAGGCTGTTTGCCCCTCCCCCCTCCCATGTTTGTTAGATGCCCAACCTGCCAATAGTACTACTGAGATTTGAACCCCTATGAGCTACCATATTTTACCCCTGCTTCACCCATTTGGTCCATGAGAAGTTAAAGTGTGTCTGTGAGAAATTGTGCCCATACTGGCACAACAGAGCTGACATCTCAAACTCATCGGTTCAAATCTCAGCTCTGCTACCGGCAGGCTGGGCGCCTACACGAACAATAATTGGCTCGTTTGCAGGGAGGATGCCGGAGGGGATTCCTCATAACTGATGCAATTACGACCTCTGTTGGCTGATTGATGGCGCTGCACAGAGACGAAGGATCATGGGATTAGGGTGTGACTCTCCATACACAAAGCTGATCCACATATGAACTTGCCTCATGCAGGTGAAAAGATGCAATTGGGGCTGTACACTTGTTGGAGGGGCGTGTGTGTTAGTCACGGCTCTCCTCGGTCAGGAGTGGAGGTCAACATCAGTAGAGAGAAAGCGTAATGCAATTGGGTAATTGGATACGACTAGATTGGGAGGTAAATTGGGGAGGGAGTGATGCAAAAGAAGCATTTGTGAGGTCAGACACTGATGTTGGACGAGGAGACATGGTCTTGCTAGAACAGGAAAGCGCAAACAGTTCCCCAATCTGCTGCCATAAAGTTAGAAGTATTAAGTTTGTCTAAAAAAATTGTTTGGGTGGACGTGGATATGGCTGAAACACCTAAACTCCACGATTAGAAGGATTGTCCACATACTTTCGGCCATATAGTGTATGTCATGATTTCTCTGACTGGTGTTTTACTACAACTGTATGACTAAAACACTTCTTGCTTCTTTGTATTTATTGTGGGTGGTTTAGCTGGTGACTAGGGTGCCCTCATTGCACCCATCATAACGTGCATTAATAAAGAAAAGATTGGAAAGAAAATTAAAACTGTCACTTTAGTCTGAGAGAAAATGTGTCCAGATTTAATCTGAAAGCACAACTGCCATAAGTTAAAACATGTTCCAACATGGCTCACTCTGTCCACAGTCAAGCAAGCTTTACAGTTTCACTCCCAGAAATGATTAAAATCCCAAAACTGCCATTATAAACATGAACCGTACAAGTGTATGTAAACTTTTGACCTCAGCTGTATGTGCACATTTCTAACTACTGTGATTGGATAATTCAGCACTTGTCAGTAATAACAGTGGAACAAAACATCAGTGTACAGCCATAACATTTCCATAGACAAACATTGGTCGTACTAAAGAGCTCGATGACTTTCATTGTGGCACTTTCAATTGATGCCATATGTCCAACAATTCAAATGTTAAATGTCTGCTCAGGTTGAGCTTTCTCAGCCAACTGTGGGTGCTTGTGTGGAGAAATAGAAACATATCAGCCAGTTAATATAACGAGGTCTGTGGTAGCTGGTGAACGTGCCCCGGGTTCCCAGCGAAGCAGACATTACAGAGCTCAGAAAACAAAGGCCTCTTATACCAGGCCTCCTAATTAGTGCTGATCACCCGCAGCCGTGGGGCTGACTACTTAAGCCAGCTCCACACAGCAGCGGGTGTCGCACCTTTGTTTGTTTTCCGGTCCGTGGTGGCAGCTCGTCCACACGTTCGTAGCCTTAGCTGGTAGCCCTGGTGGCGTATGCCATTCGGGTAAGTAAAACCGCAAGGTTTGAGGTAACTGGTATGTTCTGTTGGTCTCGTAGATATAGTGTGGTGCGACGCGGTGCAGTCCTCGAACTGCAGTTCATTTTGCGCTAGCAGTTAGCGTTAGCGGTTTCACTCAGCGCTGTGTTAAAGCGCTGAAGGTAGTCTGGCATCAGTGCCTTCAGTTATTCTGAACATTGGATTCTCCAACCGCTGGGTGGCGACTCCGCTGAGCAAGCGGTTGCCGTGCTAAAGACCCCGGTTCGAATCCGCAGTCTAGAACTGCCTAACTTTGTTTATTTGTTTCTTTCTGGTTTCAGATTGGTGTGTCAGCTCCGCGATCCAGGGCGCGCCGACCGGTCACTGCGATTGTTAGTCGCGGTGTTGGGTCTAGCGCTCCTCAGAGTTCCCCTCCTCTCCCTTCGCTCCTAAGCGTATTAGAGGTTCTCGCGCTCCCGTTTTCCAGCTCCACTACAGTGCGGTGGTAACGCTCCCGGCTGCCACGCGGCTGACCGGGGTTCGCGTCCCGCTTCCTTCTGTTTTGGTTTCACTTTGTTTATTTTTCATTTAGTTGCGCCAGCAGCTCCGTCGGAGTTTCCGATCGGGTTTTTTGTGTTCTGTTTTTCGTTTGCTGTTTATCTTTCTGTTGTCCTTATAATTAAATAAAATATTATTATTTTATTTACTTCTGCATTTGCGTCCTTTCTTCCCACGTGACAGAAAGGTGCGACCAACCATGGACGCAGCAGAAACGCCACCCCCTATCGACGTATTACGCCACCAGGGTGTGGCGTTAGGCAGGCACGAGGTGGCCATTAGCCAATTGGCGCAGCAGGTAGCTGCGCTTAGCCAGCAGTCTCCAGCTTTAGGAGCCGGCCCACACCCCCCACCCCATTCGGGAGGATGTGGAAGCCGCGACACCCCCATTCCTCCTCCTGAAAGATATTCGGGAGAGGCCAAGAGGTGCCGTGGCTTCCTTCTCCAGTGCGCGCTAGCCTTCGAGTTGCAGCCCTCCCGCTACCCCACAGAGCGGTCGAGGGTTGCCTATATCGTTTCTCTCTTGACTGGCCGAGCCTTGGAATGGGCTACCGCCCTCTGGGAGCAGAACGCTCCGGAATGCTCATCCGAAAGCGCCTTTAAGGAGGCCTTAAAGGAGACCTTCTTCCACCCCTCGGGGGGTCGCGAGGCAGGCCCACGCTTACTTGAGCTAACCCAAGGTAATCGGCCAGTCGTAGATTACGTAATCGAATTTAGGACACTAGCGGCGGAGTGTGGGTGGGATGAGGGCTCTCTCACCGCCATCTTTCATCGTGGCTTATCGGAGAAGATAAAGGATGAGCTGGCCACCAGGGACTGCCCAACGACCCTTAAGGCCTCCTATACGCTGGCCACAGCCATCGATACCCGTCTTCGCCAGCGGATCCGGGAGCGGGGTACCTGTCCCCCGTTTACCCGCTTGCTGGCGCCCCCTAAGTCTCCTCCACCGGCCCTGGATCCCGAACCCATGCAGTTGGGCTCAGCCCGTGCCAATGCCCGTTCGGCATCGGGTTCGTTCTCCCGACCCCGGCGGTCGGAAAAACATCTAGGCCGCTCTCGAGTCAGGGACTCGGGAGTGAGCCGACCTACCATCCCTGCCCAAGGTCTGCTTTTGCAGGCCCGGTTGTCCTGGGGCCTCGGGAACACAAACCTTCAGGTTTGTGTCGATTCAGGTGCGGTGGAGAATTTCATTGACAGCGATCTGGTACACAGGCTGGGGATTGAGGTCCAACCGCTAGCATCACCAGTGTCGGTCCATGCGGTGGATGGCCGACCTGTAGCGGGCAGCCCGATAACCCAACAGACAAGACCTCTCACGTTGCGTCTGCAAAACCACGAGGAACGGATTACCTTTCTTGTAACTCACGTTCCTCACCTCCAGGTGGTTTTGGGGTATTCGTGGCTGCAAAGACACAATCCTCAGATCGACTGGGCCACCGGATCAATCTTCATCTGGGGAACGCGGTGTCGCGACTCGTGTTTGCTGCAAGGTGGCACGAGTTCTGCTCCGACGGAACCGAAGATGGAGGTGCCGGATTTGGCAGCTGTTCCCCCTGTGTACCATGACTTACGGGAGGTTTTTAGCAAGTCCCGGGCGCAGGACTTGCCCCCCCACAGACCGTTCGATTGCGCCATCAATCTTTTGTCCGGCACTACTCCTCCTAGAGGGCGCCTTTTTTCGCTCTCCGGTCCAGAGAAGGTGGCTATGGAGGAGTATGTGCGTGAGGCACTTAAACAGGGGTTCATCCGTCCTTCCTCCTCCCCAGCTGGGGCAGGGTTCTTTTTTGTGAACAAGAAGGACGGCACCCTGCGCCCCTGTATCGATTATCGCGGTCTGAACGCCGTTACGATCAAGGATCGGTACCCGCTGCCGCTGATGGCCACGGCTTTCGAAGCCCTTCAGCGAGCTTCTGTTTTTTCCAAGCTCGATCTTCGCAGCGCGTACAATTTGATCCGGATCAGGCAGGGGGATGAGTGGAAGACTGCGTTCATTACGCCCACTGGCCACTATGAATACCGGGTGATGCCATTTGGGTTAATGAATGCCCCCGCAGTCTTCCAGAGATTTATCAATGAGGTCTTGCGGGAGACTCTTGGTAAATTCGTCTATGTTTACTTAGACGATATTCTTATCTTTAGTCGGTCCATCGACGAGCATATAGGGCATGTCCGACGAGTTCTCCAGCTTTTGCTCGACAACCATTTGTTTGTCAAACTGGAGAAGTCAGTCTTTCACTCCCCCACGGTTTCGTTCCTGGGGTTTGTAGTGGCCGAGGGCACCCTGCGCATGGACTCGGCTAAGGTATCAGCTGTGGAGAAGTGGCCAACTCCAAGTTCTTTACGCCAACTGCAAAGGTTTTTGGGCTTTGCAAACTTTTTTCGGCGTTTCATTAAGAACTTTAGCTCAGTCGCCTCTCCGTTAACGGACCTTACAGGAAAAGGTCCGTTCCGATGGACGGTGCAGGCCCAACAAGCTTTTGACGAGCTAAAAACACTCTTGACAACTGCTCCCGTTTTACAGTTGCCCGACCCAGAGGAACCCTTCGTTGTCGAAGTGGAAGCCTCCGAGGTCGGAGCTGGGGCAGTCTTGTCCCAAAGAGTGGGGCCAGAGAAGAAGCTGCATCCATGTGCCTTCTTCTCGCACCGCCTGACTCCAGCCGAGCGGAACTACCCGGTTGGAGACAGGGAGCTCTTGGCCATTAAGTTGGCGTTAGAGGAGTGGCGACACTGGCTCGAGGGGGCCAATCATCCTTTTCTTGTCTGGACGGATCACAAAAATCTGTCATTCATCCAGCAAGTCAAGAGGATGAACTCCCGTCAGGCCCGGTGGTCCTTATTTTTTGGAAGGTTCAATTTTACACTGTCTTATAGACCGGGGTCCAGAAACGTCAAACCGGACGCTCTGTCTAGACAGTGGGAACCGACCAGGCCGGAGACCGGACCTGATCCCGTGATCCCCTCGACCCTGATAGCGGCCCCAGTCACATGGGGCATATCGAAGGTCATTCGGGATGCCCACCGGGCTGAACCCGACCCCGGTGGGGGACCTCCTGACAGACTGTACGTACCTTCATCCGTACGGCGTCAGGTTTTTGAATGGGCCCATGCTTCCCCATTTTCGGCGCACCCAGGTGTGACTAAGTCCCTGGTCTTGCTGCGCCGAAGATTTTGGTGGCCGGGGATGGAGAACCAGGTACGTGACTTTGTCCGTGCTTGCTCTGTGTGTGCTCTGAACAAGACACCCAGAGAGCGCCCGCGGGGCCTCCTTCATCCGTTGCCAATACCTGCTAGACCGTGGTCCCACATTTCTCTGGACTTTGTGACAGGCTTGCCAAAATCCAGAGGGTTCACGGCGGTATTGGTAATTGTCGACCGGTTTACCAAATCTTGCCTTTTTATCCCACTGCCCAAGCTACCATCCGCCATGGGTACTGCGCAAATCATCCTGAATCATGTGGTGAGAGCACATGGGGTCCCATCAGACATTGTGTCTGATCGGGGTCCACAGTTTGTAAGCCAGTGCTGGCGGGCTTTTTGCCAACTTCTTGGCGCCACGGCCAGCTTATCCTCCGGCTACCACCCGGAGTCGAATGGGCAGTCGGAGAGGCTGATCCAGGATCTGAGCAAGATGCTCAGGTGCCTGACGGCAGGGAATCCGACCACGTGGTCGGATAAGTTGATATGGGCAGAGTTTGCTCACAACACCCTGCATCATTCGGCGATTGGAATGTCACCGTTTGAGGCTCAGTTCGGGTACCCTCCGCCGCTCTTTCCTGAGCAGGAGCAGCAGGTAGCGGTCCCGTCTGTACAGCTTCATGTCCGCCGCTGCCGCGCCGCCTGGCGCAAAGCTAGGCAGGCACTTGTGGCCACCCAGCGCTCTGTGAAGCGCAAAGCTGACCGCAGGCGGCAGCCGGCTCTTACCTTCCGGCCAGGCCAACGAGTACTTGTGTCAACGAGGGATCTCCCCGTTCGAGGTGCCCCACATAAGTTGGCACCCAAGTACATTGGTCCGTTCAAGGTGGTAAAGCGGATTAATCCGGTGACGTATAGGTTGGAGCTTCCTCCCCGTATGAAAGTGCATCCAACCTTTCATGTCTCCCATCTCCGACCATTTATGTGCGGGGGAGTTTTACCCCCTCCCCAACCTCCCGCCCCTCGTATCATCCAGGGTGCCCCTGCCTTCACCGTCCGCCGGTTGCTTGACAGCAGGAAGGTTCAGGGTAGCACCCAATACTTGGTGGATTGGGAAGGTTACGGCCCTGAGGAACGTTCATGGGTACCGGCTCGCCAGATCCTGGACCCTGAACTGATCCGCGAGTTCCGGCGCAACCGAGCTGCGGGTCTTGGGACCTCAGGAGCTGTCCCTAGAGGAGGGGGTTCTATAACGAGGTCTGTGGTAGCTGGTGAACGTGCCCCGGGTTCCCAGCGAAGCAGACATTACAGAGCTCAGAAAACAAAGGCCTCTTATACCAGGCCTCCTAATTAGTGCTGATCACCCGCAGCCGTGGGGCTGACTACTTAAGCCAGCTCCACACAGCAGCGGGTGTCGCACCTTTGTTTGTTTTCCGGTCCGTGGTGGCAGCTCGTCCACACGTTCGTAGCCTTAGCTGGTAGCCCTGGTGGCGTATGCCATTCGGGTAAGTAAAACCGCAAGGTTTGAGGTAACTGGTATGTTCTGTTGGTCTCGTAGATATAGTGTGGTGCGACGCGGTGCAGTCCTCGAACTGCAGTTCATTTTGCGCTAGCAGTTAGCGTTAGCGGTTTCACTCAGCGCTGTGTTAAAGCGCTGAAGGTAGTCTGGCATCAGTGCCTTCAGTTATTCTGAACATTGGATTCTCCAACCGCTGGGTGGCGACTCCGCTGAGCAAGCGGTTGCCGTGCTAAAGACCCCGGTTCGAATCCGCAGTCTAGAACTGCCTAACTTTGTTTATTTGTTTCTTTCTGGTTTCAGATTGGTGTGTCAGCTCCGCGATCCAGGGCGCGCCGACCGGTCACTGCGATTGTTAGTCGCGGTGTTGGGTCTAGCGCTCCTCGGAGTTCCCCTCCTCTCCCTTCGCTCCTAAGCGTATTAGAGGTTCTCGCGCTCCCGTTTTCCAGCTCCACTACAGTGCGGTGGTAACGCTCCCGGCTGCCACGCGGCTGACCGGGGTTCGCGTCCCGCTTCCTTCTGTTTTGGTTTCACTTTGTTTATTTTTCATTTAGTTGCGCCAGCAGCTCCGTCGGAGTTTCCGATCGGGTTTTTTGTGTTCTGTTTTTCGTTTGCTGTTTATCTTTCTGTTGTCCTTATAATTAAATAAAATATTATTATTTTATTTACTTCTGCATTTGCGTCCTTTCTTCCCACGTGACAGTTAAAGCACAAAGTATATTTAAAAAAATCTACAGTCCTTAATTGTAGCAGTACTTACATGAAATTTAATGGCTCAAAAAATGCACACAATTATAATATGACCATGTGCAATGGCCTACCACAGTGGGCAAGAAGGTCCTGGGTTCGATTCCTTTGTGGAGCATCCTGGGTCCTTTATTTGCATAGTGTTCAAGTGCCTCACGTTTACTGGTTAATTTGTACTATAAGGTGGTCCTAATGTAACCGAGCATCTTTAGCCTGACTTGCTGACTTTATAAAGTAAGCAAACTATTGAGAGCATAATACTTTACTGGCTTGTTCTTTTGAGGCGCAGCACAGACTACACAGAGACGATCACCTGTGTAGAGAAGCTCACTTTTCCATTGATTATGGAATCCCCAAGGGGACAAAATGTACATGTAAACATGTACATCAAACATTGTCAGCACACTACAGCACAGAAAAGTCTGTTACACTAGCAATTCTACAGCAATTCAGTTAGCAATCGGTTAGTCAAAATGTGAGTAAAAACACGACTTCTGTGGACACAGAGGGGGGCGTGTCAAAACACGGATGATAATTTCCATCTTTGAAAGAACAAGAAGCCTCGCACTGTCGCTGAGCGCTCTAGGTTTACATTAGGGCGAGCTGTGCCATAAAATGTGGCACTTTTCTTTAAAAAATTGTGAAATCTGTGACTAAAAAATAAATAAAGAGGTTCGTGAAATTAAGCACATTTTCCCATAAATTTAGAAGGGGCCCTAATTATTACCCACCATCATTACTCAAATTCATGAATGCACTTTTGGCTAAATTAATTAATTTAAATCCTTAAAGTCTGAAAGCATTTCCAGACTAATGGAGGCTGTCGTAGGAGCGAAGTGGGAACAAATGCCACATTAATTCCTAGGGTTTTAAACAAGTATGTGTGATGTTCAGGTCTCCAAATACTACACCCCTGTAGTGTGCCTGGACTCGCCTGCATATCTGCATACACAGTGCAATGAAAATGAGACAGCTTGGTGAAACCTGGTTCTCACATTTCACATTAAAGGCCACTTGAATATGTATGTGCGGTGCTTGTCTGCTCGTCTCTTATTGTTTCTCCCAGCCTCCGTTTATTCTTGCCCTTCATGCGTTCATTTTTGCTTGAAGCAGGTTCAATCTGGTAAATGCACCCTCCAGACACCCTCCCTTCAAAGCACCGCGCATCTCCAGAAGAGCGGTCCTGCATTACGTAATGCTAATCTGTGTACACAGCTTCATTGGCACCAGAAAACCCGCAGAGAGGGGGATGGAGGGGTGGGCTGGAGGTAATTTAATCCTTTTGTGGTTTAAAGTATCTTGTCATTCTGATGATTTATAAGGTGCATGACCTAGAGGACAGGCACTGGAGGTGCCAGAAAGACAGAGGGTCTGTTTGAGAGGCAAAACCGAGGTCAGATCCAGTGTCTGCGTTTTGTTTTACAGGTGGAACGTGTTTGAGTGCTGCTGGAAGAGAAACAGCCTGGTACCTTGAGTGTTGCCATGATGCCCAACAGTACAGGGGCAAATAATTGATTCTTCTAGATTCTTCTAGACATAGCTGAAGTGAAATGTTTACAAACAGCGTATGTCATAGCTGTCTTGGGATTCCAATTTCAGCTAGTGTTCTTTTTCGGACGACTTTTTTGTTAAAGCAAAAAAGAACTAAATATAAAATATCATTATAGCCATTATATGGTGAAAGCCCTTCAATGGATTATCAACGTGTCCAGGGTGCTCCTTCCCTGCACCCACTGTTTCCCAATCAAACCCTCTGACCAGCATAAAGCTTTTGAATAAAATAAAATGAAAAATATGAACGTTTCATAAATAGACAGTGGTTATAAAGATCACATTTGCCTTGGGGGCTGCTCTAAATTTACCTACAGACTGAATGCCGAGGACAGAATGACTGCATTTCCCAGGTTGCAGCTGTAGGGTGTGTCAGGGTTCTCACAGCAAGGATGCAAATGCAGGGATTAAAGTATTTTATAGCGCTTACAAAGGAATGATCAGACAACCAGTAATCAAAACTGGTAAACAGAACATGAACCTGTGATGCACTGCACGATAACAAAGAAAGGAACCAATAAAAGCAAAAGTGCAAAAAGAAGCAAGTGTGGGACAGACTTACACACCACAGATGAGGACTGTAAAGTGCACAGTGGTGTTCCTCTCATATTGCATGTTTTCACAACCCTCGTGTTTTGTTTGGGTTCCCGAAAACCCCAGAGCCTCTTTAACAGCTCACAAAATACTGTTAGCCTTTATCAATCAGATCAATCAGCTTAATACTTCAAGACTTTTCCTCATATTTATAGAAACTGCAAAAAAACCCAATAATTTTAAATTGCTACTGTGTTCCAAACACCCCCTAATTTATACACATATGTTTGGGGTTATTGAGACCCCAGCTAGAATGCATGGCTTTTTTTTTTCTTTTTCTCAGAATTTTTTCCCCCAATTTTCCCCCCAATCTAGTCGTATCCAATTACCCTGATTGCATTACGCTTCACCTCCACCGATACAACCCTCCGCTGCTGACTGAGGAGCTTTGTAACCAACACACGCCCCCTCCGACACGTGCTTAGTACCAACTGCCTCTTTTCACCTGCATGAGGCGAGTTCATATGCGGATCAGCCTTGTGCACGGAGACCCACACCATGATCAGCATTATATCCCAACCCTGCGCAGGCGCCATCAATCAGCCAGCAGAGTTCGTAATTGCACCAGATATAAGGAATCCTGGTCCCGCTTACCCACCCTGTGAACAACAGCCAATCGTTGTTCCTCTGGCCGCCCACCCGAGCCGGATGGCAGAGCTGAGATTCAAAACAATGCAGAATGCATGATTTTAGTTTCTCTCTGGCTCCAGGGGTTCGAATCTTGGCCTGGGCTTACAAATACAAGAGGCACACGATGGTACGTGAACCTATCCATTGAGGGGACACATATCAGTGCACCTTTAGTGCAGGTCCCAAGCTCAGAAAATAGGAGGGTTACATCGATCTAGAATTTGAATCCCGAGCAATGCTACCGGCCAGTCAAGAGTCTACATGAAATCATGATTGACTGTTATTTTATGGGAGTGGGGAGGTGGGGGTATAATCAAGGCTCTGTGATGGATTGGCATCCTATCTGGGGTTTGGTACTGCATTTTACCCACTGATTTCATGTACCCCACACCCACCCTGACCCTGAAAACAAAAAATCAGTGTTAAAATAAGAAAGTTCAGGATGATGTTTTTAATGATGACCACAGAGCTTCTATTGGCATATTGTACAACAAATGACAGAAAACTAATATAAGCTAATATAATTTAGTGTTAAAATATAGATTTTTTAAATGTACATTTCTATTGCAGCCTAATGCAGTGTGAAGCAAAGCCCTCTCCATACACCCGGTCGGTACAAGTGGCCACATGTGCGATGCAGGTGAAATGTACTTCCGAGTGATGAGGGCAAGTCGACTAGGGCATGCTGAGAACTGTATAGAAACAGGGCTGGGTTTCGGTGCTGTTATATAGTCGCTGTTATGGTGCTCTATGATTTTCTGTTTTGTTTGAACCTGTTGAGACACGTGTGGAATGCACCTGCGTGACATGCATTCACACACTGTAGTATATTAGCCAGAAATAGCCCTCATACAGCTTTCCATCAGCCAGACATGAAAACAGAAAGAAGAAAACATAAAAAGGATAAATGAATGAAAGAGGAGATGAGTGAGAGGGTGAAAAACAACATGCCTTTTTAAACCCCTGGGGCTCAAAACAGGAAGGTCTAGAAAGATAACAATGAACTTGAACTGATTGTCTTTACTATGTTGCTGTAGTACATTTTATTACCCTTGTACTTTTAAAATATGGACCCCTCTTCTGCAAGCCACAGTCAATCTGTGCTTTTTGGTTAGTCACACCAAATCTATGGTTACAGGTAAAAACAAAAACAAACATGATGTCTATTGTGCAACATAGAGGAGGCTCAATTATGTTTTGGGGCTGCTTTGCTCTCTCAGGCACTGTGTGCTTTGAATCTGTACAGGGCACAATAAGGTCAGACATAAATAATAATAATAATAGAAATATCACACTCATTATGTTGTCATGGCTGTAACATCTCACCCTGTTCATCTCAAGGTTAACTGACGTTGTTAACTGCTTACACTTTTACACTGAAACAAACTGCTTTTAGTATGACATAGCCACATCGTTTTTACCTCTAACTGCTGTAACTGGAGCAGACGTACCTGTGTGGGAAGAAGACATCACACTACATTTAGCTTTTTGTCTTCCCTCCCTCACATTATGCAAATTGTGAAACATGTAGGAGGCTCAATTATGTTTTAGGGTTGCTTTGCTGCCTCAGGCACTGTGTGCTTTTTGTGCATTTTCTGTGCATTGTGGAGCATGACATACAACCCAGTGTCAGAAAGCTGTGCCTCAGTCACAGGTCATGGATTTTCCTGCAGGATAACAACCTAAAATAAAAACATTAAACGACACCCAAGAAAAGAAAACCTCAATAATGTAGCCTGTTATAGTCCTGATCTAAATCCTATATAACATTTGTGGGGAAAAAGCTCAATCTGCAGTTCAGCATCCTTGAAACTGAGAGCTGAAGGAGTTGGTCAAACTTCCAACAGATTGGTGCAGATTGGCTGTGCCTGAGGGGAAGGGATGGCCGAAGCTCTGCAATGGATTGGCGCCCTGTCGAGGGCTTTCCTACCTTGTACCTATTGTTTCTGACAACCAAGACTAAGATAAAGAAGTTGGTGAAGTTTCTGTTTTATTTGTTGTGACGTAAAGAATAACATATCACCCTGTTCATCTCAAGGTTAATAACTGCTTTCACTTTTACACTGAAACAAACTACTTTTAGTAAGACGTAGCCACATCATTTTTACTTCTATCTGCTTCTAACTGGAGCAGACGTACCTGTGTGGGAAGAAGAGCTGAAGGAATTGGTCAAAACTTAGCTTTTTGTGTTCTCTTCCTTACATTATGCATATTGTGAAACATAGAGGAGGCTCAATTATGTTTTGGGGTTGCTTTGCTACCTCAGGCCCTGTGTGCTTTGAATCACTTGTACACTGAAACAGACTGCTCTTAGTATGACATAGCAACATCGTTTTTAATTCTAATTGCTGTAACTGGAGCAGACGTACCCGTGTGAGAAGTAGACGTCATTCTACATTTAGCTTTTTTGTCTTCTCTTTCTTAATGTCGGTGCAATTTTACTCTTTCTTAACACAGACAAGCTAATTTAATTACTGAAACCGCTAATGACAGTGGTGTAGAGACAAAACACTCGAGCGTGTCTGGGTTTGTTTCAGCACGCATGAATTTTGGGATCTCTGGGAACTCCTGGGTATGTTAATTATAGTTTAGCCTTTTTAAAACCAACCCTGCAATGACTGTTTCATTTAGGCAAAACAGTAAGGAAAAGACTAGCAGTGTATTGCATGGAATCTTGGGCTTTAAATCTTATAGCAGGTAAAATATTTGCTAAAAACATCTTAAGATACTTATTAAAATTTATTTAAGGTTAATTAGTAGGGTACGCAGGGAAGGCAACACACTCTAGACTACACTGACCAGGCATAACATAACCACTGACAAGTGAAGTGAATAACACTGATTATCTCTTCATCACGACACCTGTTAGTGGGTGGGATATATTAGGCAGTAAGTGAACATTTTATCCTCAAAGTTGATGTGTTAGAAGCAGAAAAAATTGGCAAGCATAAGGTTTGACAAGGGCCAAATTGTGATGGCTAGACGACTGGGTCAGAGCATCTCCAAAACTGCAGCTCTTGTGGGGTGTTCCCGGTCTGCAGTGGTCAGTATCTATCAAAAGTGGTTCATGAAAGGAACAGTGGTAAACCGGCGACAGAGTCTTGGGCGGCCTAGGCTCATTGATGCATGTGGGGAGAGAAGCCTGGCCCGTGTGGTCCGATCCAACAGACGAGCTACTGTAGCTCAAACTGCTAAAGAAGTTAATGCTGGTTCTGATAGAAAGGTGTCAGAATACACAGTGCATCACAGTTTGTTGCTTATGGGGCAGCAAAATGGGGACCAACACAATATTAGTAAGGTGGTCATAATGTTATGACTGTTCGACGTAGGTACCAGTTCATTGCAGGGCATCACCCCACTCATTCACACCTAGGCGAACTTTAGAGCCGCCAGTTGACCATCTGTATATTTTTGGGGTTGGAAGTAAACAGGACTTCTCAAAGAAAAGTCAAACAAGTTAGAACATAGCAAATTAATTACAGACACTGACCAGAAGTGAGGTTTAAACCCAGGTCTATTTAGAGACTCTAGACTATGCAGTAGCCTCTCTACACACTGCACCCCCACCAGAATTTTGAAAAGAACTCATAGCGCTTGGGGTAGGAAGTGTATATCTTATTGTACGCCTACTTTTCTTCAAAATCTCCTGCTCAGGGTCCTTGCTGTAGAAACAATGCTTGTGATATGTACTTGTGTTCTGACGTTGTTCATTTTGTTTGTGAAATGCCATGGAACAGTTCTGGGAGTAATTAGCCGAGCTAAGCCAGGAGGGCGTTTTCTGCTCAGAGCAGTCTGATTTAAATCTGCATGTGCCGGCACCTTGTTGTGAAAGTTTAGGATGTGTTAACATCAGCAGCTTGAGTGGTTTTGATCCCAAAGTCAGAAAATGTCAAGATGAGTTCATAGCTCATAACAAAACACGGCTTTGCCACAAAGTATCACGCCATCACAGAAAGTGCTTATAATGTTTCTTGTGAGGGAAATGCCAGGCATACTTCTCCCGCTGACATTTACTGCTACAAACAAACATTTTGGTTTTTGGTTTGATGTGTTTGAGGGCATTTTCTGATAGTCTGGCAGTTTGTAGATTATGATCAGAGCTGATCATGACACATTTTCATGGCTAAATACTGAATACACTATTTTTATTGTATTCATTTATGTTTTTCTGTTACACAGTAAGAAAAATTATTTAACCCCTTGTGTTTTGTTATTTTGTTATTTTACATACGTTTCAGTGTATATAAAGGTTCATTCATTTACATTTTCTGCATTTAGAAGACACTTTTAAAGTGACTTACAGTAATGTGACAGCAGCAACCTGGCAGTGGTGGGGCTTGAACCAGTAACCTTCTGATTACTAGTCCAGTACCTTAACCGCTAGACTACAACTGCCTCATTCAAGCAGTGTCATTTATCTTTGTGCTTAGAAATATGAACCAAAGACAGCCTCCAAAGACACACTTCAGATTCTTGTGGAAAGACTTCCCAGAAGAGTGAGGCTGTTATAGCTGCAAAGGTCGTGGTGGTGTGTGGGGGGAGGTGTATATTAATGCCCATGATCATGCTCATGATCAGGTGTTCATGTTCACTCACTCACTCACTTTCTTAACCGCTTATCCAATTAGGGTTGCGGGGTTGTTAGGGGGTGCTGAAGCCTATCCCAGCTTTTCAATGGGTGCAAGGCACACAGTAACACCCTGGACGGGGCGCCAGTCCATCGCAGACACACATACACACCCATTCAGCTATAGGGCAATTGAGTGTCTCCAGTTAACCTGACTTCATGTTTTTGGACTGTGAGAGGAAACCAGAGCTCCCGGAGGAAACCCACGCAGACACGGGGAGAACATGCACAGAAAGGACCCGGACCGACCTTCCTGGGAATCGAACCAAGGACCTGCTTGCTGTGAGGCGACAGTGCTACCCACTTAGCCACCGTGCCGTGTTCATGTTCACATATTTACATTTTTGGAATTTAGCAGACGCTTTTGTCCAATGCGACCTACATTATACAGTCTAAGCAGTTAAGGGTTAAGGGCTTTGCTCAAGGGCCCAATAGTGGCAACCTGGCATTGGTGGGGTTTGAACCAGCAACCTTTTGCTTACTAGTCGACCTTAACTGCTAGGCTACAACTGCATTATGAACTCAATAAAGTACCAGGAGATTTAAAATTAAATTGTGTCATTCTTTGATTAGCACATAATTAAGCTTTTATTATGACTGCTGCTTTGAAAATAATTCAAGCCTTACCACTGTCAGGTTGCTGCTGTTGGGCCCTTGAGCAAGGCCCCATTCCACCTCCCAAAATATGCTGGTAGATTGACTGACTACTCTAAATTGAATATATTCCCACCATGCCCACAGTGTTTCCAGTGTTCCTATAGGAAAGAAGTTCCTGTTGGAAAGAAGCAGTCCCTATAGATAATTACTTAAACATATTTTCATTCTGCCCAACCCTGATTGTGATAAAATGAATTTTATAGCATCTTACAAAGGATTTACCTCATAAGTAGAGGTGAACTAGCAAGATCTGTTAGGTGTGCGCTCTACAAATACTCACACAAGAAAGCCTCCACTGATTTATAGCGCTGACAGACAACTTGAACACACCCTCCATTAAAGTTTTTCTCAACGCAAGGCGACACGTAGACACGCCCACACACTAACAATGGCAAACAAATTAATCTGTCTGACCTGTTCATGTGTCAAAGTTCATCGACTGCTTCTAACAAAATATACACAAAGCAGAGCAAAACATTCAGCTTCTTATTTCTGAAAACCCTCCCGCTCGGTTTGAAAGTACCTCCCTTCACTCGGGGCTACGGTATGAACTCCCCCTATCATTTTCTGGCTGCTGAACTCGGAGACAGCGGCCCACACCCAGAGTCGTTAAGAAGATGGGATATCACTGAGCCTGTCTCGGCCTGTATGACTGTAATCCTGAAAATTATTAGCTGCCATTAAATACAGGAAAAGAACTGTGGCCATAAGTCTGAGTCTGGCACCAGGCTGCTTTTATTTGTACATTTTATTTTGTTTAAGAACAGTGATGGTTCATTTTGACTGATGACAGATCAGTCTATTCAGCTAAAGATTGAAAACTCATAGGCAGTAGTAGTCTAGCAATTAAGGTGAACTAGTAATCAGAAGGTCACTGGTTCAAGCACTACCAGTGCCAGGTTGCTGCTGTTGGGCCCTTGAGCAAGGCCCTTAACCCTCAATTGCTCAGACTGTATACTGTCCCAGTACTGTACTGTAGGTTGCATCAAATAAAGGTGTCTGCTAACTGCTGTATAATAGTAATTGCCATTGCATGGTCAATGTTTTTATTTTATTCTACTCTATTTTATTTACTCTAACTTTATTAACTCTGTTCTGGAGCTGCTATTACACTTGAAATTCCCCCATGGGGATCAATAAAAAAATCTTATCTTAAATGCTGAAAATGTAAATCCCAGAAAACACATTAAACTACTTTAAAAACTGGCATGATTTAGTACATTTTTATCTACAATTGCATGAACAAGGCTTATTGTGAGCATGTGTGGTGTAATGGTAAAAGCAACATGAGTTCTGGGGTTTGAATCCCAGACTGGGCTTACAAATACAGAAAGTGCATGGCGTAACATTGTGGGAACACATATCAGTGCACCCATAGTGCAGGTCCCAAGCCTGGATAAACAGGAGGGTTGCAACAGGAAGGGCATCCAACGTAAAATAGTGGCAAATCAAATATTTTGATATTTGACAAGCCAGCCCCCTTACAATGACAAGCCAGCCCCCCCCCCCACACACACACATACACACAATAACTCAACTCAAAGATCACCACCCCACCTTTTCCTGCACTTGACTTTACATTACATACTACATACTACACACCTAGTATATAGTGTTTTCCTATATAGTTGTAATTTGTCATACTGCTGTATAATAGTAATTGTATTACATAGTCAACATTTGTTATTTTATTGTACTCGACTTACCGTACTTACTGTATTTACTCTGCTGTAACACTTAAATTTCCCCAATGGGGATCAATAAAGGAATCTTATCTTAACTTATATGTAGAAGAATGATCTGCTGTGGCGACCCCTAATGGGAGCAGCCGAAAGAATTCATCATCATCATCAACTTTGAAGGCTTATTAACCAAACAACTAAAATACAATTTTATACTAGAATGTTAAAGAGGTTAAAGACCCCCTCCAAAAAGAAAAAAACATTTAGAGATCTTAAAATAATCTATAATATTAAATTTTTTTTTTCAGTATTTAGTGTAAGGACTAGAAGTGTGTACCAGCATGGGTCTGTTTTCACCAGGCGGATTTGGTTGTTGATTTGTTCTGCTCATCTGATGTCACTCAAGTTGATGTCTCATCCCTCACATTAAAGGGATTATATTCCCTGGGATACTTGGCTGGTAGCAATGACAGACCCAAATCCAAACCCAATATTCTTAAAACCCTTCCAT
Organism: Trichomycterus rosablanca; assembly: GCF_030014385.1. Lineage (NCBI taxonomy): Eukaryota > Metazoa > Chordata > Actinopteri > Siluriformes > Trichomycteridae > Trichomycterus > Trichomycterus rosablanca. Next base: position 35,603,927 of record NC_085994.1, read on the forward strand.
ACACGTAGTTGACTTTGCTTTGTTTGACTGGGAGCAGAGGGAGAAAGTAAGCAGTTAATCACTAAAGCAAAGTATGAAAATTAACATGCAAATTGCCGTACCATCGCCGCATTGTTCAGGACAGGCGTTATGGACCTGCCTGTTTGCCCTGCCGACGGTGTGTGGCTTTTTCTTCATTCTCTCACCACAGTGGAGAGCCTTCCTGCCTGCGCTAGCATCCGGAGAGTTTCCTTGCACTGAAAATGAAAAGATCGACCTCCAGCTGGAGGCATTATGAGGCAAAGCAAAGTCAACAGACCAAATAAAAAAAGTGTGGTAAAGAAGATGCTGCTGGTCACACAGGTGTAAGTGAAAGGCCATCGCTCTAGACCTAAACCTAAAATAAAATCACTTGCTGAGCGTCATTCTGAAAGCAGGGGAGTTGAGCTGGTCTTTACTTTACTGCTATAACAGTCCTTCTTTGGAAAAGGCTTTTTTTTTGTTAGATTTTGCTGGGAATCACGTCTCTTCAGCTTCACGATATTTAGTAGAATAAGAGATTAAGTCTAATGTTGTAATGGTGCTCTGATTAATCACTAAGTTACTGGATGGGGCATTGGACTTCCTGGTGCATCCTTCTGTTGAGCTGGTCATATTGTTTAATCACTGAATCCTGAACAGCACAAGCAGTAATCTTGTTTATTGTGCAGTTTGGTTGTTTTTTGGTATTGTTTTTTGTAGCTGTCTGTCACAAATATGCAAGTAAAGAAGCAGCATCAGAGCCCCACAGCAAACTTAAATAAAGGAGGCCCACAGCTTCAATTCAAGAGAACCATAGGCTACAGTATAGGACTGGGTTTTTAAAACACTGGGTCACAAGTCAAAAAATGGGTCGCTGAGGAAAGTACTATTACTTAATAAACAAATTTCAACAGACACATAAACAAACACCCCTTGTGGAGGCTTTACGTTACATCTTGTAAACCCCAGTGGGACCAGATTGCCCTCATTTTTATTAATTAAGTATATTTTATTGTGTGTTTTGTTTTGATGCATTGTCTTGTTAAAAATCATGGACAAAATGTGGGTTGCTTGAAAAAGAGTTTAAAAAAACAGTGGTATAGAGTAAGTACATAGCCCCAACATTTGCCCGAACCCTACAAAACCCAAATCTGCGAAGCTCTCAACAAACAGATCTTGCTGATTACGCTATTATGCTTCTTGAGGCTGTTTGGAGCTCCGTATTTAGCACTGCAAACAAGATGCACACATTTTGGAACTTGTAGTGTCATTTTGTGGACTTTTATAGTCTACCACAGTACTGCTAGGCTGTTCTTGGCCAGAACGGGTCTAGCAGGGACAAAATTTGCTGAATAGAGTGTGTTGGAAAGGTACTTTCTATTATAGTGTCTTCTTGAAGTAATTGAGCACTTGAGCACTAATATGATTCATTCTACTTAGATAGCTGGTTTACAGGGACCACATGCTTAAGTTTATGTACCAGTATAAAGATAACCTGTACGTCTGTGTGGGATGAGAGTTTCGAGTGGGCGTCATGCTGTGAGTTAGGTCCATGGATAGACCTGGTTACTCATTAGACAAGTAAAGTTTATACACACCTTGGACAACACAAAGCCTTCTTTTATTGCATCCTTATAGTGTTCTATGACTTGTTTGTATTTGGTGTGGGTGCATTCCCAGGTTTCATCGTGTCTCATTAACCCCCCTTACAGGTTTAGTAAAGACCTCCTTGTGTTGAAGTCTTTGTTTTGTGCTGGAAAATTCCTTACAGCTTCACTTTGCCACCCAGAACCTTCTCATTGTTCATGACCAAACACCCCCATAGGATCAGCCATTAATCCACACACACACGGTCCTACACCTGGTGTGGAATCCTCTGTGTTCTGGTTGAGTGGAAATAGTTTATTATTATTTACCCACAGTTTCACTACCCAGATTTTTTTCAAGCAAATCTTTGCTTCCTGCATCTGTAGTGTAAATGTGATAGACAATAATGCCATTACATTCATCTGTAATGAGAAAAAAACAAACATGTACAAATAATCTTTTGAAGTTTTAATGTTTTCTGCAGTAGTTCATTTTCTGTGACTGAATAACTGAGAGACATACTGTACTTCTTTATACAACAAAGAAAGTAAAATAATTTGCATCCTGAAATGTGGCATAGAAGGTCCTATTACATCATTTCAATTTAGCATTGAAATGAGGAGAGGGAAGCTAACCCACGCCCCCTCCGACACGTGGGCAGCAGCCGTATGCATTTTGTCACCTACACCAGATGAGATCAGCTGTGGACCAGCCCTGTGTACGGAGAGAGACACCCTGATCCGCACTTTCTCCCGTCTCTGTGCAGACGCCATCAATCAGCCAGCAGAGGTCATAGTTGCATCAGTCATGAGAGATAGACCCTGTCCGGCTCAATATCCCACCCCTATATGAACAACAGGCCAATCGTTGTTCATGTGGTGCTCAGCCCAGCCGGCAGGCAGAGCCGAGACTCGATACGATGGTGTGCTAGCGTGTGTTTTCACTGCTGCGCCACCTGAGCAGCCTCTAAAAATCAATTGTAAGTGTTTTGGATTGAGTAGCTGGTGACTTCTTTGTGTTGTGTCTGCAAGTTTGAGATTTGAGCCATATTGTGATGGCTAGACGACTGGGTCAGAGCATCTGCAAAACTGCAGCTCTTGTGGGGTGTTCCCGGTCTGCAGTAGTCAGTATCTATCAAAAGTGGTCCAAGGAAGAAACAGTGGTAAACTGGCGACAGGGTCATGGGTGGCCAAGGCTCATTGATGCACATGGGGAGCAAAGGCTGGCCCGTGTGGTCCGATTCAACTGATAAGCTACTGTAGCTCAAAGTTAATGCTGGTTCTGATAGAAAGGTGTCAGAATACACAGTGCATTGCAGTGCAGACCAGTCAGAGTGCCCATGTTGACATGTTGACCCCTGTCCACCACCGAAAGCGCCAGCAATGGGCATGTGAGCATCGGAACCGTATTCCCTGATGGCTGTGGCCTCTTTCGGCAGGAATGGTTTGAGAAGCAGAACGAGTTTAAGGTGTTGACTCGGCCTCCAAATTCCCCAGATCTCAATCAAATCGAGCATCTGTGGGATGTGCTGGACAAACAAGTGCGATCCATGGAGGCCACACCTCACAACTTATAAGAGTTAAAGGATCTGCTGGTAACATCTTGGTCCAGATACAACAGCACACCTTCACGGGTCTAGTGAAGTCCATGCCTCAACGGGTCATGGCTGTTTTGGCAGCGAAAGGGGGACCAACACAATATTAGGGAGGTGGTCTTAATGTTATGCCTAATCGGTGTAATGGGGGTCATAATATTTTGTCTCATCAGTGTATATTACCATATTATGAAATTTTTTTGCCTAAGGTAATAGTTTAGGGTTCCCACCTGACCTGTACTTTGTAATACTTGTAGACAAACTAGCCCTATTCAAATAGTCACATATAAGTGCCATGTTTACAGCATGAAGTCCTTTCTAAACACGTGTTCATGCGAATCACACACACTACACATGAAGCAGATGGGTTCAAAAACACTGGAACATTTAAAAGTTTATTTCCTGGCTTAACACACTTACAGCGACCTGTGTTCACTTTCTATTCACAAGACATAAGTAAAACATTAGTAAGACATTAGTAAGGTATTAGTAAAAGTCACTAGATGAAGTCTCTGGTGTTTATTCATTCAAAAGGAATCACCAAACTCACTGAGATGAGTCAGTATAATGTGAGTCATACTCAGCAGCACAGTTGGATAATGACCTCTATCAAAAGTGATAGTAAACAATTGCACAAAAGAGCGTAATATGGTGTTTTGCAGTGATGCTGTAATGGGGGTGTAATGGGGGTGGTGGACTTCAGGGGTTTTATGCTGCATTCCACCAGCATTGAGCAGTACAAACTTGGAATAACTTTAGTGTGTTACAAAGTGTAATAACAAGGATGTTTCCACTGAAGTCTATATTTAGTTTGCCCTGTCTGAGCCCCGAAAGCTCATGAAGAGTTTTATAGTGTACATTTTATTCAGTGGATTAAGGAATGACCTTTTGTAAATGGATTCAATTGCCATTTTTACCCATCAGTCTATACTTAATCACCCATAATGACAAAATAAAACCCATTTTTTTATTAATTTTAGCATTTTCTCCCTTTTTCTCCCGATTTAGTGTGACCAATTAGTCTTCCTCTGCTGGGGATCCCGAATGCATTTGAGGAGGGTATATTCGCCTGCTCCACAACCCTCTGATGCATGTGCAGTCCTTGGACCCCTTCTTTTTTGCCCGTGCCTTGGTGGATTTGCATACGAGGCTCCTCCACTTCTGCACAGGTGCCTCGGTCTTCTAAGCAGGGTCCTTGCACAGCGTTTGAAGACCCCACCCACTTTATTAGTCCGGTCTTTTCCCACTCAGCAGACCCGATGGCCAGTTTTGTCTGCTAGATGGTGCCCTGGTGTGCTAGTGGAATATGCCACTGTGCCACCTGGGCGGCTATAACACATTTTTTTCGTTAAAAATCAGCGCATTGTGGAAGACTCTTTGGCAGTAATGTCAGCTGTAGATCTCCCTAGATAAATCTCTGCAGGCTTTGCAACCTGGATTTGGGCAGTTTGTGTTGTTTGTCATGGCACATTCTCTGACTCTTCAGTGAATTGAATGGCTGGCATCTATGGACTGCCATCCTCAGGAGTCTCCACAGACGTTTTGTGGGGTTTTAGGAGGAGAGGAAGTCCAAAGAGGAGGTTTATGAATGTGGTGAGGGAGGATGTTCAGATGAAGATAAATGATCTGCTGTGGTGACCCCTTATCAAAAGATAATGACATATGGAGAGATCAGAGTAGAATTCATTTGTTGGATCTTGCTAGATCTATAAGTCTTGCAAGGTTGTAGTGATAGCTAGGTCTTCTAACACTTTTTTTGTTACTGAGCAGAACCCTGGTCCTGGAGGAACTGTTTTGTTTCAATATGTACTTATATATAGCTGAAAGGACAGTAAAGCCTCTTGAACTTGATGGCATTGCACTGCTCTTTATCCACACTAATCGACATAGCTAGCACTTAATGTACCCATACATTCAACTGAATGGCCTGCTAAAATTATTTGGTGTATGAGTGTGTCCATAGTTTGACCTTGGCTAGCCGTGTGATTCCTTCCCGCTGTCATTACAAAAGGGTGGTGACCAGACAATGACTGGACAAAGCTTTGCTTTTACTTCAGCCATATACTGATCAATAAACCTGATCAATGTTGTTAGTGTTGTAGAGTGAATACATTTTCCCATGTGTGTTTAGCTGGGTCTTGAGCTAAAGACCCTGGGCCATATTTATAAACATGTACATTAAAGGCCCAATGCTCTAGGTTTATGTTTTGCATTAAAACATGTTTTATCTTGAGTAACCAATTCATCCTGATAAGGTTCTTGGCGGGTTCAACACGGGGCAACAAACATGCCGATGCACATGCAGGCCACTGGAGTTTCTTTACACTGAAGTTGTCAAACCTTATGAACCTTGCTTTGTGGACCTTTGAGATGAATTGGAACAGCACTGGATACGAAGCATGAGATCTTTCCGTCTCATTTACGGATAATCGAATGACGCGTAAGTTCCGGTACAGTCAAATCAAAGATAAAACAGCGCTGCGCTGAGTTTAGCATCAAAGCACCAAATAAGATTTCCAGAACCACATGACTTTGCTCCATGAGGCTGCTGGGTAAATGAATGTGGTTTGGAGGTTAATATGGTGACCAGATGAGAGTGTTCAGATTCCTAATGCTGTTACATGATCTTCAGCATGAAGGGATTAGAAATGACAACCGAAGCCAGGCGTTTTACTTTCATCTAAATGACCGAATGGAACAAAAGCATTGTTTTGAATGTAATGTAAGCCTGAAGCTATTTTTTCCTGGTTCTGATCATTGGAGCTGGATTTAAACTTTGTATCCAGTCCTATGTTTAAAAAAAATGGAACTTGATACCCTTCAAAAGCACTTTTCCATTAATATTGTGCCAGTGAATAATCCTTACCCATTCTGTGCTTTGTTACAATATACACCGATCAGCCATAACATTAAAACCACCTCCTTGTTTCTACACTCACTGTCCATTTTATCAGCTCCACTTACCATATAGAAGCACTTTGTAGTTCTACAATTACTGACTGTAGTCCATCTGTTTCTCTGCATGCTTTGTTAGCCCCGTTTTATGCTGTTCTTCAATGGTCAGGACTCTCCCAGGACCACCACAGAGCAGGTATTATTTGGGTGGTGGATCATTCTCAGCACTGCAGTGACACTGACGTGGTGGTGTGTTAGTGTGTGTTGTGCTGGTATGAGTGGATCAGACAGTAGCATTGCTGGAGTTTATACTGTGGAGTTTACACAGTTAAATACTGTGTCCACTCACTGTCCACTCTATTAGACACTCCTACCTAGTTGGTCCACCTTGTAGATGTAAAGTCAGAGACGATCGCTGATCTATTGCTGCTGTTTGAGTTGGTCATCTTCTAGACCTTCATCAGTGGTCACAGGACGCTGCCCACGGGGCGCTGTTGGCTGGACATTTTTGGTTGGTGGACTATTCTCAGTCCAGCAGTGACAGTGAGGTGTTTAAAAACTCCATCAGCATTGCTGTGTCTTATCAACTCATATCAGCACAACACACACTAACACACCACCACCATGTCAGTGTCACTGCAGTGCTGAGAATGATCCACTACCCAAATAATACCTACTCTGTAGTGGTCCTGTGGGGGTCCTGACCATTGAGGAACAGCATAAAAGGGAGCTAACAAAGCATGCAGAGAAACAGAAACAGAACTACAAAGTGCTTCTATATGGTAAGTGGAGCTGATAAAATGGACAGTGAGTGTAGAAACAAGGAGGTGGTTTTAATGTTACGGCTGATCGGTGTATATGTATATATGACAAATAAAGGCGTTCTATTCTTCTGTTCTATGTAATCCAAGAATCATTAAAAAATCTGTCATCACTGTCCACAGTCCAACAAGCTGCACTGCATTGCATTGAGTCTTTTGGATTAGGATTTTGAGATCAAATAAAAAAAAACATTCATGTTTTATCACTGCTTTACCCTGGTCAGTGCTGATTACTTCATCACATTACATTCTTTTATTTCTTATTTGATTTGTATTTAACCACGTTTCTCAATCTTGTCTGGTTTTCCAGCCTGTACCTCATTAGTCTGGGTAAGGCTGCTTCACACCTCATTGCCACCTCTATTCACTTCTGTATTTGGCTATAAGCCCCCTTCAGTAGGTCAATGGGACCCTTTCTGATCCGACTCCGGCTAATGGACAATTAGTTAGATTTATTCCTGGGCTCTGACGTCCAATATAATAAGCTCCTGAAACCACTTCCTCCTCTCACAAAATGCACCTTTTGGCCTGTCAGGCATCTGGTCATGTGCTGAAGAGGGGTCGATTGTTATTACAATATGTTTAAAGCTTCCTTTAAAAAAAGAAAGGAAGAAAAAAACCTTTTATGCTACAGGGGGGAAAAACATGTCTTAAACTATTAAGCAGGCAAAGTCTAAATCTGTGCAGTTCGATCTCTAAGAACTGAGGCTAATTCTGAGGCTTTCTTGATATATGTGGAGTGTAACTCAGTCTGAATGATGGCCACTCGCTCCTTTCTGGATAACAGGATTGTTTGGAAAGTAAACTGGGGTCAGCCGAGGTTTAACTACCCCTCCATGAAATCGTGATAAGAATGGAAACAAATAAAAAGCTTGAATGGTGGCCAACAATCAACCCCATACGTTTGACATACGCTTTTGTTTCCAAAAACACTACTTCACTACACTTCTTCTAGGTATTATAGCAAATCCGCTAAAGGAAACTGCAGAGACCAGGGGTTACCAGCAGTCTGTTTATATCCTGCAGGATTTATTTATTTATTTATTTATTAGATTTTAACGTCATGTTTTACACTTTGGTTACATTCATGACGGAAACGGTAGTTACTCATTACACAGGATTCATCAGTTCACAAGTTTAATGTCAAACACAGTCATGGACAATTTTGTATCTCCAATTCACCTTACTTGCACATCTTTGGACTGTGGTAAGAAACCGGAGCTCCCGGAAGAAACCCATGCAGATACGGGTAGAACATGCAAACTCCACACAGACCCGGACTGCCCCACCTGGGGATCGAACCCAAGACCTTCTTGCTGTGAGGCGACAGTGCTACCCACTGAGCCACGGTGCCCCCTCTTCCTGCAGGATTTAAAATTGTGATTTTTGTTTATTTGTACTGGCTTTCAACACCTTTAACATGGTTACTTCTATAAAGCAAACACCAGCAGTACAAAATACTGTATGTTCAAATATACACAGTCAGACACACGCACACACACACACACAATACACAAAGCCCTATGCTGTACTGTAGCTTTGTTAGGTTTGTTTATCTGATAAGAAATCAGATACAATCAGCTTCTTTGTCGCCATCATTAGCACACCACCATACTGAAAATGTTGCCTGGGGCAATCCTCAGTTCCTTAGAATCCACATATACGTACAGCAGTCTGTATAACAAATTAGATGTGTATGAGTGTGTGTGTGTGTGTGCGTGCGTGCGTGCGTGCGTGTGTGTGTGCATTGTTAAATGAATAATAAAAGTTTAGATACACTTGTGAGCACATGTATACTATGAGGGTTTTGGAATTTCAGTGACTTACCACTAATGATTTCAATAAAATTAAATAACTAAATTATTAAATAAATGTTTAAAAAATCAGCTTGGTCAAAAATTTACATATAGCAACCAAGATTATTTATAAAGTTATATAGTGGCATGTCTCCTTCATTTTCATGTTTTACCACTGCTTAATCCTAATCAGGGTTGTGGTGGTTGTGGTTTCCTCAGACTTACTAGGCATAATGTAGTAACACACCCTGAACAGGATGTCAATCCATCACAGAGCTTCCACCCTCCAGAACTTGGCCAATCATGTCTGCCTGTAGATGCCTGACTGGCTGATAGCACTGCTGGGGATTCAAAGCCTAGATCCCTGGCACCACTCGAGCTGGTAACTGGCTACTGTGGCTGCTTCTATTAAAAAGTAAACTATATGACCAATAATATGTTAAAGTCTGACTATCATTTTGTTGAATATCCTGTTCTAAAACCATGGCCATTAATATGAGGTTTGGAGTCTGTCTGTGGTAATCTGTGCCCATTCATTTGAAGAGCATTTGTGAAAACAAGCACTGATGTTGATGCTGATGTCAGGCCTCAATCCATATTTCACTTCATTTCAAAAATGTTTAATAGAATTGAGGTCAGGGCTCTGTGCAGGCCACTGGAGTTCTTTAACATAAACTTCATAAAACCATGTCATTATGGATATCACTTTGGGCACAAGGGCACAGTCATGCTGAAAAAGAAAGCAATGGATATGGCTAAACCACCAGACGATGGTGGAACACAGGATACTCTCTCAACAGTCAAGCCAGCTTTACATTGCTGTGAGCTCAGAGATTGCCATGCAGTTAAGAAGCTCCATCCTCAGCCCCCCAAAAGTTTGTTGCTAATCTTATAGACAAATAAAGAGCGGGACCAGGGTTTCCTTCTTGCTTAACTGTGGACGTCTATGTTCAAGCAACTGCTAATTTATAACAGACGTGTTTTTAAGGGGTTCTTGAATTACATCTGACCATCCAGACAGATTTCCTCTTAGTGTGGGGGGAGGGGCAGTTTGGGTTTGCTTTTTTACCTTGGCAAAAAGAAAACACCACTGTCCATTCTCCATGTTATTTATCTAGTAGTCATATCCAAATATTTGTACACTCCTGTTTATATTCCAGGTTTAAAAAAAAAAAAAAAAGAAGAAAAATTAAGCTAGCACATTTCTTACAAAAAACAAACAAACTGCACATTTAACACATAATTGTTGAATTGTAAATTTTTATGGCACATTCAATTGTTGATAGTGTATTTTAATACACTTTTATCTTGTTCTTGTTCTCTTGAAAGCTTGTTCAACAATATACATATAGCAACCAAGATTATTTTTGAAGTTCTAAAGTGGTATGTCTATTTTTAATTTTTATGTACCACTGCTTTATCCTGATCAGGGTTGTGGTGATTTTGGTGTCCTCAGACTCACTAGGCGTGATGCAGTAACACACTGGTACAAAATGTATGGCACATTTAATTGTTGATACTGTATTTTAATACACATTAAATATTTAATATTGTATATATTAATAGGGGCAGCACAGTGGGTAGCTTTCATGTTCTCCCTGTGTATTCATGGGTTTCCTCTGGGAGCTCCAGTTTCCTCCCACAGTCCAAGACATGCAAGTGAGATGAACTGGAGATACAAAATTGGCCATGATTGTGTTTTACATTAAAAACTTGACCTGATTAATCCTGTTTAACAAGTAACTACCGTTTCTGTCATGAATCTAATCAAAAAGTATAAAACTTGACGTTTAAATCCTAATAAATTAATAAATATTTAAGTAGAATTGAATAAGTAAATTAATGAATAAATGTTTCACAAGTTTATTATGGGCTTCAAAACTTGTGGCTTCAAAAACCATGGCATGGTGGGTAGCACTGTCGCCTCACAGCAAGAAGGTCCTGGGTTCGATGGAGCAGTCCGGGTCCTTTCTGTGTGGAATTTGCATGTTCTCCCTGTGTCTGTGTGGGTTTGCTCCGGGAGCTCCAGTTTCCTCCCACAGTTCAAGACATGAAAGTGAGATGAACTGGTGATACAAAATTGTCCATGACCGTGTTTTACATTAAAAACTTGACCTGATGAATCCTGTGTAATGAGTAACTACCTGGCCTGTCATGAATGTAACCAAAGTGTGTAAAACATGACGTTAAAATCCTAATAAATAAAAAAATAAATATTTAATTTAAATAGAATTAAATTACTACATTTATAAATAAATGTTTAACAAGTTTATTATGGGCTTCAAAACTTGTGGCTTCAAAAACTGTGGCATGGTGGGTAGCACTGTCGCCTCACAGCAGGAAGGTCCTGGGTTCGATTCCCAGGTGAAGCGGTTCGGGTCCTTTCTGTGGAGTTTGCATGTTCTCTCCGTGTCATATTAATATTGTATTGCAAAAATTTATGTGATAGATAGATAGATAGATAGATAGATAGATAGATAGATAGATAGATAGATAGATAGATAGATAGATAGATAGATAGATAGATAGATAGATACTTTATTTATCCCGAAGGAAATTATTGGTCTCCAGTAGTTCAACAAAGAAGAGAAAACTTAAATATTAATACAGCATGTGGTATGCAACAGGAAAACAGCATGTGCAAACTGTGCATCTGGTACATGTGATAAAAGCAGTATTGTATTTATTCTCATAAACAATATATACAGACATATAAGAATAAATATAGAGATAAGGATGTTGTTATAGTTATAAATATCTACAATGTATCAGTTATGGGTATATATATGTATATAAAATAGAATATGAATAGATGTATCAGATATAAAATATGACAGACATAGGTATGGATGAGTACAGTATAGTAGTGGTAATGTTCTTGTATATTTAGAAATATAAATATATTTGTACACTAAAAGAGTCAACAAAACGTATTTGACCAGTTATTACTGGGTTGCATAACTCAATAATTAATCATTAAATTGGACTCAACTAATCCCGCGTGAGAGAACAGAAGGCATGCTAAAAAAACAAAACAAAACTACAATCCCATGATGCATCTCGGCCCCTGATGGAGAAGCACTGAGGTGTAGTGAGTGGAAGGGGGAGCCAGGTTTAAATCAAAGCCATGTTAAAGCGCGCCGCTCTGTAGTTCAGCAGCAGGAGCGACTCTCCAATCTCCACCTTCCTCCCTCTTCTTTTGGTTTCTTAGAGCTGGAGGGGGTGCGAAGAGGCCGGCGGACAGGAGGAAAGTAAAGCAACAACACACAATAATCAATCCGGGATGCGAGCTGTGTGGGTACAGACTGAACAGAGAGGTTCGGATTCCTGAGATTTGCTTCTTTTTTGACTCTTTTATCTAAAGGATTTACGATCAAAGACTCGCTGAACTTTTTTCTTTTACTTTTTCGTGCATCGGAGCGACCAGAGCAGATCAGACCGCGTCCCCGACTAAAAGGAGAAAAGTACGGACGGATATGTACTGCTGGAGGGATAAACTATCAGTACGAGTATATTTACTTAAGTAAAACTTTATAAACGTATTAAACAGTTGAGATCAGCGATCAGATTTTCTTTGAGTGATTTTAGAAGACGCGCACCTCCGTGAAGAGATTTTTTTTCTTTCTCCACCTCCAGTCTGGAAATCTTTACACATCGAGCGACTTTACGAACCAAAAACACCAAGTGTGGAGTTTTTCCTGGTCGAAATAAAACACAAAGACCTGAACAACACCAAGTCGGAAATATTTTAAGTCTGGGAGGCTTTTAAAACTTTGTTTTTCAATCTCTGGATCCAGAAAACTAAGAGCTGAGCAGAAGGTGAGTACCGACATGCTGGATTTTAAACAGATCAACAGTTTGATCAGGTTCAGGAGAAAAGCACTGTTTTTGTGTGATTTGTTTGCCACATATTTGCTGTGATTGTGTTTTGACAGGCCTTTTAATTAATTAAATAAATAAAACTACAATTTTTCTTTGTAGGCTGCTCACTTGTATAAAATTAAGGTAGATGTTTAGATATTGTTATTAATTTATTAGTTTAAGTAGCTCACAACTAAGTTATTTGTTCTTTAATAACTAATATAAACTATATGTGTATATATGGTAGTATTATTTATATTTGTAGGTACATTGGTAGCCACTGTTGGGCCCTTGAGCAAGGCCCTTAACCCTCTCTGCTCCAGAGGTGCTGTACAATGGTTGGCCCTGTGCTCTTACCCCAGCTTTCAAACAATCTGGGATATGCAAAGAAAGAATTTAGTTGTATTGTACATCTCTGTGTGTATATATGACAAATAAAGGCATTCTATTCTATTACATTACAACATGTGTACCTATTTGAAGTCCCCAAAAAGTAAAACACTGAAGGCAGTTCTTCCTATCTGAACAGACTACATTTTCTACTTAAAAGAAATTGTTACAGTTGTTCATAGATACAGTTTGCTCTGTTGTAAAATAAAACAAAGATATTACAATGAATTTTGTCTGAAAACTGAACTACACTTGGTAAATTTCTCTCCCCAGTTTGTGCTGCTGTGAGCTATGGAATGTTTTCTTGTTTATCAGGAACATCTCTGTATGTTTGAAGAGAAAACACAATAGCATGTAAGCTTTGTGTTAGTGCTACAAATATAAGTATGGTTTAGACCTGAGACCTAGATTCAGATATATAATATACTACAGAACAGATAGTGAGGTTTTGCAGGATTTGCTGTCAAAATGCATTCGCTTCGACTGGTTTTCTGGAAAAATCAGATAGTTATTATGGTAACAATTACTAATCATCTTGTTTTTATAGAAACCGTGATGGAATCTAGCATTTTTTGGAACTGGTTGACTTTCTTGCATGTCGTGATGTCTCCATGATTTACCTGAACTAAGATTTGCTTGGGATTTTTGTATTTTCCTCGTTGGATCGGTCAGAAAATACCGAAGTCATTTGTTTCTTTTTACTGAATACTGAAAGTTACATTGGGTTTGCATTTATTTCCATAAACTTCTCATTATGCCTGACCTCTTTGCAAACTGGACCAGATGGGAAGAGCTTGCAGCAGTCCTTGCTGTCATGGTCCACATGCACTGTATATTATGATGGGTAGTGAACATGGTTTTCTCTATGGTGAGATTTGGGTAGGAAAGAAATGTAGTTTTTATCATGCTTCTAAAGGACAGTATATAATTTCTTTACTAAAATGCTGCTGTTTATGTAGTGTTCTAGTTTTTGTTCTTCACCTTTGTTCTTTTTTTATATAAAAAGTAGCTAGCTGATGACCTAGTGTGAGATATTTTAGATCTAATGCTTCTAAAGTGAGCAGTAACAATTTATTCTGGTTTTTTTTGTTATACAGTAACATTTATTTCTGATTGGAGGATTTGTTCTGATTGGAACTCAAATGGCTAAAATTTAATTATCTGTTCCAAAAACGTATTGGAACCTTATTGTTTTCTTTTTTTCTTAAGTTTTCTATATTACATCCAGTTGGAGAAAACATATTTGAATTAAATATGGACTACTATACAGACTACAAACCTTTCCTAGACCTAATTCATATGCATGTGTTAAGTTACCTTTCAGCTATCTGGTTTTGATCTGCCAATTTGATAATGGACATAAAGAATTCTACTCTGAAGGCCGTCAAATTCACACTCTTCCTAGACTTCCTACACTTCAAAAAAGAATCCAACATGCAATTCCATTGAACATTTCTGTACATCTCTGCCCAAGTTCCAGTGCATTTTCAGATTCCCCTCCCTCCCATACCTGCCCACACAGACCCCCTACAGTGCACATGCCCCCACATGCAGTCTGTTCACCCTCCCCCGCTTCCACTTCGGCCTCCCTAAAACTCTCTCTGCTAAACGGCTGTTGTAACACAGTCAAAGCGTTCATGGTCAATTTCCAGCCTGGGCCTGGAAAGCAAAGCAGCTCGGATGCTGATGGCTGCACGCACGGACGTGATTGGAGTCTAATGCAAAGCAGACTGCATTCAAAAGGCCAATGAGTGTAAACATTGTTTTGTATAGATATATATAGATAGATATATAGATATAGATATATCTCAACCATTTGTCTGGAATAGCTTTCACTAATAAACCCCTACTAAGCTTACTAAGAATACTACAAACTCTGTTTTAAGTGGCTTGACTGCACATCAAACTTTAAGCTTAAGGTGATCTGAAGCTTGCTTGACTGTGGACAGTTTACCCATGTTCAATCAGTTCCTAATTCTAAATGTCAGACATGTCTTGGTGGTCCTTTGATTAGATCTCTCCATGTGGACAACTAGCCTCTGTGCAAATGGTTTGGGTTTTCTTCTCAGCCCTTGCAAGTAAACCACTGGTCCATGAACTTTGTAATGAGTGTAGTAAAACTAGCTCTATTTATATGGGCACAGAAAAGTCACCAGCTGTAGTCAATTATAATCACAAATGAGAAATGAGGAGTCTTTCTGCACCACCGCATTAATAATCTGATTTGCCGTGTATGTTTTTCAGTCACAGACAAAGAATAGAACTCCTTGTGGAATGATCACAATCACTGTGTGTAAATGGGTGTGTGCACATGTTTGACTCTTGACTAAAATTATTGATAATTACATCAATTAACGAAATTGGAGGGCAAATGGTAGTGCTCGCTGCTCCCGCCAGATTTGACCAGTGTTTCTTCAGCGGCTCCTTCAAAGTGGGTCAGAAGTTCAGAGGCAGTTGAAAAGCTGCAGTGGCCTATTTGGGGAAAGTCTCGCCGCACTGGCTTTTCGAGGAAGAAATATAACAATGGTGGTATAACTGAACATTGTACATCAGTCAGCCAGTTTGTTTACTTTCATACCAGAGATTCCAGTCACACTAAGCAGTTAGGTGGATTTTAAACCGGCAAAATAGAAGAGCTAGAGAGTGTGTGTAATGCTAGATTTAGACGTGTCTCAAATTGAGGAAAGAGGTGTGTTTCAACATTGTATGTACACTTTTTTTTGACGGTTGAAGTCAAAAGTTTACATGTGCCTCTAAGGGGTTTATGTTCTGCAATTGTTCCTGTTTGGTGACTGTATGATTGGAACAGCTCAAAATCGTTTAGAAAAGTTTTCTCATAGGTTTAGTGTGTTTTCTTTTTTTTTTTTTTCAAAATCCTAGTTTACTTGACTAACCCCATTAAATTGTACATGAAACAGTGGTCTTTTGAACCCACTGTTTGAACAGGGTTTGAACCCAATTTCTCTGGGCCCTGCAGCTGTGTGGCACCCATACAATGGCACCCAATGTCAACGCCAATCTAGTTTCTTATAATGTTGAGTCTTTCTATGAGATTTTTTTTCCTAGATAGATGCTGTTTTAATGGTATTTCATCTTGTGACAAAGTCTATCCAATTTGGGATGGCAGCTTATGGAAAAGCACCATGTAAGGGTCCATGTTTTGGACAAACTCAATAAAAAAAAAAGAATTGCCCATGCTAAATTATGAGAATATGTTTCTGCCAGTTGCTTTTCCAGAGTATAGTTGGCAAAAATATATACCATGTGATTATAGAAAGTGCCCAGTGGTTGAAAATGTGTCCTACTGTTCATACAGTGGTACTAACGGATGTAAAGAGCTCAAGTATACTGAACTGCTTTATGCAATTTTATGTCATACAAAACACGTTTTTATTATATGTATATGGTCTATGGTGGACGTAAAACAACAACAGAAAAAGACACTTGTAGCCTTTTTCTTTATTTAACATTATGAAAGGAGTCATGGTTGGGTTTTTTTTTTTTATTGGAAAAAGTAATGTAATACCAGAGCTTTAAAAACTTGGCCACATACTGGTTTTCCACTTATTTATCATGGAGCTGCAATTTTATACAACCACATGGATGAAGTGATGTCACTGGTCCAACTTTTTTGGCTTTTTGTCATAAATAATAATCGGTAGAAAAAATTGTCTTTTTTAAAACCTGGCATTAGGTGCCTGTACTAATGTAAAAAAATAGCCACATGTGACTGTTCCCTTTACTATATGTACTATACTACTAATAGCCAGTAATTTGGGCCATTTTGATATCACGTTTTAGCACAGGAAATTATATTAGATATAAAACGTCTAAAATCTACCTGGTAGAAATGTGTATCTACAATTAATTCTGGAAAAAAGCTGTTCAGTAGTGTAAAGTAGTGCCTAATATTGTAACAGTGGCAACATTATTACTTTTCCCATTGCTCAGGGTTCCAAGTTTTGTGCTCTTTACGCCAAGTAATGCATTTTTATACATTTCATTTGATAGCAAAGGTCTGACATGGACCAAGACTCACAATGATCATGGCACCTATAGGTTCATTTAATTCATCAGTGAGCTTTTGACTGGCAACCACTGCTCCTGTACGCTGATGCTGGAGTTTTACATACACAGTCTAGCCGTAGATACGATTCGGACACACGCTATTTGGTCCCTTGGAACTCTGTAAGATGCCTCATGTGTTCTTTGAAATTTAGAAATGTTAACACTTGTATATTTTCAGTTTTGTTACCTTCATTTAATCTTCTTGGAAGATCGTAAAAACTGGGAAAGACTGTATGAGGGCACGAGCATGTGGGAGTAGTGGAGAGAATATTCTGCCCTCTCATTTTTTGGCACTGAAAATGAAATACCTCTTCATAAATTACACCATGTTTTAAAAGTCATTTTTGTAAACCCAGCAGGAATACTGCAGCTGGTACTGTTGGTTTTTTTTACTACCTCCACTAGAAGTTCAGATATTAAGCAAGTGAAATGCATACCAGATTGTACCTGTCCTGAGATCTACCTGATCCAGGGAAACAAGCCGAGCAGTGAAAACTGATTTGAATAGTAGATGTACCTTTTCAAACAAATCAGTTATACACAGGGCAGGACTGTGAGGGGGAAAGTGAAAGTCCAAATAATAACAATAACAATAATAATAAAGCAAATGTCTGTAGTAATATATTACAAGTCCAGTCACACTGGCTCACTCCTCCTAGACACTTTCTAGAAGGTTTCGCTCGGCTAGCAGGCAGTGATAATGAGGGGGTGGGTTTGGGCCCCGTTCCCCTCCGCCGATCACAGCGAGATAACATCCTGGGCTCCGTTTAATTAGGGGTCCAACCTTACCGCTTTTCACTCTTCCGCTTCTCTCCTGCCTTACTCTGAGCCTTTAATGTGTAACTCGGTTTCTTCCACAGCTTGCATTAGTCTCCGCTAAGTTTGTTTACAAGAAAAAACAGGAAACTTGAACTGTTTGGTTAGATCTCTCGACCGTGGCCAAAAATTGAACTGCATTTTTAGTTCATTGCCACTGAGCTGAGGCGAATTGTGGTACTGCAGTCAGATTTACTGCAACCAGTTGCATGATTTGGCCAAAATGTCTATATAAACATGCTGTACGATTGAGATGGCTGCATATTTCTAGTAAGCTAATAAAAAAGTAATATATTAGGAATGCACTACGTTGATAATGATGTTTTGTATCAGTATCAGGACTTAAACACCACATTGTACAAAACTGATTCATTCTAACAAAATAATTAAATACACAGGTTTTAATTATTCCAGATTTAACTCAGGCCAGGTAATGTGCTTTGTAATTATTATAAATTATAATCTGGTTCAGTCTCCAACTGTATACAATCACTGACCAATACTACTATTTAATACATTTACCTTACCTGGCATTTAGACACTTTTTCTAATGTGACTAACAATGGTAGCCAATTACCATGCTAGCAATTGAGGTAAGGGACTTGTTGAGGGGTCCAAGTGTCAGTGGTGGTGGGGTGTAAACCAGTGGCCTTCCGAACAACAGTCTTGTACCTTAACCCCTGAGCTACCACTGGCATGTAGTACGACTGTAGTTCTCTTGAATGCTTTTTGAGATGCTGCCTATAGCACAGTTTTATTGCTTAATAAGGAGCAGGTAGCTAAATGGCTTAATTACAGAATTTTTTTAATTAGGACTCATTAGTTACCTGTAAAAGTTACACATTTAATGAAGAAAAGTTAAAAACTTTGTTCTTACTAATATTTTTATATCTTATTTCTTCTTTGTTCAGTTTTTGTATAAAAAAAATAATAGCTCATGCTCGGTCTTTCTCGCATTGTGATCTCAAAGCCTGTGGTGATGTAAAGCTTGGTTGACTGTGGACAGTGTGGATACTGCTGCCACTGAACCGAGCTCAGTTGTAAATTAGTTTAACATTTAAACGTCCAGTTTCTTTTGGCTTTTCTATAGTGACCACTGTGTCCCATATGCAGTGGATTTAGAAAAGTATTCGAACCCCCATAACTTGTCTACACTTCATTGTGTTGTTAATTTGATTTTAAATGGACATAGTTGCAATTAAGTTACCCATCAATCTACACTTAATCACCCATTAAGTGGATTGTATTTTCATGACTGCCCCCCCTTCACCAGACATAGCCAGTTATAACTGTGGAGACACGCATTTGAACCCGGATCTCAGCAGTTGTTACAGGTCTCACAGGCTGCTGTATTTTTCATTTTTTTTATTTAAATTTAAAAACTCAAATTTTTTTAAAATGTTAAAATATTCAGATTTGTCACTGTGGCGGTCCAGATTGTGCATCCTGTTTGCATTACTCATGCTTTAGACATGTCTAGGTGTGAACTAGAGTCCAGCTGTTGCATGAACTGTTTGAATTGATTAGACATAGTAAGGAAAGGCGAACACCTGGGTCTGTAAGGGCCCAGAATTTACAATGGATTTTCTGGATGTTAGTCCGGGGAACTACCTCTAGATCTCTAGCACGGTCACCTCACAGCAAAAAGGTCCTAGGTTCGATTCCCCAGTTGGGGCGGTCCGGGTCCTTTCTTTATGGAGTTTGCATGTTTTCCCAGTGCATGCGTGGGTTTCCTCCGATGCTTCGGTTTCCTCCCGCAGTCCAAAGACGTGCAAGTGAGGTGAATTGGCGATACAAAATTGTCCATAACTGTGTTCGATATAACCTTGTGAGCTGATGAACCTTGTGTAATGAGTAACTACCGTGTCTGTCATGAATGTAACCAAGGTGTAGAGCATGACGTTAAAATCCTAATAAATAATAAACAAATAAACAAACCTCGAGATCTCTGTAATCAGAATGTTGGAATACATAGATGGAAACAGGGCAATGTTATAAAACAATATCTAGGGCTTTGAGTATTTTCAGCTCCACAATGGCCTCAATTTGAAAAAAATTTGAGTTTTTTTGAGTACTTTATTTTCACCACACAGTGAATGTAATAGTTGAACTGGTGTATTAGGGAATTATTGTGTGTGTGTGTGTGTGTGTGTGTGTGTGTGTGTGTGTGTGTGTGAGGCCGAGATGAGGTGAGCGTAGCTGGCCGTAAGCTCTCACTTCCGAGTGTCTGGCAGCTGATGTTAGCTGTTGAAAAGCTCTCTGATTTATGCACATTCATTTCCTTAAAGTGTTCGTCCCTTCACCCGGTCCCTCTCTTCACTCCAGGATTCCATGTCCTCTCGTTTGACCTTTAGGCAACAGGGGGCACATTGCTAAACTCTGTGGGGTGCCGGTTTTTCCTTCTGCCTTCGTTCTGCTGCAGTCGTAGCATTTGGTCACTCGCATTGTCCTGACGGTCCTGGTGAGGCACAGCTGGAAAGGTGATCGGCATCATCGTTACTTCCAACTTCATACCAATAACGTCACCAGTGACTTTTGCTGCGTTTTAGTATCTTTCAGCTCGGCTTTGCTGAAGTAAAGCAATGGGCAGCACAATTGTTGCTTATCCTTCTTGAATGGATCAACTTAATGCATGACCGGTTGTTTCCCAGGCTGACCCCCTCCACCCAAACTGCTGTTTGTGTTTGGATAAGTGTGAGTGACATTTGGTGAATGAGCTCTGGTGGTCAATAGGACAAATGTTATGTGTTGGGTTCATGCCGGGATGGGATGAACTGGAGAATGGGGGGATGTATGTGCTTCTTTGTGTTGATCTTTCTTAAGGCTCTCGCTGTTTTTCTATAGAATTTTCTGTCCTGCTCTGTAGATGGATGGATGCTTTAGCTTCTGGTAAATATTTGTAATCATTGTAGTGTCAATCTTATTAGCTGGTTATCTGTTTAAACTGTCTGTTTAAAGTGCCAAATGAACTACTGAAGATTTATTTACCTTCTAAAGCAAAGTAAATTGGCAGTCAGGATATTTCAATTCTACTTTCGGTGCTAGTTTAGGGCCAAGTATCACTATTGCAAATAGTCTTATTTAGCAGATGTGCACATGAATTGCTTGCCCATTGTTTTTGTATCTAGATTTCTAGATGTTTAAAGTTTGGTAACACTGGGTACTGGTGTTTGTAGCACATTCACGTGAAGGACTTCCCATTCTGATGTATATAAGCACTGCTAATGTGTCGATACTGGCTGAAAACTTGCATCTAATGCGCATCGTCCGACCCAATCCACTTCTATGTTTTATGCTGGAAATGTGTGTTATGTTGCATGACAGCACTGATCGGCATTGTTCAATACTTAAATCTGCAATATTGTGTTTTAATCAGAAATAAACCTTTACTACTAACAACTGAGAATATAAAAAGCCTTCCTTGCCAGCTTGCTAGCATTTTAAGTTACTACATTTACGTGAGAAAATAGATCTGTTACTATAGTTGACCTTATAACCACTTGGGCCAACATGCATCACAGATCAACTCTAGATTAAAATACCAAATCGGCTGATTGGCGATCATGTGACTGAAAAAGAATCAATTCTGAATGTGCACCTTGAATTAAAAAGATAGGGACACATACTAAGACACTAAATTAGGAATTAATATGTTTAAAGCAACTACACTACTACACTACTACTACTAATACACACACCCATTCACCTATAGGGCAATTCAGTGTCTCCAATTAACCTGACTGCATGTTTTTGGACTGTGGGAGGAAACCGGAGCTCCCGGCGGAAACCCACACACACACAAGGAGAACATGCAAACTCCGCACAGAAAGGACTCGGACCGCCCCGCCTGGGGATTGAACCCAGGACCTTCTTGCTGTGAGGCGATAGTGCTACCCACTGAGCCACCGTGCCACCCTTCAGTTAAACATAAAATGTTAAATCCATTCTTACATTTAATGTAATGTGGAGCAATAAAAAATTGGCTAAGTGTATCCTGAATGCTGGTTTATTTAGTAATTTTACATTTAATTTTGGTGTATCGTCTTCACAGAGCTTTTTCCCTATTGTATTGTTAATGGCATTGTGTATTGTGATGATACAAAGCTTATAAAACTATAAAATGGCCGTGAATTGAATTAAATGATAATCTAATAGTTAATGATACAAAACGATAAAATTACACATTAAATGGCCTCATGCTGCTGAAAGCATGTTGGTTTTAATTCCTTTTAGACTCTCAATACTTGATTTAAAACACCAAGTCTCAGTTCAGCAAGCTGTGAATAAAAACCAAACCCTAAAGAAAAAAAATGAAAATTCATCTTTTTCTTATCATCACATGTCTGCGGATGACCAAGTTTGATCCCTGACTCTGGTAGGGACGTTCTGTTCTGTGGTCCGCACTGTATCACCACACAGTACAGCTTGCTTTTAAAGAAACATTGATGTGCCAAAATAAAGATGTAACTCTGTGACTGGTTTTATCAGGTTCTAAACGCTCCGTCAGTCTCTCTGACTGCATGAGGTCTGATCTGGTCAATCGAAGCAACGTAGCTGTTCCGAAAGAGCGGTTTCTGATTTTATAGGAATGTCAAGCTTGTGGTTGTTTTTCTTGGCCTCTAGCCCAGTTTGAGAAAAGCTTGAGCTGGCGGAGAGCGTGTCCGGGCTGAAGGACGTCTTTATTTCCCACCCACGCTGTAAAGTGCATGCAAAAATCCAAGTTTTATTCAAAATCTTACCTGAAGGTTCACTGTGATCATTTTTACTGAGATGTTGGCATCTTGTGAGTGCTGAGAATTTGAAAATGTGATATGGACTGCTCAGAAACCAAGGGAACTTGAATTAGTCTATTAGATAACTGGACTAAACAACATGACTAGAAAGTAATTCAATTAAACGAATGGTAGTAAATAGTATGTGGTTTTGTACACAAGACTTTTTTTTTACATTCAGATTCGGTTTGTCTATTCAGCTATTTGAAATTCAGATACTGGTGATGGAACTGGTACATTTGCTACTGCAACCACTATCTTTAGTATAAAATTGGTACCTTTGGCACTGGAATTGACTCCTTTGGTGCTGCACCCAGTATTATAGTACCAAAATCTCTGGCACTCTTGAATTTGAGTCTCAGCTGTGCTATCGACTGGCCAGGTGTCCATACAGTCACAACTATGACTTCTGCTGGCTGGTTGACATGCCTGCATGAGGGATGGTTGATTCACAGATAGCAGTGTGTGACTCTATGGCCCTCATCAGCCTAAACTGGGATAAATAGGAAATAAAATACAAAAATGGAAATATATGTTGGATGTTGTAATAAAACTGGAGTATTTGGTACTGAACTGGTGTCCAATAGGAAAAGTACAGGTACAGTTTTCTGGTACTAGACCTCTATACCCTGTGTGCATTGGTGGATGAGCATTGTGTACTATGTATTAATGAGCTTGACTATTTTTTTATGTTTTGTTTTGTTTTTAGAGCTGATGCCCTAGCTGTGTGTATGGAGAACTGCATCAGGTACCGAGCTCTGTTATAAAGGAGCGTAATGAAGTTTACAATGAAGGTCGTGCTGCTTCTGTTCTCGGTTCTTCTAACCCAGCTACTGCAAGGCCAAACCAGGCCTACTAGTCCTGAACAAGGTAAGACCCTTATTATAACACTAGTTGAACTGTTGCATCTCCTTGTATACAGATTAACCATCACATGTGATGCCAAATGTGAGCTGTGGTTCCCAGCTGGATATGACAAACTTGCCCTTATGACACATCCCCTACACAGAGAAGAAATAAACAACTCCATGGGAATGGGTTTTAACCGAGAGACTCAGGCTGTGGCTAGACCAATTCACTATTGGTCAGCTATCGTGGACAGTGAGGTTGCTGTTGACTACAATTTGAGACCAACAATTTAGCTAGCGAGCAATGTGGCTGTCATCTGTAATAAACCATGTGGCAAAAGTATGTGAACACCTGACCATGTGCTTGTTAGAAATGACATTCCAAAACCAAGGACATTAATATGGAATTGTTTGCCATTTCCATTTTGTGGCTATAACAGCATCCACTCCTATGGAAAAGCTTTTCACAAGGTTTTGAACCGTGTCTGTGTCTGTTTAGCCGAATAGCATATAAGAAATCAGGCACTTCTGTTGGACCACACAGAAACTAAAGCAAGGATGGAATGAAATCCTGAAAAATGTGTCTCCTGGCTGGACTCCAGCACAGTAAGGGCTGCTGTCTTGCTCACAGGTTGGAACACGCTCCAACTTTGGGAAGGAACTAACCACACATTAGAATTACTATACATATATATTCATCGACATGTATTTCTTTTTATTTCTAAATACCTGTAAAGGTTTTAAATTAACCACAGTTAGAGGAAGTGTGTGTGTAGGGAATATACACTGGAAGCACAGGCATGTAGCGGCTAGCATCTGTAACCTCCAGGTACGCAAAAACATCTCTCTTCCGTCTTCATCTTTCTTTCTTCTTGTATGAAAAGGTATTTGATGTCAGAAGAAGACAGGACTACTGTGAGAATATAAATGAGCACATTTTTTTAAAGACGAGCAGACAGCACTATGAGCACTTCTGCCCTGTGGCGGTATTCCACAACAGAGATCGAGTTTCTGGGAAAGCGAGCCCAGTTTTCATTTAGACAGAGATACGTGAATGAGACGGGGCCTAGATGTATTATTGAAACACAGGCAGGAAGTGGAGGTAAGGTTAAAGTCAGGGCAGCCAAGATGAAAATCAAACCCAAATTATTTAAATATGTATGATCTCTCAAGACTGTGATATGGCTGAAATAATGATTATTTTAATCAATATTACACAATAATATAATATAATTGAGAGCTTAGAAGGACGTATGTTGAGGAAAAACATTAATTAATTAATTCTAGTCTAGGCTAGTTTGTAGTCATGTAGTTATTTGCTGGCTATTTAGGCTAAACACTTTTTGGCTATTTATGGCTAAAATAATTATTACTTAATATTACGTAATAATATTATGTAATTAAGAGCTGTTTCTAATCCAGGCTAGTTTGTATTTATTTTTTGGCTATTTACTGTAGGCTAAACACTTTTTGGCTATTTGTGGCTAAAATAATTATTATTTTAATCAAAATAACATAATATGCAAAGATAAACATATGCTAAGGAAAAAAAAACATCGACTGTTTCTAGTCCAGACCAGTTTGTAGTTATTTTTGGCTATTTATTTATATTGAGCTAGTTTATTTGTTTGGCTACATTTTTAGCATTTGGCTAATTGTTTTTGTATGTTTGACTGACTATTTAGGTCTGTTTTACTTCACTGAAAAACTAGGCTAGTTTGAGTGTGCGTAATTTTAGCTAATCTAGTTTGAGTTGAGCTAATTTAGCTTATTAGCAATTCATTTAGCTACTTTTTTCTTGAGTTTAGCTAGGCTTTTTCCTTTTACTAGTTTATGCTTGTACTTTTGTGTTTAGTTTTTGAAGTCAGCTAAATATTTAGTGTTTTGGTTTAAAGCAGGGGTCATCAAACTACGGCCCGATGCTTTCATCTGACCGGCCCCTTTAACCACAGTAGCAATACATGTTGTCTGGCCCCTGTTCATCTTTAAACTCACAGTATTTTAGCGGAAAAAAAATAACAGAAAAAACAAAAATTGGCCACCTGGAGTCTCCGTAGATTATACGGCAGCGATCCAACGGGTGGCGCTCCAAACATGGTGGGTTCGGCGAGAGGAGTGATTGTGCGTATCAATAGAGAGATGACTGACCGCAGCCACTGCACTCTGTTGCAAAGCAGTTAAATGGAATTTCATTATTAAAATCGTTGTGTCCTGTGTTGATTTCATTAAAACTAATGCTGTTAACTACATGCAGATTCAGGAATTATTGTCCTGTTTGGACGCGAACAATTTTACTTGGTATACGACCTTTGTTTATACATTATTTTATACAACCCCATCAACATATAATATGCCAATAACAATAGGATTTTTTTTTCATGGGAACGGATTAATCATTTTCCCTTTATTTCTAATGGGAAGAATTCGTTTGGTATATGTCCTGTTTGGTATGAATCCAAGGATCTGGAACGGATTAAGGACGTATACCGAGGTACCACTGTACCTGTGAGCAGACTTTATCGAAGTTTAAACACCTTAAATCTCCAACCAGATTCAGACTCACTCATCAACACTTGTTACCTATTATGACCGGCAGTAACAGATATGGAACCTGATGCTTACTGTCTCGTCAGGCAAAAGCAGACTCACAGTTCACACTGATTTTTGGGGAAACACTGTATGAGTTGGGATAATGGAAATGATTAAAATAAATAAAATGTCTGCATTTTCATTATGAAGTAAAATTATACTACAGTTATACACAGCAGACAATACATCCAGTATACATAGTAAATAGCTTTTTTTGGGGTGTGTTTACTATTTCATCTGCGGTCCGGGCCCCCGAAACACTGAAGAACAGTAATCCGGCCCTTAAGTTAAAAAGTTTGAGGACCCCTGATTTAAAGTTTTTTTTCCAGCTGGTTTCTTTTCATTTGTTTCATTTCGTTTACTAGCTAACTGGTGTTTAGCTAGTTTTTTGTTATCAATTTAGCTTTAAAATTAACATAAATTACATTGTTTTTTGCAATACAAGCACAAATTAAATCTAACTACTGAAATGTGACACTTAACTATAGTCGTGGTCTGCTCAAAATCCCACTTTCTTTTATCAGTGGAGGAATGTTGGATTTGGTGACCGTTTGAACAGACTTGTTGATTGCATAATGCCTTTGGGATTGCTCAGATATGTCAGGAGGAAGAAGGAGTGGAACAGATAGTGTAGTGTCTGAACATGACGAATTATCTACTCTGCCACCGTCACCAAATGGTCAGCCATTCTCAGGGGCCCTCTGCCCTTTTCCTCCTCTCTCCTCCCGTCTTCCTCCCGTCACGCTAAACGGCAGGATTTTCCCGCTCTCTTTCCCCCCTCTGCTTCCTGTAGAGTGAATGATGGTTTCAGCTGTTGACAAGTGGCTTGACGCGCCGGTGTTTGTGCACTTTGTCCTCCTCTTTCTTGCTGGGAAAAAACAAACGAAACACAACACTGAGACCTCGCTCAGAAACACAGAGCGCTGTTCAGACGTCATCTTCGTGCAATCAGCAGTCGTAATTCTACCAACCTGGGTTGGTTTGATTACTTGGTTTGGAGAAAAATTTCCAGAAAATGTGTTTATTTATATAGCCGTGCCTGCATGTTGATGAGTTGTTTATTTAACGTTATCCCACAAATCTGTGTAGGACTGAATTCACTTCCCTCTCCGTCTTCACTACATATTTTTAAGTCAAGCCTGGTTTCTGTCTCCTATTTATTTTTATGATTTGGCAAAATCTGCCCTGCGTAGATGTTATAATAAACCTGTTGTGCTCCGAAGGAAGTCTGGAGTCAGATCTGTGTCCATTTTATATTTGAGTAGATTTATGAAAGATTTAGTGCCTGCTTTGTATAAGCCTGGTGGAGCCACGGACATCTAAGGGGCCCCATCACGTGCGGAGCCAAGCTCAAGATCAATCCCCTTTTGAATGGTGACTTCCTTCTCGTGACTGAAGGTGCGGTCAATCAAAGGAGGGAAAAAAGCGAGGAGGAAGACTGGTGGGCCGTTCAGAATGGGTGGATTAGTCGTAGCTGGTCGTATGCAGGTCTGAACCAGGTTTGGATGTTTGTGGTTTTGCTGTAGTAACAGATTTGAAATGAAGGAAAAGCCTGCTCATTTTGTTAAGTGAAGACTAATTAAATGCAGATTTGGAACTGTTGTGACTCGTTCGGTTATTTTATGCCAACAAGGCTTTGTTGTACTTGTGCCTGTCGTATTTGCTCTTACTATAACACAACTTAGCTTAACCAGGTAGTCTTAGCCACTGCTTTCCAAATTTGCCCTTAAGCCTGTTAGATAATCCATATATTCTTTGCTTTGTGTTATATAGCCATACTTGGGCCCACAAGGTTTTTGTTTTTTGCTGCACCCTACCAGTTTTACATGATTTATCCAGTTAGCCAAAGTCTTGTTTTCCCCAAACCAGTTGTGAGTTTTTGGTAGCCTTGTACTTTTCCCCCAAACCAATCCTTGTACCTACCAAATTGTCTACATGTTGACGCCTTCCTGCTGTTTAATGTTCCTAAACCAGA
Organism: Trichomycterus rosablanca; assembly: GCF_030014385.1. Taxonomy (NCBI): domain Eukaryota; kingdom Metazoa; phylum Chordata; class Actinopteri; order Siluriformes; family Trichomycteridae; genus Trichomycterus; species Trichomycterus rosablanca. The sequence goes on from NC_085994.1 coordinate 35,631,939, forward strand.
TGACCAGATTACTGTATTCCATATAGTTCCTTGGGTACACATTATTGGTCTGCTCTTCCAGCCAATATAACCATGTTTTCTACATCACTGTTTTTAAAACCAGACCTTAAGACAATTCGGTCCTTAATTTTGCCATGTCAAACCATACAAAATACCCTCAACAAGTAGTCCAAGTCACTGTTTTCCAGTTTTCATTCCTGGCAGATAGTCTAATTATTATATATATTTTAATGTGTCCTACTATCCAACATATCTTAACCAGGTAATCTAGGTCATTGTTTACCAAACCAGCCCAAACCAGTGCTCACCACATGTTCTGCTCTTTCCTTAACTTAGCTTGTTTAACTAATTGACCTTAAATATGTCAGGTTTTCATGTACAGTACATTTAAAAGTAAATAACGTATTGCTTTGTAGTTATATATTCCTTATAGGATAGCATCCAAAGAAACAGTTGAGTGTATAAAATATGTCTACAATTTGATAGGTAGGTAGTATTGTATTAATCAAATGAAGGATGTGAAGGAATGTTGAATTTTTATAAGCAAAGAAGCATGAATCAAAGCAATTTATTGTTTTCTTTTACCCAATTGTGTTGTTTCTAGTTATTTCTTTATTTACTCACAAAAAATACTTGCTTGTGTTTTTGTCTAGCTAGAATTTTCGGCAGAACTAATCTGTAGATCTCTAACTTGCTTTTTGTTACTGTACTGTATATTCGTACTACATGTGGTATCACATAATGTTATTGTAGAATCTATTTATGTTATATATGTATGTTTGTGAATGTGATGTGATTTATTAATCAGCAATAATAATATGTTGGTGTATAACTAGTAATTCTTTAGTTAACCACTTGTGCCTGGTACGGGTTCAAATCTGGTGCAGAGCAAAAATGTAAACAAAGGGAAATGAGGTTCAAGTTTAGACTAAGTTCAAGGCCAAACAAAGTGTATTTGATTATAAAAGGAAGTGCAGGAGAACTGGGAGAAGGTTATCTGAAGCTCAGTTAAAACGTTCTCCGGCCTGCTTATCCTTGCCACCTAATTTGACTAAATTAGACCTCAAGTAAACAACTTTGAAACAACACATATTTGCCCGTTGTTTACTCTTAGGGCAAAGCTGTGGTCATTCAAATCCCAAGAACCTAGACACTTGGAGAGCATAATTAATAGTATTTACTTAATTCTTTAATTTAATAATGATTATTTTATTGAGTCTGTTAAGGATGGTGGTTGTATGGAACTGTAGAAAATCTGTACGAGTTTTTTCAGTGATCTGCTTACATTCCTTTCCACTATTTTCTTTTTATGTTGAATCCTCCTGCTCTTTATCTCTCTAATACACACTGGCTTGGGCTGCGTGGAGATCGGGACGGGTGGAGACTGAGGGAACAATAGGTGTGATTCAGCAGGACGGGCTAAGCTCACCCCCACTCCCGTTTGTGTGTGTGTGCGTGCATGCGTGCTCGGTTTGTGATTGTTTGTAGAACGGCAGCTATTGTGAACAAATACCATTAGCATCTATGGCTTGATGAAGGCCTGTGAGCATGCCGGGTGTGGATGGGGGAAGGGCGCTTGCTAGTCCCCGTTTGCCTGTTGACTTAAAATGGGGAGAGATCACTTATCAAAGCAATGTAGACCTGTTGAATTGTGCTAATTAATTCACATGGGCATTTTGAAGCCTTGATGCGGGTTCCAAGGTTTCATGTGAATTTGAGTCTTGGTATGTACGTATGTAAATTCTGTCTTTGCCCAGATGTCCAACAGATCTGTTTTTTTTAACATCCAAGCATAACCGTGTCATTCTGAATTTCTAGGGAATTGTTATTGTTCTATTTCCATTTTTGAACCCTACGTGTTGCTTCCTATAGGAAATCCAGCCGCTTATTCACTTGTTCTATTGCTTCCTATTTTGGCAACATCAAACTCTCTCCCCGTGTCTGTTAGTGACCCGGCGCTGAAGTGTGTACTCATTCAGGAAATCATCCTGCATTCCCACTGGTTTAAGAGCTGAATTAGCATTAAATCAGATGTTCTCAGCAAAAAATGTTGGTGAAGTCCCATATGCCATACGACTCTCTGTGAGACTTCATCTCTAGCTGTTGTTAAAAAGCGTCTGGACTGCGTTCATGTCGGAGACGCCTTGTAATAGTCTGAGACTCTCCTTGGTCAGAGCAGATGTAAAAAAAGAAATAGGGAAGGTCTCCGCTGGTCAGGTGGACCCTGCTAGGTTTGTCGACCAAATGGTGTAAAATTAGTATGGGGCAAAAATCATTTTAGCCATATATATAAGCATTGTAAGATGGTCACATGACATTTACTTTTTTGGTTATTGGCTCAAATGTACAAAATGTTGCTTTTCCTTGCTGAGGTACAAACCCTATTAAAATGAGTAGGACCAATAAACACCACTGACATCAGTAATTCCTCATTTCAAAGCAGTTTAATTTTTGGACTTTAATGGTTCAAAAATGTTTGATATTTGGCTCTAAATTCAAGACTGGTGTCACTGGAAAAAGAGCAGCACATCTGTAGCACAAAGCTCCCAGATGTGGCACACCAGTCCAGCTTTGCAGTTTTATTTTTGCAGTCACACTTTTCTTCTTGGTTCCACAAACCACACAAATAAACGTCTTTTTTTAATTCAGTCCAATTAATGTACTTTTCAGACACACCAATCTGCTGTAGCGACGAGCTTAAAGTTGGCATGTGGATACGGGCCATTTCATCTAAGCTGCTTATCCAAACGTTCGGACATTATGGGGCTTTGATCTGAGTTAATCTCGTGGTGAAATCTGAAGGATCTGCTCAGTTGTAGATTTTGCGAGACTAAAGCTCGGTTACTCATTTGAGATCAGACAACTCGTGAAGCAGGTTTATTTTCCAGTATTGACCGTATGACTGCAACAATCTGTTTCTAGTTCTTGTTGATTGACTTGACCTACAGTGTAATACGGCACACATCCCATTCCTGAACTATCCCTGCCGTGTGCTGTTGCCTTTTCCAGCTGCACTAGAGAACCCATGAATTTAGAAAAAAATTTCGTGTTCACTGAAGGTGAGGCTGTCATGGCATTTTTCCACCAGGCATTGAGAGCAAATATGGCAAAGTAAACAAAAGCAGTATCAACAACTGACTGATTTTCAGTTTGACTTGCTGTGGTTGATGTGTTGTTTGATTTTCCACTGTGCTGCTTTATTAAAACCTATTGCACTTGTATTATCTCACTCCAGTCATAATTCTGTTTAACTACTTGTGGTCTGCACTGTTTCTTGGCTCATCAATATGGCTTTCTTCAGTATGCTTGGTCCCTGGTCAACAAGGGTAACACAGGTATAGTATGGGTCACTTGGCAATGAAAACAATCACTTAAAGTGGGATCATGGATTTAAAAAGTCCCATTAGATAGTGTGATCTGTGTGGTGGAATTGCCATTGTCATCCAATTTCAGTCCTTTAATGCTTGAGCAACTTTATTGATACCTGAGAAGGAAGCAGATTCATTAACAGCCACAAATCTGCTGTACACAACAATAAAAACAGTGTACAGCATTACCCAATAACCTAAACCTAAAGACACTTAGTGGAAAATATTTCCTGACCAGATTGTCAGTCCTTACTACAAAACAGCATTTCCACAATGTGATGCTACCACCACTAGATTTTGTAGTGGAAATGGTGTCACACGACCCATATGTCTTGTTGGATTTAAACTAGACATATTCCATACATTTAAATTAAAAGGAATCACTTAAAAGTCTTATGAGACCAAAAGGTATTCGGACAATAACTTCTATCAAAACCACTTACTTTCGCAAGTATTAAGTCAGAGTGACAGTTGTTACCATAGTAGGATGGGTCTCTGCAGAGTCTGGTTCCTCTTAAGGTTTCTTCTTGTAATGTTAAGGAAGTTTTTGCCTTGCCAGCGTCGCCCTTGGCTTGCTCAACAGTGGTTTTTGGTCTGTCAGTCCTGGATTCTGTAAATTTGCTTTGAGACAATGTCTAAAAAGTGCTATATATATACAGTATATCAAATAGTGACATTTTACATGTCAGCATTTTAAGTGTTTGTAAATGGTTCAAAGGCTTAGCTTTTTTCTATTGGTTTGAAATGTAGTTTAAAACAATTGCACATAACAATAACTTGGGGGCTAAATGTCAAAGCCATGTATGATTGGAGGTTTGCCAACCTCAGCCAGTCACAATTAAAAGCCCCGTTGTTGGCATTAGGACGACAGGATATTAAAATCTTTTACCACAAGCTTGCCATCAGAAACAAACTCGGTATGTTTCCGATTATTGCGCAAACAGCTACCGCTAATGATGTGAGGCATTTCTGGAGTGCTTGACAGTTGACCCCAATGCAGAGGTCAGATCTGAGATACGGTCATCCTGCCACTGTGATACAAACACATACGACAAGAGGAATTTCTGGCCTTCGGGCAGTTGGAAAATGTGTCTGTGTTACTGGAATAGAAGGAAATGGAAGACTGTGCCGCAGTGGCTCGATTCTGTAGCACTTCAAAGTGATGCTGTGCTTTTACTGGACTCTTTTATGACCTGTCGGCGACCTGGAGTAAAACTGGAATGTTGACACGTGCTTATCGAGCACAGAAAGGAACTGAAAAGCTGTTGGATTGACGAATACCACGCAATTTTTATACAGACTTCAGTTTCTGACTGCAGTCAATATCTGTCTTGTGTTTTCGAGGGAAAGTTCAGCCCCCCCTATAACCCCTCTGTTCCTGTAGGGATTAGTAGTCTGTTCAACACATGCAAGCAGGAAATACCTTAACTAGGCCCTGCTGGGGTCACCATGGTAACTCTGCCCAAAAACCTGCCACTACAGGCCTCCAATTTACTTTCTCTCTTTTAGTCTGTCTGACTCGCTCCGTCTCGCTTTCTGGACTCGGGATGCTTTGTTTGGAAAGTTAATAGAAGCTAAAGAGGACGGAATTGTTGTCGCATTAACGGCCAATCGAAAGCTGGGGTTTGGTGGGTGTGATGTGCATTTTAATGTAAAGAGTTCAAACTGTTTTGTATTGCACTTTGTAAAACTAGTTAAAACGGCCATGTAGCAAAAGCTAAAGGCTAACATTAGCAGTTCTGTTGGGTCAATGACAGCAATATTGGGCACAAATTGGGATAAACATCCAACCACATGGCAATCATCTGTCCAGCCACTTTAAAATCCAATCTAATACATCAGATCTGAGAGAAAAGACCATCTAGCTGACTGCCAACAAACAAACGTTGGCTCACTTTTAGAGTGGAAATCAGATTTTGATATCAGACTTTGTATTTGTTGTCTTAACAGCCTAAATTGTGTAAAAGTAATTTCTATCTGCTAATAACTTAGCTTGCATTTGTCATTGTTTGTCAGAGTTATAATAACACAAAAGGTTGTGCTTCAATTAGCTATGTGGTATTTAATATTCAGTTTGGGACGCACTCATTTCTCTATAACAGCTCACTCAGCATGATGTGTGAATCTGTGGCAATTATTAGCCACTTAAAAATTTACTACATTAACATAAAATTAATATTAGCTAGCTGACTTACTGCTGATAACTGCTACTAGCTTGAATTTGGAGGTTTATTATATGTATTTTGGGCACTTACATATTGGTGATTTATTTAATTGTAAACAAAAGTCAAAATATTCCATAAATATATACATTTAAATGATTAATGAGTCAATAGCTAAAAGGTTTGCTTCACAATTGACATGACAAATGTATTAAATCAGATTAACACTCAAGATAAGTTGACTGTTGTTTGTTGGTTCTTGAATAGAATTTAAACTTCGTCTCCAGTGTTGTATCACAGATTAAGCTCCATGTTTATGTAAATCCACCACAATTTAATTAAAAAGTATTAAATTATCATTTGAATGCAGACCAGTTGGCTTTTTTTTTTGTGTTGCTATTCTGAGACTCTCACCTTTGCCTATTGTGATTCAAGCAGCAACAATTAGCAATTCACGTGAGGATGTCCCATTTAAAGTGAGACTTTTATAAGGAGAGCTGAGTGAAGAGACCCCCTGCAGGGTGACATTTGGAACCCCAACAAGAACCATTTGCCCCTAAGAGGGCAGATTGACTCTGCAGGAGCCAGCTGAGAAATAAAAAATGGCTTGTTGTTCCTTCAGTGTTATTGTGTTTACCATCCCCATTTGCCCTTAAGAAAAGAAGATATTTCTCCACTTGGTATTATCAGGAATGGTGGGACTCAGATGGCTGTCCCTGCTACAACACCCCCCACCCCCACCCCAACACACACGCATTCAGCCTACAATTGAATTTGGTCTCCATTTTTGGGATTGGGCTGCCAATTGGCCCTTGACTAATTCGAGCTAAGATTTGATTCTGCAGAATCAGGGTTGTGAGGAAGGTGTTTAGCAGGTTGAGGTCATGGATCCTGGAAACACAAGCCAGGCACACAAAGGTGTCTTCAAATCATGGCAGCAATCTGTAACAAAAATGTGTCTGTACCTTGATTAGTGCTTATAGTACTTAGTGCTTAATTAGCAATTGATCAATGAATAATTGTTAAATAAATAAATAAATGATAAATAGTAGTAATGACTTCCATTTGCCCATACGAATAGTGCTTGTTTAACTGTAGGCATTACAACGAACATGGAACAGTGGTCTTCTGCCATGGTTTGAAGAAACGCTTAAACTGACCTGTTGGATAGTTTTAACCCAAACACAAAAAACAGGTCAGTTGAAGCGCAGTTGAGGTTTGCTTTTTGTCTTTGTCCATTTGATTAGTCACAAACCTTGGTCAAAATTTTGGGGCAGGGTTTTTTTTGTTCACAGCATCCTATAAGCCCATTGCAAAGGGACATTTGCTGGACTATGAACAGTTTTGGCTGTTTTTTAGTGAAGTGGTTCTTGGTCTTCATGTCCACATGGAAATTTTTCAATAACCCTTTATTGGTCTCACCAAGAATTACCGATTACTTCTTTGCATTTATTGGTTTCTTGGGAATAAACCAACAACAAACTATTAATATTTTTTTACAAGTGCACACAGTATTTTAATGAGCCTCTACCAAACAGTTGAGATGATCACAAAAATGATAAATGATGCAACTTTTATGGATTATTTTTCATCATCAAGGTTAGAAAGGCTGTTTTCTTAAAAACATCTACCAATATTGTTAAGTTTAACACGTCAACCAAGGAGCAGATACAGATTTTGACCCAAGTATTTTTACCCAAATGGTTGGGCAGACTATTAAAGGGTTAAGGTAATATTTTGGGTTTTCTTCGCCACCTTGGCATAGAGACTTCAGCTACGATTCTGTTCTAATTTCAACTTGAAACATAATGGGACTGGTTTTTACCTGCATAGTTGGGTAATAACATGTTTATTAAGTTCCATGATTCTGTTACATCCAGACTTTTACTTCATCAGTTTCATAAACCTTAATCATAGATATATTTTTTGGCATGAAGTGAGCTATGTAGCTTCTGTTACACCATTGTGTTAGTAAGTGGAATTTGTTTATTTATACGTTTTCATCAGTATATTGGGGAGGGGTGTTAAGTGTATCTGTCCTCCCAATATATATTCTTATTATGACCTTGATATGCCATCAATAAAAAAATTAAAATACATAAAATTCTTTGTGACAGCATGTTGAATGAGGTGAAATATTATAATATAATTTTTCCTCATTATATATGACTCCTACGTTTTCAAGCTTTTAATCTAAAGCGTTCTGTTCATGTGTTTCATGCAGCTGCCCTGCTGGAAACAGATGCATACACACTATACGAGGGAGAAAAGCTCGAGCTGAAGTGTAGGGCTGACGACGAGCTTCAAGACGTGAGCTGGACCAAAGACCAGGTTCCCCTCGTCAACGGGGAACACACTCGTCTACGAAATGACCAGCTTGAGATTGAAGGAGTGGAAGTAGCCGACTCGGGACTGTACGGCTGCTTCGCCCGAAGCCCTGCAGGAAACCACACAGAGTATTTTAACGTCAACGTCAACTCCACGTGTAAGGAAACGAAGCTAAGAAAAGTATTGTGTGGTATTATAGGTAAATTTTCTTACACTTTGTGTTTTGTTGCTGTATTTTGTGTAGATACCCTGGCTTCTTCAGAGGATGATGATGATGACGAGTCTTCTTCAGAGGAAACCAAGCAGTCGAGCAGCCAGAAGTTACTCTCGAACAGCCAAGAGATGCTGCGTGAGTTTACAGCTCTTTACTGTATATCCATAAATATCAACACTGTAGCATACATGAGCTCCATCCCTGATTTACTAAACCTGGCTGATGCATTTACACTGTCTGGATTGTACTACACTTACAGTATTTATTGGATGAGCATGTCATCGAGACAGAATGCTATACAACCAACTGGGGTCTAAGAAATCTTGCTCAGGGGTCCAACAGTAGCAGCTTTATTATTTAATTATTATTATTGTCCTCTGTGACCCATATTGTTTTACCCCGTGTTTGAAAAACCCTGCTTTAGTCCACCGCCAGGCCAAGTGATGAGCAGACACAACTGGTCATGTCTGAGGGAAGGAAGGTTGGATTCACCTCCTTGCTGTTGCAACAATAATTTGTACTGGTCAAGGCCTGGCATGAGTGGTGGCAGAATATGAAGAGCGAAGCGTGGAAGTCTGTACATGCTCAGGCTCTCTGTGGGAAATCAGTGCTGGCCGGTGTAAACTTGCAGCTGGTGTGTTTATATGTGTCAGAGAAAGCATGTAGCAATGCCAGCCTACATTCCTTCTTGGCCAGCGGAGGTATTGTGCATCTGGCAAATGTGCACAGAGATATTGGGTATATCCAAATTAGGATGTAAAAAAGGACATTGTTTAGAGACAGTTATTTTACTGCTGTTTCTTAAATGGTTTTTTATTTATTAATATTATTACATTATTATCTGAGTTGCTTCTTTTTTGGTCTGATACGCTTCTGCCGCCTCTCGTTCTGCAGCCATGGTACCAGTGTGGGCTCATCCTGATAAGATGGAGAAGAAGCTCCACGCCGTCCCAGCCAGCAAGACCGTCAAATTCCGATGCTCGGCCAATGGCAACCCAACACCCACGCTCAAGTGGCTGAAGAACGGCAAGGAGTTTAAGAGGGACCAGAGGATTGGAGGGTTCAAGGTAAACCTTACAAAAAATACCTTTTTTTTTTTACCATATTCTTGACATGTGAAATGCACCAAGAGAACGGTACAGATCTAACTGCTTGATCCCTAAAGCAAGTCTCACTCGTATGTGGGTACATTTGCAAACTTGTACAACTTTTGACTATAATCTGCTACAGGGCTCTAATTGCACAATGTTTACCCCACCGATAATTGAACAATAACTACAATAAGACAACAAGTGAGCGGATAGATCACAATGCCGACTCATTGCATTGTAATATGCTAAAAATGCACGCAACCACGCAAGTAATACCTGCACACTGGTGCTCTAGTGGTCCCATTAATGCAAGGGATAGTAGGGTGTACTGTTCATCTTATGTTGTATCTACTGGGGTTGAGATTTACACCTGCGCTAGATGAAAGTTAATACCTGTCTTCGCTAACACAATAGGTCTTCAATATCAGGCCTGCAGGGCAGGATGTAGTATGTCTGACCTGGAAGCTTTAGGTTTCTGCTCCACTTGCACCACAATGGGATTAACTTTCCTTCATTTAGGCAGACCTCAGTTTCAGACCAGCTGTGTTTACACGTACAGGCTTAGGAAGTCCTAATGATAAGTTAATTCCACAATATAAATAGTGCTAATTTGGGCACTGAAATTTTGAGTTCTTGACTTTCAGTCTCATCTGTGCTATCAACCTCATCCATTTGGTTCTTCCAGTGGGAGGATGGACAATAGGGTTTCTCTTTGCTGCTTTATTTGCGGCCTCTACTGGCTGGTCGTGGCACCCATACCAGTGACTTGTTGAAATTTGTTGATAGTTGAAAACTCCTCAAGCAGCAGGTCATGGGCAGTAGTAGCTCAGTGATTAAGGTACTGGACTAGTAATCATAAGGTTGCCAGTTCAGGCATCACCAATTGCCACTGTTGTCCTCCATCAAGGCCTTTAACCCTCAATTGCTCAAATTGTATTCAGTGGTAATTGTATGTAAGTCGCTTTAGATAAAAGCGTTCGCTAAATGCAGCAAATGTAAATGTACTCATGGTAGGTATGTAAGCATTTATTCAAGTAGTGCCAAAGCTAAGATTGGTGTAGCAAAGTGGATTTTCTATTATGTTTGATTTATAGATTCTTCCAGACACCTTCAATTATAAATTCGTATCTTTGACTTTCCGTGTCTCTGGAAATGCAATCTCTAGTTTTACTAGTCAAGAAATGCTCAGGTGGCGCAGCGGTAAAGTACGCTAGTGCACCAGAGTTTGGTTTCTAGATACATCGTATCGAAACTCAGCTCTACCTTTCCGACTGGGTTGGGCGGCAGTATGAACAACGTTTGGCTGTTGTTCATGGGCTTAGCGGGTAGAGTCGGAGCATAGGTCCTCTTAACTGGTACAACTGCGGCCCCTGCTGGTTGGCTGACGGCGCCTGCACAGGGCTGAGGAATAACATTGAGGGGGGTGTGACCCTCCATGCGCAGTGTCTCTCGGTGTATGAACTCGGCTCGTGCGGGTGTAAAATGCAAGTCTGTACCGATTGCGTGCCGGAGGGGGCGCAATTCGGTTGAGTGGCGTCCTCAGTCAGCGGCAAGGGGTTGAACCAGTATAGAGTACATAATCAGGGTAATTGGATATGACTAGAATGGGGTTAAAAATTGGGGGGAAAAAGTGAAAAAAAATAAAAATAAAAAAATAGAAATGTGTGCCAATATTTAATAATTCAGAACGTGAAGTTTCAGAAGCTTTCAAAACACTCACTGTTTACTGTCACCACATTAATAAACTGACAGAGCCCACACAAGTTATTGAATTTTATTTAAGTCTCCAGTCACATATAAAACGATGCATGAGACATGAGTCATGTTTTCCATGGAGACGTTCTGGTGCGGACCAGGACCGGGTCTCGTCTTAATGAGGAACAGCACGCCAGCTCTGCTTTGTTTAGAAGTCTGGCTTGCTGGTGGTGCTGGATTATAGCGTCTTTTTCTTTTCTTTTCTTTTTTCCTTTTCTTTTTGGGATGGGGGGTGTTCTGTGTAGCCGTGCGGTTCTGGCCCTGCCGTGCCTGTGTTTCTCATTTAGGTGTTTCCCAGCTGGGAGGCATTAAACCTCTTCCTCCTCTCTGGCTCAGGCCATACACACTTTACCATCTGGACTGTGTTTCAGCCTGCCATAGTACATCACATGTGCTAGTACACACACACGCACACGCACATACACACTCAGTTGCAGGTATACACGCAGGTATACACTCATGAGGATTCGCAAACAAATGCGCGCTCATATGTGCACGTACATCCAAAAATGTCTACACACCTGACCATGAATTTAACGGACATCCGGTAGCACCGTCGCCTCACAGCAAAAAGTTTCTGGGTTCGATTCCCAGGTCCTTTCTGTGTAGAGTTTGGAATTACCTGTAATGTCATGAATGTAACCAAAGTGTGTAAAACGTAACGATAAAATCCTAATGAAAAAATAAATACATTTGTTGAACATCCCATTTTAAACCCATGGTCATTAATATTGGCTTTACACACATGTGCACACATACAATAAGTATTTCATGCTATACACACAATTTGCTAAATAGTTGCAGATGGGCACGCTCAAAACCGCTGCTACCTACGTGTGTGTTTAATGTTTGTGTCCAGGGGCACCTTCAAGGGGCAGCCAGCTTTTATGAATGAGCCCTTTCACAACCCACCCTTTCTCTCAATTCTACCTCTTTCCTTATTTTTTTTCCTTTTAATTTTAACAAGACTGCGGCTCTATTGTTCATTTACATTAGGCTTATGTTGAAAGAAAGCTAGACGTACCATATGTTTGAGCGTGTAGCCGAACACATCTGGGCTCCTGCAGCTGGAACTGCTATAACTCCTATTTCAACATAACCCACTTAAACCCCCTTCATCTTTCTACCTAACAAGAACTGGGTAATGAGAACCAAGTATTAAAGTCAGTTTTTTATTTGCAGATCTGACGTCTGAAATGCCTTTGAAATGGTTAATGCAAAGAAAATTAAAGGTTATAGGATGGGGCGGCACGAGGGCGCAGTGGGTAGCGCTGTCGCCTCACAGCAGGAGGGGCCTGGGTTTGATTCTCATGCCGGGCAGCCAGGGTGCTTTCTGTGTGGAGTTTGCATGTTCTCTCCGGTCAATTCGAGCTGTTTGCCTTTCCTGCCTTTCGCCCAATGAATCAGACCCACCCAGACCAGGATAATGCTTTGGTAAAGCACTGAATTAAGTTATCGGAATAGTCAAACATAAAATTTACAATCCAGTTAGCCAGGATGCTCTCGATGTCTAAAGTTTGGAATAGAGGGCCAGCTTGAGAAAGCAGACGGGTACAGTTCAAGAGCTGTGTCTCTGTCCTTTACACTACAGCGTCCTCAAATTAGTAACTTCTCCATTGTTCTAAATCTAATGTAGTACCCTATTTAGTATGTAGGAACACAACAGCTATCCTCTGCAGCCTGGTGCAGCGAGTTTCATGCTGATAAACATGCATGTGATGCTCCGTATCCATTTCATTTATTTTATATTCCCATTTTCTTTTTTGTCTTCTTCTTTTACTCTCTCTGCTCGCTCAGATTTCAGTCTTGTATCCCCAGTGAGGAAAAAAAACCCACAAGTTAAACACTGAACACTGATCGGCTGATCGAGCGTATTTGAAATAAGTAGAATGTTGTCATTTCTGGCTGAACTGTCATTAACGTAGTAAAAATAATCCAGTCAAGTGTAAAGAATGTTTTGTTTGGCGTTTGCTTGAATAGAGATTAGTATCTGTACAAATGAAAATGGTTTTTCCAGTGTGTAGTTTAGGGTTGTTTAAAGGCGTGCTGATGTTATCTCAGGCTTGATCGGATGTCGGATTGACTGTGTTGAGCCTTCTGTCCAACTTCAGCATATGGACACACTTGTCCCAGCTTTCGGAACTACCTTTTATTATATCAATCATATTACAATATGATATTATATCAATATGATAACACAAACCAAACAGGGCGGCAATCCATTGCAGTTCCTCAACCCCCCCACAAGGCATAATCATGATTTCATGTAGACACCCAGCTGGCTGATAGCACCTCTACGGATTCGAACTGGATCCCAGCAGTAGTGGCTTAGTGGAATTTACTGCTGCACCACAAGAGCGCCCCCTTATAATCATTAGAGCCTAAATTTTATGCAGCTGTTTATACAGCCCCTTTACACCCGATTCATTTGTGTCGAACTGCGACACACGCACAGCTGATTGCTTCTTACAGAGCGCAATTTCGCATGTAAAGAGCCACGCACTGTTATTCATGATCAGCCACCCTCATTTACATTATATATTGTGTGACAGTATATATTGTCTAAGCAACTAAAGGTTAAGGACCTTGCTCAAGGGCCCAACAGTGGCAACCTGGCCATGGTGGGGCTTGAACCGTCGTCCTTTCAATTACTAGTCCAGTACCCTAACCACTAGGCTTCAAGCACCTTCTGTGCTATAGAGACCACACTTAGACCAGCGATTTCAGCCATGGTTTCAACCATTGTCCCTCAGACACACAGCCAATCGTGTGTCTGTGTAGGCTCCCGCCGGCTGATGGCAGAGCTGCAGAGTGCTTTTTTTAATGTTGAATGTAACTATTACATGATGCTTTCAAGAACTTGGTCTTGGCCCTGTTCGTTTTGAATGTGAACTGGAAAACGCACATTGACGTGTATAGAAGTGCATATTTACACACTTTTTCCTCCACCAATAAACTAGGGGCAATGAACTTTGCAAATCCAGTCACTGCAGAAGACATTGTGTAGGAAGACAGCACAAGAAGTTTCATCTCAAATGAAATAAATCCTCTTTCTCTTTTTTGCAGGTGCGAGAACACTTGTGGTCGATCATAATGGAATCAGTTGTACCTTCAGACAAAGGCAACTACACCTGCCTGGTGGAGAATAAGTATGGCAGCATTAACCACACCTACCATCTGGACGTCGTTGGTGAGTTAACCTGTTTTCTGCAGCTTTTGTTTCCCTGCATAATGCCGACTGTTTTGCATGCGTGTTGCAGGATTAAATATGCGCCACTGACGGGTTTTACTAGACTCGTTTAATCCTGTTAAGTCCTGTCTGGCTTTTTAAATCACTGAATCGCCTCGTCCCTTTAAAGTGTCACCTCATTTGTAAGGCGGTTGTTGTTCTTTTAAAGAAAAGGTTAAAGAAGCTACACATCACGTTGACTGGTTGATCAAATGCAAATGTGTGTGGCATGTAAATGATGCCGTGTTTGTTCAATACTGTTAATGGGTGCCACTGCTGTACTGCAGTAAATGCATGTAATGTAATGTAATGTAATGGTGGCTCATTTAAACCGTGTGCGCTTTAATAGCCGGCTAATGTCAAGGACACATTCGTGCTGTTTGAAAATAATGCATATTACATGACAATGGAAAGATGGACTGTACATGCTTACCGGTTTCTAACAGGATGAAGTCAGAATATTTGGAATAAATTAGATCCCTGCTGCTGATTGGCTTGGACAGATAAGATTTACGCACCTCTCAAAAGATCCATAAATCGAATCCACACCCCTTTTGGACACCGAAGGTCAGCGATTTAAACGTTTTAAATCAGGCCATGGCATTACCTAAAGAAAACAATGCATACGGGCACTCGCCTACAAAAATCTAACTCAAGGGCGACTAAATATACATAATGTGTGCAAATGCTTCCAGTACGTCCTGTACGGTCAATAACATCCCAGTCTGCTCGTTTAGATGTAGAGAAAGGCTGAGCAGGTCTAGTTGACCTCTTTATTAAATCAATAGGGTGAAATGAAGGGATTGAGAAGACTTCTGTATTTTAGCATTGTATTTTATGTGTTTTATGGCATGTGTAGCAAGAACAGTCTTGACCTACCTTGCAGCCCTAATTATGAAAATTTAATTTAGAATCAAATTGTAAAGATAAAATAAAATAAGCAGACAGAAACATAACTATCGTGCCATAAAATGACACATAAATGGTAAACATGGCAACATATGCTGTGTGTAGTGTACACTAAGACAACAGTACCAGCCTGAACGTAAAACCCATATAGTGATTCTTATGTTACATTGGAACGGTTGCTGCAAACCAAAGCACCTATACTCTGGCCGATTATTTGAATAATATGATGGCTCCTGTTACCTGATGTGAGTGGTCTCTTCCAGGATTACAGTGCTCTTTCCACAGGGCTTGAAGGGTCACCAGATGGTTTAAGAACTATGTAAAAAGAAAACATGAGAGCAATCCTAAATTTCCTGGCAGTAACAAAAATGAAAACAAAAATATGAATGGACAAATAGAAACAAGAAATAAAAAAGAACTAAACACCAACCATGCAGTAAATGACACAATCAGGTCTATAAATTGGTGTAAAACCCAAATAAAAATGATGTAAATCATTCAAAGTAAAATAACTGGGGCAGAATCTATAGTCACATTAACACTATTCTGGTGGCTCATGGCAGGAGAGCAACAACTTAATAAGACATTAATTATGTAGTTTTTGGCTCTTATACACAAAACTACACGTGCATATTCAAACCCAGCCCTTATCATATTCGGGTCTTGGTTTGAGACGGGGTAATCTGTGGCGCCGCTGCGTTCAGCAAGAGTGAGAAAAGGCACTGCAGTGTAATTTCGTGCTGGCGTGCTCCTGCTCCAGACACAACGCTTCATTAGCTGCCTCTCCTTCATCACAGTCCAGACTGTTTTCTTTATACTCCCTGCACTTTCTACTAAAGTCGTCATGATGCCAGATTTTGTAGTCAGTAACAATAGTAGTAAAATTTTATTATTCTGTGTATCAGTTATTTTCCATTGTGCAAGCAGCAATACCATTAAAGACAATCATTTATTTCTATATTTTCTTAATTGTTTTAAATACCAAATCACATATAAGCCTATACATGTTTTACTAGTTATACACATATTTTTATATGTGTATAACATGATGTTAAAATCCTAATAAACAAACAATTAATGTTTGCATAGTGTAGCATAGTCCAGTAGTTTTCAATTGGGTAATTAATACCTGAGTGATGCATAATTTTACAAATACTATCCAAAATAGTTTTTAGCACCTTTGAATACCAGGTATCTTATTAGTAAGTTATATTTTCTCTTGCTTTAGAGATTTTCAATTGAGCTTACACATAGATTTAAAAAAAAGAAACTACAAGCTCCCAAGTTCTTCAGCTGCTATTGGCTGTTTAGGATGTCTGACCAAGTTTTGCTAGAATTCAATGTGTCCCTCTGGTTGGATCTGGACCTTAGGACCCAGTCAGGTCCTATTTACTATACATCAGACCCAAATATTTAATCTTCGCTTTCGTTGGTCTGGCACGTCTTGAGCTGTGTTGCAGTTTGGATGTTTAAATGATGGGGTCAGTGTGCATAGTGTGGGAGACAGGATATGATATTTAAGGATTATAATGGATGGTTAAAGATACAGATAGCTTGCACTGGTGTGGCTGGTGTATAAATACGTGCCACCTCACGGAGCCAAGGCTTAACCACTAAGTTATAATGCTACCTTAGTAAGAAGGTGATTTTAAAAGCATTTCAGCAGACTGTAATTTGACCATCACTTTTATTCTGTGCGTGTTTCAGAGCGTTCACCACATCGACCCATCCTCCAGGCGGGTCTGCCTGCTAACCGTACAGCGGTGGTGGGCAGTGATGTTGAGTTTGAGTGTAAAGTCTTCAGTGATCCTCAGCCTCACATCCAGTGGCTCAAACACATTGAGGTGAACGGCAGCAAAGTGGGAGAAGATGGGGTGCCCAACGTCAGAGTCTTAAAGGTGAAAACCAGCTCACTTTTAACTTATATGTGTTATACTATATATATATATATATATATATATATATACACTGATCAGCCATAACATTAAAACCACCTCCTTGTTTCTACACTGTGTCCATTTTATCAGCTCCACTTACCATATAGAAGCACTTTGTAGCTCTACAATTACTGACTGTAGTCCATCTGTTTCTCTGCATGTTTTTTTTTTAGCCTGCTTTCATCCTGTTCTTCAATGGTCAGGACCCCCACAGGACTTTTCTAGACCTTCATCAGTGGTCACAGGACGCTGCCCACAGGGCGCTGTTGGCTAGATATTTTTTTGGTTGGACTATTCTCAGTCTGGCAGTGACAGTGAGGTGTTTGAAAACTCCAGCAGCGCTGCTGTGTCTGATCCACTCATACCAGCACAACACACACTAACACACCACCACCATGTCAGTGTCACTGCAGTGCTGAGAATGATCCACCACCCAAATAATACCTGATCTGTGGTGGTCCTGTGGCGGTCCTGACCAATAAAGAACAGCGTGAAAGGGGGCTAACAAAGCATGCAGAGAAACAGATGGACTACAGTCAGTAATCGCAGAACTACAAAGTGCTTCTATATGGTAAGTGGAGCTGATAAAATGGACAGTGTGTGTAGAAACAAGGAGGTGGTTTTAATGTTATGGCTGATCGGTGTATATACTAACTATATGAGTTACTGCTGCATTCTATTATACTCTGAAGTCTGTAATTACACATCAAATTTTACAACAAAAAACAGTCTAAATATGTTCCAGCGCTTTCTTTTTAGCGGGCCATAGAAGTCTCCAACTGTGAATGTATTTAATTTTAATTTTATATGTCTTCCTTATGCACTAATGCACCAGATTTGCCTGCTTACAGCTCTTTGCAGTATATTTGATGCTTATCCTCATTCAAGAAACCCCTAAGCCATTAAAAAAACAGGTACATATAGGTTGTTACATATAGGAAAGTACAATAAAATGCAAAAAAAAGCAGCAACATTCAGAGCAAAGAATGAACAGAGCGCCCAGAATGATGCTTCTCATCATAATAGTAAATGTTTTTCCAGACAAATACCAGTGTAGTGTAACGACATGTACAGGATCATATAACCAGTTTTTGTTATAGACAGTTACACCTATGGAACACAATAGCCCCTTTTCACACTCAAAACCTGTGTAAATACCAGATTTCATTTACCGGTAATGGCACGGCATTGTAACATTCACACATGCAGGTTTATGTACAATATCCCGGGCTGAACCCTTTTACACACGGCCAACCTGAAACACGCAATGTGATATTGTGTGTTCAGAACGCTTTGATTCACTGGGCATGTATTTACTTTGCCTGACAGCGCTTTGTCAAAGGGATTGACTCCTGATTCATTCACAAATGATTCATTCTTACATAAAATCCAGTGTCAAGTCAGGAAGTGTTTTAGGTCTGGTGTGCTTACGGTCAACTAAAGGTTAATACCCAGGTAAATGCACATGAAACTACTAATTATTAAGTGTGTTATATAGCAGCACTTTGTTTCTCTCCTAAAAACTGTTTTATGTCTTATTGTCATCAAAATAATGTCATCCTAAATACTGTAAATAATACATAATAAATCCTGTTCGGATGGCATTAGTTTTAATTTGGGAGCTGTTGCTACTGTAATATTGTTATCATCCTGATTGACCATAACAGGACCATATCTAAACTGGTCTGTCTTTCTTAATTTTAGTTTAATTAGTTTTGGAGATGCACATGTATTGGCAGACTGTTAAAAGAAAAAGAGAAGTTTGCTTTAATTCTATATAATAATGCATAAAACATACAGTATATGGCCTAAAGTATTTGGACACCATGATCTTGTCAGTCATCCCATTTGGAAAAACAAATGGTATCAAAATAGAGTGACCACTGTGTAATCTTCTCAGTTTTAACAACTGTCACTCTTCTAGAAGGCTTCTTACAAGACTTTAAAGCATGTCTGTGGGAATTTGTGCCCATTCAGTCAAAAGAGCCCTTGTATGGCTGGGCACTGTCGGTCAAGAAAGCCTCAATTAATTGTCCAGTTCATTCCAATGCTGTTCGGTGAAGCTGAGTAGGCCACTGAAGCTTTTCTTGACGTCTTTATAGACCTTGCTTTGTGCACGTGGGCACAGTCATGCTGGAACAGGAAAGGGCCTTCCCTGAATTGTTCTCCAAAGTTAAAAGCATATAATCTTCTCTATATAATTGATTTATTACACCTGTTTTGTATTGTTGTGGCTGCAAAAAGCCATCTTGGGAATTAATTAATCCTGAATTAATTTATTGCCGTATGGATATGAGGTTTTATCATGGAGCAAAGCAGCACATATATCATTACAGACACCCCCTATAAATTAATCCCATTTGAACAGGGCTCATTAATTAAGATTCTTTCCACGTGCAGTTTTTTATTGTTGCTTGTTTGCTTTAAAGATTTATCTCAATGTTCCTCATATACCTTTGTTTGCCACTTGTTTTCCATCATCACATTACCAAACGATATTATCTAAGGTGGCAATATCGTCTTGAAAACGATCCACGGCAACAGCATTCAAGGAAAATATGACCCATCCTCGGAAAACGATCATCATCTAATTTAGAAGCGGATATTGCTTATTTGTTCCCTCTCATCCCTGTTTAGTCACCGCGGAAACCGTCGATGTGACTCGTAAGTTCAGTCAGCTTTGTTCTGACCCCTGACTTATGTTTGACCTCCGCAGCACTCTGGGGTCAACAGCTCGGACACGCAGGTTCTGACGCTGTACAACGTGACGGAGGAGGAAAGTGGGGAGTACATTTGTAAAGTGTCCAATTATATAGGCCAAGCCAACCAGTCAGCTTGGCTCACCGTCACTAAACACGCCTCCACAGGTAACAACGCACCACCTACAGGATTCCTGATGAGACAAAAAGCAGCAAAGCTGGTGGATAAACAGGCAGTTAGGAGCCTAACACCTCCCTCTCTCCCTCTTTGTTTTCCTCCCTTGGTGCCCAGGCCGTAATTGACGCCATGGAAAAACCCAGCAGAGCAGAGTGAAGGTGTTATGATGGACTTGTTTCTTGTCTTGTCTCGTCTCTTACCATGTGTCCTCCTAATAAGGGCACATTTCTGGCTCTCTGAATTACTTCTGCTTGTCTGACCTTCAAAGGCTTTTCCAGTCTTCTGAGAGACCATGAGAGACGCCATAACCTCTGCTCATGAAGCAAAAACAGCTCAGTTAGAACGCTTTCCTTTTTCTAGTCCTTTCAGTCTTGTTGCTTTCTCTTTAGCACCTGTTTACTGGACCTTTTTACTATTTTTGTTTTCATTGCCAAGTTGACCTGTAGCATAAGTACCTATGTTGAAGGTAGCAGGAGAATAGTTTGTCCCATTAATAGAAAAAAACATGATTGGTGTGATGTGCCAATGTCCGAATTTACCCAAAATTATTTTACAATTTGCATTCTAATTGAACCCCTTTAATATTTTGTTCTAAGAAAGCTTTAAAATCATCTGCAGAACTTTAAAATAATTTTTTTATTTAGAAATCAGACCTCATCCTCCACTAGTTTAGCCACCAAGATGTAGAAGAGTACCATGTAGAAGCACTATTAACATAATAGTTGTATATTTTTCAGCTTATGAATTATTTGGTTATTTAACAAATACTTGATTAAGGAATCATATTAATCATCGGTAATCACCACCCGACCCTCATTTAATTCCTTTTTTGGATACCAGAAGTAACATGAAACAGTAGGGGTGCAATAAAGAGGGGTTCAAACAACTACACATCCCTGGAACTATGAAAGAAACCCTTACCCAAGACAATACAAGAACAGACCCAAACTTCGCATAACCCAGCTTGTTTGGAAGCTGGAGTCAGATTACAGGGTCAGTCAATGTTCAGCGCCCCTGGAGCCAAGAGGGTTTAGGGCCTTGCTAAAGTGCCCAACAGTGGCTGCATGGTAGAGCCAGGATTCAAACTTTCAACCTTTACATTGATAACCCAAAGCTCTACCCACTAGGCTGCCACCGTCCCCCAAAGACAAGAAATAAAACAAAACCTGTCAAAATATGCCAACCCTGGAAAAGACACTAGTACTGATCAGGGGTATAGATATATTAGACTGTACTTTTTCTCTTAAATGTGCATCTCAGTCTCTTGTTTTCCTTTTTATGTATTTCTTCCCCGTCTATCTGTTGTACCTGACTTGTTTTTCAGTCCATGCCTTTGCGAGTCCTCTGCTGGGTAGAGTTCCATGTAGCCCATCTCGTGCATGTAGAGATGGAACGTAGGTTGATTAGGTTGGTGGACGGCCACCCTCACATTGAATTGATTCCTGATCCCCAGGTGTTGGTTTCCTCGGAAGGTTGAGCTCTCGTCTTCGTACTAACCAAAGATCTAATCAGCAGGGTCGTCGCAGGAGCTACTTTGATCAACTGGGAAAACATTACATCTTCTGTAATGAAGGGTGGAGGGCCATGCGGACCTCCGTCTCCGTCCATGATCTACTTTCTTTTTTTTTTTTCTCCTGGGTGCTTTCTGAAAATCACTCTAGCCGTTCTAGATTACAAACCCTGCTCTTTTTTTCTGGGTTGATTTCCGGGGTATTGCTCTCCTGCTTCATTTGTGATTCTTGTCTTCAGACGGCAGGCCTCAACACAACGGATAAGGAGATGGAAATGCTCAAACTCAAGAATGTTACTTTAGAGGACGCGGGGGTGTACACGTGCTTGGCTGGCAACTCTATCGGCCATTCGCATCACTCTGCATGGTTGACTGTCTATGAAGGTATCTATGGTTCTTTTGGTGCTCTTTTTTTCGGGTTTTCCTTCTCATACTACTGCTCACACAAAAAAAACCCTGTTCAGCCAAAGCACCCTGGGTCTTTAATTACAGGCTGCTGAGATGAAATGGAACCAATCAGTATTTGTTGCAACTAGCAGGATACGACCACGTTGGAGCCATAGTGGTGCAGTGTTGTAACATTTCAACCACAAAATCATACAATAAATTACCATCATGTGTTGCAAAACCTCCGTTTGGTCTCCGAGCGGCCCTGGAACTTCCTAAAACTAATTTAGCTCACAGGAGATCAGGTTTATCTTTGTGGTTACCTCGTGTGGTCAAAGCACACTATTTCTAGCTTTTTTGGCTTTGGCTAAACACCTGATTTTCATTATAATAGCAGTGGCCAGTGTGCTGAGGCTGAAAGGGTCATATTTTGTGTGAAAGCTACTTCCTCTGCATGGTCTGCTCCTTTAGGAGTGCAAACCATGATGAGATGCCTTTCTGAGTGAAAGAGGAACTTGGTGCCAAGTCAAACCACTTGCAATCAACGAAATTGAGAAGTTGACATCCCACCTCTTTTGAGGTTTAAATAATTATTGGATGTTATGAGTAAAGCTTAGCCACATGTGCAGTAGGTTTCTTATGTAGGAAAATT
The DNA here is from genome assembly GCF_030014385.1 of Trichomycterus rosablanca. Classification (NCBI taxonomy): domain Eukaryota; kingdom Metazoa; phylum Chordata; class Actinopteri; order Siluriformes; family Trichomycteridae; genus Trichomycterus; species Trichomycterus rosablanca. The sequence continues at coordinate 35,654,358 of NC_085994.1, forward strand.
CTCATTCAGTTACTCCACTGACATAAAAAATACACTAAACATCTAACAGAATAGTTACAACTGTAGAGTTGTTTGCAAAGACACCTAGAATAATTAAATAATGGAACAAGGAGCAAAAATACACAAGTTTATATTATGTTGGGCTTTGCATGAATTTAAATAGGAAAAGATCTACAGATCCCACAATGCACTAGTTTTCATTGCAAGTTTGCTTAGAGTACTTTTAATAATTTCATTTCAGTGGGTGGAGTCACTGTTTAGCTTCTCTATAGTACATTTGAAATTCTATAATAACTACAGATAATCTAGAAACATGTAGCTGACTAAACTAGATTCCAATACTAAAACTTCTGAAAAAGTAAGTGGAGTCACTGTTTGTCTCTTTAACAGGATGATGTCTTACATTAGGAAGCAGATTGTATTTTGACCTCTAAAAGGGAAAACAAGTTTTTATTTAATATTAGATTCTGTAGTCATGGCTTTTCTGTCTTTAAAAATGCACTTTTTAAAAAAATGAATCTAATTTGTTCTTCTAAAATTCCATTTCCACCCCCCCTCCCCCAATTAAAAACAAACCCTGAAATGTAGAACTTAGCGAGACCCACTGCATAACAATTAATCAAATAAAGACGTCCGCTTTTAGAGAAGCAGTCGTTTGACCTGGTTGCACAAGTTCCATTTATAAACCTTTATTTTCTTCATTCCACTAACAAAAACATACTTTTCTGATTAACATCAGTGTTGGGTGTAATTGACAAGGCTTTCAAAGAGCGCACAGTGCCGACATCATTTCTTCTTGGTGAAATGATTTCTCAGCCTGCTCTTTGGATCTGATTTGATAAACGGCTCTTAAATGTGAGCGCATCCATTTAAAATGGATTTGGTTTATCAAACTGCTTGTCAAATAAAGCCTTAACACATAGAACACTCTTGTGTAAATGGTGTTGGTTTTTCAGTACCGGTCTCACTCTTATTTACTGTATGGTGTTTCAGACCTTCTTTCTAATAATTTCTTAGATAAAGAAAGTAAAAAAACACATTTAAATATAGAGGTTCCAGCTACCATTACACAACAGTTAGTTTCTTAATGAAAAAGTGATTAGATTGTACATTACAGTGTAAATATTTTGATGTTGTTTAATTACATAACAGGGTTTAACCCTGCATAACAGGGTGTCTGGAGGTCCTTAACTTGTCTTAATTAGTTTGATATTATGTGTTTTACTAGTGTCAATGAACTTATTATTCCAACTATTTATTAAAAATTACATTTTAACTGCTATGAAAATATTAAGGGTGGCTCGGTGGGTAGCACTGTCGGGTCCTGGGTTCGATCCCCAGGCGGGGCAGTTCGGGTCCTTTCTGTGCAGAGTTTGCATGTTCTCCCTGTGTCTGTGGGTTTCCTCCGGGAGCTCCGGTTTCCTCCCACAGTCCAAAAACATGCGTCAGGTTACTATGTCAGGTTAATTGGAGACACTGAATTGCCCTGTAGGTGAAGGGGTGTGTGTATGTGTGTCTGCCCTGCAATGGACTGGCGCCCCGTCCAGGGTAATAATATGTGATTGGTTTATAACTGTGGAGCTTAGAGAGTGATGTCACACAAATATTTAGCATCCCTGATTTGTCAGTAGTAAATAAAATATAATAAATGATCTTTTTAAGTTCAGGTGTACATAATGAATCCATTCTAACAAAAGGACACCTGCGGACACCCTGTTATAGATTTAAATATGTGTGCTTTGTGTATTTTTGTGTTGTGTGTGTATGTGGGGTGAAAATGTATCTACATTGTTCATTGTTCCTCCTTCTCCTTTCCAAAGCCTTAAGGCTGAGGAAAATTGCTTCCTCCGAGTAAGAAATAGCTTTATCATCCAGATTTATCTGGTAACATTAGCCCATGACCTAGCTCTGCGATTATGCGCCGCTGACATGTACCATCTGGGTTAGAACCTAGCGTCTTAGCCAACATGCAAAGCAGCGTCATTTATTTTACCAGTGTCTGCTCGCATTAAACCAAGCTGTCATCTTTAGCAAAGTTGGCATCGCTTGCATTGCAGCTTATGTAACTGTTTATACAGGACATTTCAATCTTATCTGGAGACGAAGGCTGCCAAATGTCACCAGCAGTGGTTTCCTTCTCTCCGAACAGAAGAATGCAGTCTGAAACCTGATGCTTGAAAGACGTGATTATGAAGCTACAATAGGAGTTTGTGCTGGGTGTCTGTTGTGTCAGAGGGCTCGGAGGGTGTTTTTTACTTTTCTGTATTTGTGGGTATTTGTGTGTTGTGTGTTTGGGTGGTGAATTGTTCGGGTGAGGGCATGTGGTGTGTCAGATAATAGTACATTCATTATTAGGAGTGCATTACTATTTTTTCAGGTATGTTAGTATAAGAATCTCATTTCTGGAGGGCCGGTTTTAAAGCAACACTTCTGGAGACAATGAAAGGAAATGTCTGAAGTGTACAAAGGTCAAAAGTTTACATACATGTGATTTTAATTATTTCTGCAGCTGTTCTTTTCTCTGACTGATTGGAACACAAGAAAAAATAAGCCAGATTAATTTGATTTAATAGATTTTTGTCATTGAAGCATTCATCAAATGTTTTTATCCAAAGCAACACACAATTATGATCAAATACAATCCAAACAGTTGAGGGTAAAACATCTCACTAAATAACCCAACAGTGGCAAACTGACAGTGGTGAGGCTTGAACCAGTGACCTTTCGATTAACCCCTATTCCCCTAGCACACCAGCACCGAGATTCTGAACTCCTCACTTCGAAACTCGCATGGCCACCGGTCAGCTGGGCCATCTAGCAGACGTAATTGGCAGTGCCTGCAGCAGACACGTTTCTGCTAGGGCGGAATGGCCGGACTATGTGGGTGGGGTCTTCAAACTCTGTGTAAGGACCCTGACTGGCAGATAGAGAGGTGCCTGTGCAAAATGCATGGGTGAAAGAGGGTTCTGCCAAGGGCCGGAGGAGGAGGCGTGAGCAGCAATATACCCACCTCGACTGCAAATCAGGAATCCCCTAGCAGCGGAAGACAAATTCACTATGCTAAATTGGGAGAAAAATGGGAGAAAATGCATAAATAAACATTTAAAAAGCTGTATTTAAACATGGGCTGTATCTTCTCTTTGGTTGACATGTTAAGCTCAAAAATATTGGTAGATGACATTGTGGTTTTAAGAAAGCAGCCTATCTAACCTGTATGTAAACTTAAAGCTAGAAGCTGAAATCCATCCATCCATGATATCTTATTTTTTAATATTCTATAATATTATTATAAATTATAATTGTTTGTTGTTAATATAGTCTTAAGAAACAAAAAAAATGCAAAGAAATGTTTTTTTCAACATTATTTTCTTGGCGAGACAATTAAAGGGTTAATAGTCAAATACCTCTGATTTAATACTGCCCAAAAGCTTAATATGGGTTTCCAATTAGAAAAACATTCTGTTCCCATATAAACAAGGCTTTTTGACTAGCACTTGAGAAATTGTTCTCTTGCCAAGGTTGGTCAGTGTAATCCATGAACCTTCAAAAACGCAGATCTGCACTGAATTACAAACTGCTGGAACTTGGGTGACACCACCCACAGTCAAGCAAGCTTTATATCATCATGGTCCAAGCACCTGCCTCTGCTTTTAATTCATTATTGTATTTAAAAACACTGAATTTTAACCTTGCATGACTGTTGACAGCATCACCCATGTTTATGTAGCTTTTAATTCATGGTTTTGCTGGTTTTAAATTAAATCTGACCAAATTTCCTCTCAACATGAGGTCATAGTTTGGAGTTTCTTTCCAACCTTTGGCAAGACACCACTTGTTTATGTACTCTTTATTAGTTGCAGGCAGACTAGTCCTATTGAAATAAACACTAAAACCTGACCAGCTGTAGTCTATTAATCACTAACCTGGAATAAACCACAAAGGTAAATAAAATGATTGAATTATTGACACAATCTACATTGATGTGTGTAAATGTAGACGCTATAGATTTTTTTAGAAACCCCACAACGAACTTTCTACAGGTCTTTTTGACTGTTTGAGTCATTTAGGCACACAAATTGCTACAAAAATGATGAACTTTTAAGAATAACATGATGTACACGTGCTTTATAAGTCTACGTAAACTATAAAGTCATGTGTAATGTATAATCACAAATTGTTTACCCATTTAAAAAAATATTCCAATCATGCGTAGAGATTAATCATAGTAACAAATTATGAAACGTCATTCCAAAAATGTTGCTTTTATAAAAGTTTTTTAACCGCCCAGCAGCTGCCCTTAGACTTAATTTAAGAGAAATTTACATAAACAAATTACTCAGTACATTTCCTAGTTTCAACCTAGTTTAATGCCTCTTCAAGTCCTGGTCTCATGTAAACAAATTCTTATTTTGTAAAGCAAACCCACCGGCTGCTCCAGAAATGAGACCACATGCCTGGAATAAAAGGCATTCTCTGTTAATAAGAGAACTAGGTCCATTAGACCCCCACATTACCCACAAACCCTCAAAATTTCACCCTTTTATGCCTCCTTCGCATTGCGTCTCTCGAGCAGCTTTGCCACCGACCCCGCTGCCCAACCAGACGTACCTAGAGGTGTTGATCTACTGCGTGGGCTTCTTCCTCATCTGCGTGATGATAGTGATCGCCGTCCTGGTCAAGATGCACAGCTCGTCCAAGAAGAACAACTTCAACAGCCAGATGGCCGTCCACAAGCTGGCCAAGAGCATCCCCCTGCGCAGACAGGTAACAGAAAGTAGATAGGGGGTTTGATCTACCTTATTGCAAACACTCACTATGTTCTCAAATATTCAGTAGATCTGTTAGGATTAATACAGTGTACGTTTTAAATAACAACACACTGAAATGTTAATCAGCTGTAGATTCAATAAAATTTATAATAAATACAGACATCCTTATGCTGAAAGTTATATAAACACTAATCTTTTATGGCTCTAACTAATTTTAGGTTGAGGGTTATTGTTAGATAACTGTCTTTAAAAATACATTCTACATTAAATCCCTAGTATTTTTGAATTGCTATTTTATGCTGATGCATTTCTAGTCATTATTCTTTGAACTGTTCAGTTTATGACTATTTGATTTCATAGCCTACAGTGAAATACTTGGTTTTAGTCCATCAGAGGTAAGTATAAATAAATAATGATTACTGGAACCACAGTTTAAAATTTTTAGAAACAGATAAATCTAAATATTCAGCACTACACTATATAGACAAAAGTATTGGGACACCTGACCGTGAGCAAAAACCATAGGCATTTTTTTATTTTGGGTGGCTCAGTGGCCTCACAGCAAGATGTTCTCCCCATGTCTTTGTGGGTTTCCTCCGGGAGCCCTGCGATGGACGAGTGAGTGCTTTCTTTTTCCTTTGTTGCTTCAACATCATTCACTTTTCTGGGAAGCCTTTACAATACCTTGGAGTGTGTCTGTATGAATTTGTGCCCAATTACTCAATAGAGTTATTGAAGTCAGGGACTGAATTTAGAGAAGGTTTAATTCATCCCAAAAGTGTTCAGTTGGGTTGAGACCAGGGATCTATGTAGGCATACCACAACTAGTCATGCCATGTCTCGATAGACTTTGCTTGGGTCTCAGGGACAGAAACAGAAAGGGGGATTTCAGATTGTTGCCCATATGTTAAAAGCATATCTTTTACCTCATATTATTTTTATACACCTGTTAGCAATGGATGTGGCAGAAACAACTAAATTCAATCATTAGTATGGGTGTCCACATACTTTTGCACATATAGCATATGTTGTATTTTGTATTCATATAAGTAATTATTCATACACAAACTCTAGTTAGTTCTCACTCACTGATGCAGTACTATTAAACGGAGAGTAATTTCTAGGTGTTTCCATACAGGTGTCAGTGGACTCCAGCTCGTCCATGCACTCAGGTGTGATGCTGGTCAGACCTTCCCGTCTCTCCTCCAGTGGTTCCCCCATGCTGGCCGGAGTGTCCGAATATGAACTGCCCCAAGATCCACGATGGGAGCTGCTCCGAGACAAGTAATACACAAACACATTCACACTATGTTAATTGTGTAATGATAATCCTAAGTAAATGGACACAATTTGGTAGCCTCTCAGCCCTCTTTGTACCTGTGATTTTGGGGCATGTGCTAGGGAATAACACTAAAGGAAAGGAAGACATGATGCAGCTGGTAGAGTGGGGACAGAACATTAGCATGGTCCCTGTGCTGCTCCCACAGGTTCGATCCTCACCTCGGAAACCTAGCATGCCCCTCCCTGTCTGTATGGTTTTCCGTTGGGTTTTCCTCTTACCTCCTAAAACATGCAGATGGGGTACAACAGGCAGCTTGCCCCCCAGGTTTAAGTTCGTGAGTGAATGAGTGTTGCATTGTATGTTGCCAAAGTATATATTGCTACCATGTGTCCAGTTTTTGTGTTGCCACTGGTCCAGATCAGGAGGAGTCTTTTATTAAGTCAGCTATTTGAATGACCAAATGAATTGTGTGGTTTTTTTTTTAAATAAAAAGTTGGTAAGAGGAATTCAGTGAAGCCATAACTTGTTTGCATACATTTTAAAACATCCCAATTAAAATTGGCATGTTGTTGGCATATCATTACTGTATGAATCACAGCTCTGTGGTTGGTACTTACATAGTAAATAAATGGTCACTTGCCACTTCACTGATAGCTAGAGTTAAAGAAAACAATACTCAAAACCAATCGTGCATTGTTAAAAAAAAATCTAGGCATCATGATCACTGTTGAGTTTGACCTGTACATGCATATATCTGAAGGTCTGTGTTTTTTCAGGCTGGTGATGGGAAAACCGCTGGGCGAAGGCTGTTTTGGTCAGGTGGTGATGGGAGAAGTTGTAGGAATGGACAAGGACAAACCCAACCGTGTGACCAAAGTGGCTGTCAAGATGCTGAAATGTGAGTATTTTTGCCAAAATTTTGTTATAACAATCCATTGGAACACAGATAAGGTCACATGGGGTTAAGAGTGAGGGTATAGTCATTATGAAGACTAATGTGGTGAAGATGTCCTCCGAGTCACATGTGTTTTCCACGCCACATGTCCATACACTGAACACACACCACCACCAAAACACACACTCTTATTTACCATTTTAGCTTGCTAATGACCAGAGTCATTACAACACTCACATCTCAAGCTTCACATCTATTCTAAACTGAATTGTAATGAGTGCCAACATAAAGGCGTCTATTGATGAATCTCTGAGAGAGGACTGACATTTAGGTGAATTAATCCTACTCTCTGCTTTGGATATCATTTCTAATCCTTATACATTACACACAATACATCCGACGATATGCAAACACCCCTTCTAATTACTGAGCTCAGGTGTACAAAATTACTTATATGCATAAAATACATTATAATTAGGGCCCTACTAAATTCACAGGAAAATGTGCTTAATTTTACGGACCTCATTTTTCAAAAATCACAGATTTCATGGATTTTTTTTCCATGGGAACGTTCAGCAACGATGTGAGGCTTCATGTTCTGTCCCACAGAATTGGTTGGGAGTTTTCCAAACTCAGTTACCTGAGTAGTGTGTTCAGCTGCTTTACACTTTAACATCTTGGACATTTTGACTAAGCGATTGCTAACTGAATTGCCGTAGGATTGCTAGGACGCCTCATAGTGCAAATTAACCAGTAAACGTGAGGCACTTGAACGCTACGCAAATAAAAAATTTTAAATTGCTAAACACAAACTGTAAATTTTGAGTATCACATCAAATTGCATATTACACGAGAAACAGCTTATTTCACGGCTGTGAATTAGGTAGGGCCTTACTTATAAGCATTTAGTTTTGTAGCAAGTTTGGAGCTTTGTACATGGAAAGGCATGATTCTAAAAACAAATGATTATTGTTAATCGTTTATATGATGTTAAACTGCATTGTTGTTGTTGTAGTGCAGTAATACCAACGTCTTCATGTTTTTAAATAAATTAAAATATCTTTTTTTTTTTCAGCTGACGCCACAGAGAAGGACCTGTCCGACCTCATTTCAGAAATGGAAATGATGAAAATCATTGGCAAACACAAGAACATAATTAACCTGCTGGGCGCATGCACACAGGATGGTAAGAGAGCGGGCCGGGATTCTTCTCTCAGTGGTTTTTATATTATGATGGTACGCTGGGTGATGCATGATGTGGGTCAGTGGGGATCAATAAGATGATGTGACCTCAATGATGGGATTGATATATACTGTATGATTTATTTTTCCTTAAATGTTATGTGGTTTTCATTTCATTTAAGAAAATGAAATCCTCCTTGATAAATGGTAGAAAAACAGCTAGCCCATGTCGGGAAAATATTATGATCTTATTTTAATACATTGCCTTAAAAAGCATTAATACTTCAGCTCTTTTATTCACACTTTGGCTTTGGATAAAGCCTTAGCTAAGTACCATAAATATAAATGTATATAATTGAACCCATTCCCCCTCTCATTTAGAGGGTGCCAGATTCAGTGTGATTTTTTTTTTTTTTTATTATTTCTTCTACTTCTGTATGATGAATCATGTGTTTAGTAAATTGTGTGCTTGTTAAAGACTGGTGCATGTGTCTTCTTTCAGGTCCATTGTACGTCATCGTGGAGTATGCCTCTAAAGGAAACCTGCGTGAGTACCTGAGGGCCCGAAGGCCTCCGGGCATGGAGTACTGCTACAACCCAGATCAGGTTCCTGTCGAGACCATGTTTATTAAAGACTTGGTGTCCTGTGCATACCAGGTAGCACGAGGCATGGAGTACCTGGCATCCAAAAAGGTACAAGTCCCATTCAGAAATTTCTGGTTTGATTGACTTGGGTGTGGCATTTTATAATGTTGAGTTGAATTTTATAAGCCATTTTCTGCCTTCTGAAGGTGAAGCTTAGGCCATATTTTTTCCTGTATTAAATAGAATGTCTAATTAGTGCACTACCAATGATGTAGGTTGCAGTTTGAGATCTGGCCGGGATATCACTTAAGAGATTGCAGCTCGCTCTTCAGGACTGCAATGACTCACAATTCATGTTGTCCTGTCCCGTATCATTTTGTTCATTTTATTTTTGTGTGTTTAGTGCATTCACAGAGATCTGGCAGCTCGGAACGTCCTGGTGACCGATGATAACGTGATGAAGATTGCAGACTTCGGCTTGGCCAGAGACATCCACCATATCGATTACTACAAGAAAACCACCAACGTGAGTGTGCCATGATAGTTCCATTTAGGGTCAGGTACCTCAGGTACAGGTTCAGATTGTAAAACTTTATGTGTAGTAATTAGATTTCTAATAGCTGTGAAAGGTTTTTGTTCTTTATTGAGAATGTTCCAAATCAACTGCCTCCTGCTGGTCAGGTCTGTGGGTCCAAAGCCTATCTCAGTAGACCCAAGGCAGAAATACACTTTACACAGGGTGCCAATGTATTTCATGGTATCACATTCAGCCCATTTACTCACTCATATTTAGTGACAACATATATCAGCCATTAATTTTTCTTCATGTTTTTGGGAGGCATCAGACTGTCAGGGTCAGCTATTGTATGGCGCCCCTGGAGCAGACAGGGTTAAGGGCCTTGCTCAAGGGCCCAACAGTGGCTGCATAGCAGAGCCTGGAAATGAACCGCCAATGCTCAGACACACTAGGCTACCATTGTCCCTTTAAGGACCCTAGTGCAGTGCTGCCTTATTTTCAAAATAGAATATTTAATTTGCTCTTATTTTTAACTATAACCAATTGTAATATCCTGTCTGCAAATAAGCTCCATTTTGCTCAAAATAATTGTTGGATTTGTCTCAATGCAGGGTCGCTTACCGGTGAAATGGATGGCCCCAGAGGCTCTGTTCGACCGAATCTACACCCACCAGAGTGACGTGTGAGTCTATCATTTCCCTTTAACATTAAAACTACAGTATTAGCACCATCCGTGTACATTCAAATTTTAAACATGATATGCTGTGACTGTGTCTCTTCGGCAGGTGGTCTTTCGGGGTACTGCTGTGGGAGATCTTCACCCTGGGGGGTTCGCCATATCCAGGCGTACCAGTAGAGGAGCTCTTCAAACTTCTGAAGGAAGGTCATCGTATGGACCGTCCCTCTACCTGCACCCATGAACTGTAAGATATACACTTAAGTTTAAATGCATTTACAAACGTCTGACTATGTTTAAATTTTTGAAATGGGCTGATTATTTTGCTAATTTGGAGACTTTTTTAGTTTTCTGTTGAAATTGTGCTTTTTATAGTATATATTAAAGAAAAAAAACTGACTCTGGCATTAATTCAATTTAATATCAGCAGTTTGAATTGAGGCATTTATCCTGTTACACCAGGAGCTGTTTGTATTAACATTTGCACTATACACGTCTCTAACCTATTTTATTTTATTTTGTTTATTCTAATTATGATCTGTTAATTAGAATAAACAACTTTACAGATCATAATTAGAATAATGGATCATAATTAGAATATTTTGTTTATTCTAATTATGATCTGTTGAGATCTGTTCATTGATTCATGATTGTTTAAAGAGAGACTTAAGATCCATCTATTTCTGAATTACTCTATTTGCAGTTCTGTTTTTCTTTTCCATTTCACATAATTCTCAGTACCATTTATGCCAATTTGCGCTTCTTCTCTTTGTAGATATATGATGATGAGGGACTGCTGGCACGCCGTGCCCTCTCAGAGACCCACCTTCAAACAGCTTGTGGAGGACCTTGATCGTACTCTGTCCATGACATCTAATCAGGTAAGTCTCCATTCCCGAATCATCATCTACCAGTTGAGTGCTGTTGTGAAGTGCAAAACAAAAGAGATACACGTTTGATCATTTCTATTATCCATTTAAAGGAATATCTGGACCTGTCAGTCAATCTGGACCAGTACTCCCCCAGTTTCCCAGACACGCGCAGCTCCACCTGCTCGTCGGGCGAAGACTCTGTATTCTCCCATGAACCTGCCGCAGATGAACCCTGCCTACCCAAGTTCCCCCCAAATCCAAGCCGTGTAGTGGCATTTAAAAAGCGCTAAGCACCATCACTTCCTGTCGTGTGATACTGAGCTGGACTTACTGAGCTGGACGGTACTGGACAGAAATGGACTGATCTTCACAGCGCACACGACATAGAGGATTTGGGACTTAATAAACTTTTTGTATTGCCTAGTACAGCATTGACTAGTTGTTTACACACTCCTCTAATGCTGCAGATGGGTTTTAGGGCACTTGGAACAGATCTGAGCGTCTGAATGGATGAACTCATTTTTTTACGGATCCCTTTTTTTCTCTCACTGGACTTCAAAAGGAGCAAAAAGAAGGAAAATGAATAGGGGACCTGGTCTATGAATGTTACAAATGTTTTGGATATTTTGCTTATAAACAAGGACCTTTCTTTTCCCCCTTGAAGCAAAATTCCTTTGGAAAAGTGCATTTCATTTAGAAAAGTATTCTAACAATGGATTGTCAGAACAGTTTGAATGACGTGTAAATACAGTTAGAAATTTATAAATATGAATATATATTTACGCTGTACTCCTTATTACCCTAATCTCTAATTTTGTGGCTTTTTGTATATGAATGTCCTTTTGTTCTTTAGGAAAGGACTAAACAACTGCCTGATGTGAAAATATGCTAATATTGGGATATATGAACTGATAGCTGGCCATTTTTTACTCATTATTGTTTTTGTTCTATATTGTCAATGGAGGTACGCTAATGTAGCCGCTGCTGTTGTAGCCTTTCAGTGGCATTCACTCTGTTCGCTAGTTGTTACATTATAGCTACTATTTTTAGTAGAAATCATTCCCATGTCTTGCTCATGTTTTGTTAAGATATCTGGCACCTCAAATGGTACTTTTTTATCTTATAAAAAATAAATCACCCCATGAGTATGAATATTTGTTTGAAAATCTGCAACTAGAAAGAAACACTTAGGCCTGTCACAAGTATCACACATAGATTTAAGGTGATCCTGGGAAGAGCGTAGCGCTCAAGCTGTGCCGGAAAATGAAAACTGCTGTAGTCTTGAACTGTAGACCTACAATATGTGCTAGCATGACAGGTAAATGTTAACAGTATTTAAAACCCCTAAATATGCTGCCTTACCTGACCCATTTAACACTAGTACAACATGACTAACACACATCATTACAATGTTAGTGTTATCGTAGTGCTGAGACTGGTCCACTGCCTAAATAATATCTGGTCTGTGGGGGTCCTATGGAAGCTTTTCCTTTTATAAAAATTTTATCTAAAGTCAGAATACATGTTGGTAGAATGTCGCAAAATGGGTGGGAAAACATAACACCACTACATCTTAGCCACAAGGGAAAATGTTGACGATTCTGCGAAAGGTTCAATCATCGAAAGAATTTGGGCTTTTTAAAATACAACGTAGATAAAATGAACAAGTCAAGTACAATTTATGTGTATATTGTGTATATTGATTTTTACAATGGTTTGTGGCTCTCCCACTATCAACAAACCTGAGTGATCATATGTGAGAGCCAGAACGACAGCAGCCAGACATCCCTGATCACCGTAAATCTATGCGATCGTCAACCCCCTAGCTCTGTGCCTATGCCTTTAAGGCAGTGTTGGACAATCCCGGTCCTTAAAGGCCACTTTCAGGACAGCCAGTATCCACAACATATCTTCTCTACCCCTATGACCATAAGGACATAACGCAGTTAGTTGTGCATATACATTAATCAATAAATTGGCACCCAAATTGTGACAGGCCTAATCCAAATGTTCCTTTAAAATGTTCATGTAATGGATTGACTGTGTGAAGCAAAGCTGCCAGCCAGCTCTTGATGGGTTGGGATTTGCGGATCACTTATGTCACTGTAAAAGCATTACATTAAATAAAGCGCTATTGAAAAACAAATCAAAGTTTGGAACAAACTTCATAAACAAGCTCGTAAATTTATTTTCCTCGGCTGGGTTTACAGCAATACATTTTATTAGCATCTCCTTCGATCCGCTCTTTGTTTAGCGCAGCTCTGCCAGGTGATTAAATATGGTAATGTAAAAGTCAGTCATCGCTCAGAATCGGGCTGACGTTAACGTGTTATTTATAACAAGGCAAATGAGTGTGTTAGTGGGATGCTACATTTCTGCAGCTCTATCAATCAAAAAACACTTTTAAAAGCTACCAGCAACTGATGCACCGCTGCCATGCTTAGCAACGAGACACAATCCTGCGCAGTTGTCTGTTATTAGCTTTTACTGCCTGTGCCACCACAAGCTGCCAACCGGGCTTGATCTATCTGCCTGGAAGAATACACTTGAAGGATAAAGGATGAAAGCATGCTTTTAAATTTAATGTCAATCCTTGCAAGGTCAGCGTACAAGGACTTTTATTGGATGCTGCTGTATAATATAATCTACAATCATAAAACAGATCTCTACAAGATTGCTTATAAATACATTCATGACAAGATTGTTTTTCCCTTAATGCTGTTCATTAAATCCAATCCATTAAAAAGTATTCAGTCCAGTTAGTTTTTGCACATTAATATTTGTCAAAAGCTGGGCTTTATATTTGCTTAATTATTGTATTTTTATTAATATTAATGAATACATTTTGCTGCATTTTCCCCCCAATTTGCCCTTGCTGCTTCTGCTACGTGCACAACACCCACACTGGACAAGGAGGACAACTAGTCCACACCTTCTCCGACATGTGCAGCGTCTAGCTATTTCCTTTTACTGGCAGTAGTGGATTTCTACAGAGAGCTTTATCACCACAGAAGATCACACTGTGCTCTCTTTACTCTACATGGTCAAATAAGTCTGTAAGCCACCAGACCAGTCTCCTCCCACCACCAAGACACAAGCCCTTGTCTCTGTATTGATGAGCTAGAGCTTTCACCTTTACATAGTTCGACTGGGAATGTTACTGTTTAAATCTTCAGCACAAATCAAAAACAAAAAAATCTTTCTACATGACGTGACAAACACATTTATTCCCATTGTTTAGTACTTGGTTAAGTTTCTTTTGGCACCTTAGTAAAAAGAAGTCAGTAAGTAGTCTTTTCACTTTGAATTAGGTTTGCTCTTGATCTCAATTTGTAGAGCGGTTATAAATTGTGCTCTAAGTATCCAGTATTTTTTTTTCCTCAAGCTCAAAGGTTAGTGCTCTCCTGTCTTATGAGGCTGAATTCCTTTCATCCCTGGCAACCTGGAATGTTAAAGCAGCATTTATCTTCTCCACTGCTGTAGGTCTTGTACAGTGACAAGGTGTGTGTATAAAGAAACTGTCAGAGTAAAATAGTGTGTGCTGCTAAGTGCATTTTTATATTAGACAGATGGTGGAAAGTAACAGTTTTTGGAGGAGTAAAAACAGGCTAACTTAATATTATTGGCCATGGGTTTGGAACTGAATGTCTAACAAGTTTTTGCCATGTGCCCACACAGGCCAAAACCTAGCCTTAGCTTACCCCAGATAAAGTCTAGCCTTAAACCCTATTAAATATCAGTGGAGAGACTTAAATTAGCAGTTCACAGATGCGTGTCATCCAATCTGATGAAGCTTGAGAAGACCTGCCAGGAAGAATGGGATAATCTTCCCAAATCCAGGTGTGCAAACAGACTTCAGTTGGGCTGCCAGTGGGTCTTTCACAAGACACTGAATTAGGGGTCCGGATACTTTTACTATATCAGTGATAGTGGTACTCGTGTGAGTATGCTCATCCATCTGGGATTTATTTCTTTAATGGCATTTACTCACTGCAGAAGTAAATTAAATATATTACTACTTTGTTCAGTATGGTTACTGTGTAATTCTTGGTTGTTTGAGTGATTTGTGATGGTTAAGAGATTTAGCCAGTCTGATTTAGTGAGTTAATTTATGAGTAAAATTGTTTTCTTTGGGTATCTAATCTTTGGCTAGAAGAGAATGTCTTCAAGAGCTAGAGGTGTCTGTGTCTCTCTGTGTCGTTATTCTTGGATATCTCTAGTCCTTGGAAGATAGAGTGAACATCCTGTCTAATACTAGTATTAAAATAGTCTTAGACTCAAGGAGCTGTAAATTAGATAAAGAAATTAACGTGACTGGTGAAATCTATTGTCTCAGACTGCACATTTTGAATAGAGTACATTAAGTTTATTTGGCATCTAGTTTATAATGTACTGTATGTTATGTTTAAAAAGCAACCAAACAGACTTATATTTTTTAGAAAAGAAGAAAAGACTTAAACTTTGGGTCTTCTTTGCAAAAGTACTGTTCTCTTTCAGCATGACTGTGCCCCTGTGCACAAAGCAAGGTCCATATAAACATAATTTAATAAATTTAGTGTGGAGGTATTTCATTGGCCAGCACAGGGCCATGACCTTAACACAATTAAGTGTCCTTAAGATAGATTGGTACATTGATTGAGTCAGGCCTGCAGGATCAATATCAGTGCCAGAGCTCACAAGCGTTCTGTTAACGAATGGGTGCAAATTTCCACAGACACACATAAAATCTTGTAGGCATTCCCAGAAGTGGTGAGGCTGTTAAACCTGCACAGAGGGAGGTTTGGGTTTGGAATGGAAAGTCGTAACAAGCCTATAGTTGGATGGAGTTTTTCACTGTTATTTCTTCCATTGGGTCTAACAAGCAATCAGACAAATGAGGTTTGATGTCAGGGATACAGGTCACTGACGCTGAGTTATAATTAAAGGTGACGTGAACTCAAACCAAAATTACTCCTACTGTAAAAGAAATAAAAGGTAAAGCTTCAGTATAAAGGCTCTATGAAGCATAGATGAAGTGAAATGCCTGCTTCTGAATTAATTTAAACAGCTCTTTTTCTGTAATCAAGACAAAGCAGCCAAATCCTACCTGTACCAGGCTACATATCAACCCAATAGATGTAAGATGCACTAAGCAGTTTCTGACCTGTTTAGGTTTACTGGCTGTGAGTGTCTGACAGAGGTCGACATGGGGCTAAACCACTCGGGTGGAACTGACAGCAGGGTCACGTAAAAGCCATTAGTTGTCAATCAGCCTGAACTTCTGGATCATTTCTTATTTCCTGCCTCTTCTGCACTCTTGTAAAATTAATTCATTCATTTTCACTAATCACTTTCCCCCCAGAGTCATTTTCAAAATTTAGGAAACTGGCTAGGCCAGCTTTTAACATATTTTTAAAAAATCATCCTTGAGTTACACTATATGGTATAGTGGTAATACCTCTGATGATCTGATGATGAACAACAGTTACTCTTCTGAGAAGGCTTCTCACAAAACTTTGTCATATCAGTGGGAATTTGTGCCCATTCAGTCAAAAAAGCATTTGTATTAATGTAAGTTGGTCAAGAAAGCCTCAACTGATGCTCCAGTTGATTCCAAAGTTGTTCAATTGGGCTCTGTTTTAGTCAGGGCCCTGTGCAGGCCAATGGAGCTTCTTTAACCCAAGCCTTGTGTCTTACTGTGGTGTTTGCTGTTCCTTAAAACACCTGGACCACCATTTTTCCCAACCATATTGAGTTGAATTATTGTCAAAAGACTTACTAAAGACTAGTTTTGTTTATCTGAAAATTGTTCTGGTCTTCTTTTTAGCTGGGAAGGGAGAGTTTTGTTGGTTATTGTTCTCTGCATAAATGTTGTTCCTAGTGTTTTCAGGTCAACCTGCAACTTTTTTGAAGCACTGCTGGCTTCTGTTTTACACCCCTTATCATATGCTTAAGAGCACAAAAATTATAAAACTATTTTCACCGACTGGTTTGCAATGTAATTATTTTATGGAAATTATAAACCCAAGGTTGTTTTTAAACACACATCGTGTTCATGTTAAAGCAAAAATAAAATAAAAAGTGCGAGTGGGTTTTCTATTAAGATTTAACATGAACAGATCTGCTTTGTAAATCAAGTCAAGTGCAGAAACATTGATGTTGAGCTCAAAGCTTTTGGTGGAACGAGTCTGGTTAAGTGATCAGGGCTAGAAAGACACGCAGAAGTCCAGCTCCTAAGTCGACAAAATCTGTCTGAAACATGAATGTTTTCATAATACATTACCTTTATAGTACCATCATTTTTATCATCGAACAAATTGCTTTAATATTAAATCTTGTTTTGTTTGGGTTTAATCTCTTGATTACCATGTCTATATTGTAACATTATTCTCCTAAAACTGTGTGAAATGTCTTACTGCTTTTAATCTGACAAATTAAAAATGTGACCCAAAAAAAACCCCTTAAAAATGCTTAAGCGTTGTAGCAAAAACAGAATCTGCCATTAATTCATAATAACCATCTAAACTTATTCAAGCTGATGTCACGTATCTAAATAAACTACATGGGCAAAAGTATATGGGACATCATATCAGCTGCTAACAGGTGTAATAAATCAGTTATATAAAGGAAATTATATGCTACCAGCTTTGCAGCAACACTTAAGGCTTAGAGACTCTGGTGCAAAACAAAATAAAGTCACTGCTTCAAAACTGGCACCCTAAAGGTAGATGTAAAGTGTGCTGATCACATTGACCACAAGTTTTTGATAGGATTTAAGAAAAATTCACTATCATTTGTTATGATGACTAGAAGTATGTTTGCAGGACAAAATATGTGGCCTCCAATCCAAACGGTACTGTACCTGCTGTCATAAAACAGGTCTACCATGCAACTGATACAAATGAACACTTTACTGTTGATTAAACTGGTGCATTGCAAAAACTGAGTGTTCCAAGAGGGCCATAACCCAAGTAAGTAAGTAAGTAAGTAAGTAAATTTTATTTATAAAGCACTCTTAAAACAACTTACGTTGACCAAAGTGCTGTACATCGAATAAGCATACATAACACAACAATATATTAAAAAAGTAAGAACCAAATAAAAAATACAGAGTAAGAGACAAAATAAAACAAATACAAATAGACTAAACAATTATAATTACCACGGCTCCTCACTGTTCAAATGCCAGCTTATAAAGGTATGTTTTTAGGAGTGATTTAAAAACAGCGGCCGAAGGTGCTTGTCGAATATTAGGAGGTAGAGTGTTCCATAGCCTCGGAGCATAAACTGCAAATGCACGATCACCTTTTAGCTTCAAACGAGCCCTAGGAACAGTCAACAAATTCTGAGTGGCTGATCTTAAAGATCGCTGTGCGGTTGCGGGAGAAAGCATACCACTGAGATAAGCCGGGGCTTGACCATTAAGCGCTTTAAAAACAAATAAAAGCACTTTAAAATGAATCCTGTGCTGAACAGGCAGCCAATGTAGTGAGGCAAGGACTGGTGTAATATGGTTTCTTTTCTTGGTATTAGTCAGTAACCTTGCTGCTGCATTCTGGACTACCTGCAAGCGCCGCAACAGAGACTGACTAATCCCAATATACAGAGAATTACAGTAGTCAATTCTTGCAGAAATGAATGCATGAATAACTTTTTCCAGGTCAGAATAGCAGAGAAAAGGCTTAATCTTCGCAATATTTCTGAGCTGGAAGAAGCTATTCCTTACCACAGAGTTGATTTGTTTATCAAATCGGAGGTCAGAGTCAAAGATAACACCAAGATTTCTCACAGATGTTTTGACACATGTAGACAAGTGACCAAGGTTATTGGAGACACTATTGATGTGATGAGGACCCCCAAAAACGATAACCTCTGACTTGCTTTCATTCAGCTGAAGAAAATTGTCAGCCATCCACCTCTTTATGTCCTCAAGACAACTGCTAAGAGATGTTAACGAGCCATTGTCATTCGGTCTAATGGGAAGATAAAGCTGTATGTCATCAGCATACAGGTGAAAGCTGACATTGTGCTTCCTAATTATTTGACCCAATGGCAGCATATAGAGAGAAAAAAGGAGGGGCCCTAGTATGGACCCTTGTGGAACACCACAAGAGACATCAGCAGAAGAAGAGAAATAGCTGCTAATATTCACTGAAAAGGTTCTATTCTTAAAATAAGATATGAACCAATTCAGGGCCTCTCCCTGTAACCCCACCCACTTTTCCAGGCGACCAACAAGTATGTCATGGTCAACAGTATCAAAAGCAGAACTAAGGTCCAATAAAATGAGGATGGCACAATTTCCCTCATCAACAGTAAGTAGCAAGTCATTTGTCACCTTCAGAAGAGCAGATTCAGTGCTGTGCATAGACTTAAAGCCAGATTGAAAAATCTCAAAAATACCATCTCTACTCAAAAATGGTAAAAGCTGAGAATATACAACCTTTTCCATCAATTTAGCCAAGAATGGTAATTTAGAAATCGGCCTATAGTTACTAACCACTGTAGCATCAAGATTATGCTTTTTGAGCAGAGGTGTAACTACAGCATGTTTAAAGCATGCTGGAACAGTACCAGTGGCAAGGGAAGTATTAATGATATCCAGGACAAAAGGTCCTAATATATCAAATGTCTCCCTAACTATCTGTGGGGGCATCACATCAAGTGGGGAGGTTGTTGGCTTTGTTTTCAGCACCAAATCTGTTAATTCGGAGATTGAAACAGCCTCAAACTTTTCAAACATTCCTGGGCACGGCGGTGGAAGTGGAGAATCTATACCCAAGTAAGTAATGCCAGACCTAATTGTTTCCGTTTTTTCCACAAAAAAGTTTAAAAACTCTTCACATACTCTAGAAGAAGGAACATTTCCAACTTCGGGTGATGATTTAAGTAAAGAATTTATTGTACTGAACAGTACTTTAGGTCTGTTATAATTTTTGGCAATTATGCTTGAAAAGTATGCCTCTCTAGCAGACTTAACAGCTAGCTGATAGTCTTCCAGGCAACCTTTAAAAATATCCAAACTTACTTGCAATCTGTCCTTTCTCCATTTCCGTTCCGCTCTTCTACAAGCCTGTCTAATTTCCTGTGTGGATGCATTTAACCAGGGCTGAACTTTTGGTTTTAAGCGTTTAAATTTCATAGGGGCAAGAGAATCCAGAACAGCTGAACAGTTATAATTAAAAAAAGTAACTAACTCATCCACATTAGCATGAGTCTGACCATAGTTGGGCAATTTTAACATGTCAGAAAAGGCTCTGGAAAAATCGTTAGATGTGGACGAAGTGATAATCCTTGACCAGTGCCCTAAAACAGGAGCAGGGAAATGCGCAGTTAAAGTTGAGCTAAAGACTACTGGCATATGATCAGAGAAACTAGCCTCCTCAATATCTAGTTTGTCAATATCAAAACCAGATGAAAACACTAAATCAAGTGTGTGACCTTGCATATGGGTGGGCTTGTGAATATGTTGAATAAAACCAAAAGAGTCCAGTAGCTGATTAAAATCATTCACCTGATATTTATCAGGGCAGCAGACATGAATATTAAAATCACCAAGAAGCAGAATGCTGTCAGACATAGGTACAATCAGAGCAAGGAATTCAGCAAACTCAGTGATAAAGTCGCTGTTTGGTTTTGGAGGTCTGTAAACTACTGCACAGAGTAATGGAAGAACAGAGTGAGATTTAAAAACCAGTGCTTCAAAACTTTTAAAAGTCCCAATATTCAGCATTTGGCATCTCAGACGCTGTTTAAAAACCACCGCAACTCCTCCGCCTCTACCCGTATTCCGAGGTAAACTGAAGAAACCGCAGTCTACTGGGCAAAGTTCCAAGAAGGGGGCGGAGTCGCTAGCCGATTCACCACCTGTAGCCCATGTCTCAGTTAAAAACAACAGGTCCAAACCATGAGAAGTGAAAAAGTCATTTAAAATAAACGTCTTATTGTGGACAGAGCGCGCATTTATCAGTGCCATATGGACTGACACAGAGTGAGACTGCAGTAACGGTGTGTGTTCCAGTGCTCTGAGATTGACAGTATTAACTCCTCTGTTTCTGGCTCGGAGTCTCTGCCGTGGCTGGAGGTGTGTAGCGGGCTGATCAGGAACCACAGGTACCAGCCAGGTGTAACGCGGTTCGAGACTACACGGAGATACTCCATTGGGAGTATACGGCGCATGCCTAGAAAACCCCACTTTACCATCCGAGCAGTTCCTTACTCTCACTGGGACAAGCTTCCTCCGGGAGCCCCTGTGAATATAACGAGGCCGGCGAAGGAGTCCAAGCTGTTTGATGACTAGAATACACGATGGAGTAGTGTAATTGTTGAACTTCATCAGCTGGTCAGCAGAATAGTTCAACATTGTGCCGATCGCAGGAAAAACTCACCCACCGTTCACCACGTAACTGTAAATTGTAATCCAGACCGTTTCAGGATGTGAAGAAAACGTACCAGCGTCCGCGTCTTTTAAAATGATCCAACACACACACACCACAGTCTTTTAGTATCCAACAGGCGCTGAGATTATCCGATGAAAAAGAAATAAAGCAACAGGAGCGGTAGCAATAACATGAGTATGTACAAAGATAAAAATGAAAAGAAAATACGATAAAAATACAATAAAATATGATAAAATACGATAACGGTAGCGGCAGCCAGATGCGCCAGCGTCCACCATCACCATGGCAAGCATTGAATGCAAGCACACATTGATTTTGTAACGGCTAAAATAAAACATTTGTAGAGGCCTTTCCAACAAAAACCTAACCAGAGTTGTGCCAGATATGTTTTAATGGCCGTTAAAAGCATCTGATTAGGATACAGAGTGTTAAAGGACATAGAGTATAACCAACAATTAGCTGTGCTGTATGTGTACCGTTGACCAATCAGTTTTTTGTTACAATACAAAATTATAAATAATTGGGAGATCTTGCTCGGGCAAAAATATTTAGTCACACAAAAAGAAGTCGCAGAACTCGTCGAAATCCAAAGACGTCTCTTACGTGACAAATAATGTAAATGAGAATTTTTTTTAGCTGAACTAGTTTCCAGCATAAGGGTATGATTGATCTAAATACAGACACCCTATATATGGCCCCACAATGCACCTGGTGCCCAGAGGCAGCGGGTCGTCCCTATATCTCTCTGGATCAGATTCCCTGTAAAGGTGAGTCACACACATCCGCAGGTGAGCAGCACCAGCCTCGGCCTGTCAGCACGTTTAATAGCGTTAGCCCTGGGCTAGATCAGTATTATGTGTGAACAGACAGACTTTAGAGGAAGCACAATCTCGTCTTACATTCACAGCTTTCTGCTTAAGGCGGGTTCGTCTTCTCCTCCAGCTGCACTGCGGAAATAAATAATTATAAACCAGGCTGTTATGATATAATCGCAATGACTATCTAAAGATTTGATGTTCCTGGCAACAAGAAGCTCATAAAAGACTAATAATATTTTGTAACTGTTTACGGATTTCCTTTTCGCACGAATAGTAAGTGGAGCAGTGATTTTGAATGTGTCATTTAGGCACACAAAAGGTCCTGCCCTCTACTACACTTTATGGGTGGAAATATGTAGACAGTTCTCCTTATCATTTATTACCAATTAAATAAGCTTTGTCAAAATATGACTGAGCCCACACAGTGATATCCATTACAGAAGCAGTGCCATCCAAGGAATCTCTTTTTATGCACAGAAATCTTAGCAACCACTCACTGAGGAATGTTGTTCTTGTTGGATCATTTGCTGACACGTTTGGAAAAATGCTCTCAACTAATTTACTCAATATATTTATAAGGGACAAGTATGACCATCAAAAAGAGTGTTAGCTAGTTTTATTCCAGCTTTTTGCAATAAACCAGACCAGCCTTATTCCAAATTTACTCTGGAATGAGCACTATGGTGGCATGGTGGCTCGGTGGGCAGCACTGTCACCTCACAGCAAGAATGTCCTGATCTGTCTTGGTTCTTTATATGTGAAGTTTGCATATTCTCCATGTGGCTGGACTGTGGGAGGAAACTGGAGCACCTGAAGGATACCCACACAAAGACATGCAGTCAGGTTATTTGAAGATACAAAATTGCTTTAGATATGTGTGTGTAAATGTGTGTGCGTGTGTTTGCCTTGTGATGGACTGGTGACCTGTCCAGGGTGTTTCCTACCTGTCACCCAGTGAATTGGACCCACTGTGACCCTGAATTGGATAAAGTGGTGGTAAACGGACAATAAATTAATAAATGATCCACTATTTAAAGTGGCAGGGTTGGTGGCAAGTTTGGGTTTTGCAGAAATGCCAGTCTGGACAAATCTAGCTTTTGAGATGGTCTGATCTGTTATTGGGTTCTGTAAAGTTTTACAGTCCAAGATTTTCTGATCAGTTTCTAAAGTTTCAGGATAACCTTTGTAAGCCCAGATTCAATTTGTGGCACCTGATATTTTGCCTTTTTATTTAATTATTTGTGTGTTTTTAATAGCAATTTGATTAAAAAATGTATAGTATATTCATTAATGTGCCGTGTAAACAGATATTTTGTCTAATAATACACTCAGGTGATTACATATTTCTAAGAACACTGTTTGCCTGCAGTACTTTTAATCTGTCTGCTTCATATAGCTAAACATGACATTTATCACAGTCATAATCAGGACTATAGCAGATAGGACTGGGGGCTTAAAGCTACTGTAGCTCTGCATACGCTTCACTGTAGTGATTCGAGGTTCGTGACGGACGCTGATGTGACTCACCAGACGTCTGACTGAAGCTTTTTAATCATATTGCTGAGCCACAGTCGTAAGTCTTAGGGCTCTCTTTAATGAAATTAGCCAGACAGATGCACAACAGCATGCCTTTTGTTTAACCTTAAACCTAATTCATAACCCACCTTTGACCAGGCTGCTGAGAATTCATGTTTTACCCTTTTAATTTCATTCAGTACCCTGAGAAAACATTTAGTAATAGAACGGAATATTTATATGTATGTATTGTGGCAACACAATATACAATATATTCCTTATGACCCGACCCCCTGGCATGTTTTGAATGCACCTTTAACTAGCATACTGAAAAAATTGGGCTATTTGTTATTGTGCAGTTTGTTCATTAAAACTATCTGATTTGCAAATTTCTTACACAGGTGTTAACTGTCAATATATCATGAATAAATTAATTGAGTTGGCAAGGTAATGAGATTTCAGGCAGCATAAAACTGAAGCTAGTGTTTTAAAGAAAAGGGGTGTTAATTCAAAATATTTTACATTATTCATTGTAGTAAATTCTCTTCAAGTTGTCTGGTATTTAGCATATCGACCTTGTTTATCAGCCTCACAGCCCTGAACTATCCGAGCACATGGCCAGTCACTGCTGTGTGGGGAATTTCCCATCAACCTGGCACCGGGAATAGTTCAGCTTTCTGATTTAGCAGCACGAGGGGCCAAAATCCAGAAAGAGGCAGCGAAAAACTCAAACAGATGTGTGGAAACAGAGAGCCTTTCACAGTGCCTGGCCTTAGATTCGACTCGGGAAGTGGCTTTGGGCTGAAAAGCTCAGTCCATATTTTGCTGCTTTTACCAAATGAGATTCAGTATATGAGGTGCAGTAGTGATTTCAGGTAGCTGGAGGACAGTAATGTCCACAAAACAGGATCCGGAACTGGAATATTTTCAAAAGAAAGATTTAGTATACACCTGTGATCCACAGGAGCCAGAGAGGCGAAGAAAGAAAAGCAGTTTATATCTAAAATTTGCGTAGTTAGGTAGATTTATAGACAGAATGATTGATGTCCACTGTTTTTACGATGGATCGTGAAGGATTCAGAATTTGAAGGGACATAGCTTTTTACCCAGTGGCATTGCTACAGCCAATTTACAAAGAGCATTAAATCTTTGGCCCCACAAATGGTTGCGGAAGGCAGATATTGGGAATCAAGAGGCTGAGTGCCAGGAGCACAGCTGGTAATAGTATGCCTGTGGGATCCTATGTGCTGACTCTGCAGAGTGAACACGGCCCAAACTCTCTCTCTCTTGTTTGGTCTCCTCCAAGTTCAAATTGAATGCGTTTCCTGATGTGCCAAAGTCTGTCTTACAGCTAAAGCTATCAAATACACACAGCTTCTGAAGAGCTGTGTGCTTAAATAAAATGAAAATATGAGAGAAGTTAAACTTTTAATTAATTTATTTAAAGGTTTCTGGTGCTTTGTGCAGCTTCCTTTTGAGATTCCACAGAATTTAATGGCACTACTCAATACAGAATCTCTCCAGATTCTCTCCAGTTCTAGGTCCTCTCTTGTGGACTTCTCTTCAGCAGTCCCACAGATCTTTAACTATACTTCCATGTTGTTTTTTGTATATCAAATCTACTTTTTACACCAAACTTACACTTGTTTTTAAGTGTTTATTAAAAGCTGTATTTTGTCTTATTTAACTATAGATTCCAGTTTCCAAAAGCCTGGGCTCTAAATTAATGTTTAGACTACAAGTGCTTTCCTCTGATGCATCTTCCATAGTTGGCTGGTATGAAAGAGGCATCTAACTGTAAATTTGAACGCCCAAGATGCTACAATTTTTTTTTTGACTCAATTTTCTTGCCTCTTTAACCATCCTCCTCACTGTGCATGCGTACTACAGTTGTGGTTTTATACAGGCAGGTTAATTGCTTCTCCAGTTGTTTTTATTGCTCCTAGGCACGGTGGTATTGCACATACTGTAGATGTTGCACATCCTATCCTGGGATTCGAGGTTCAAACCAAGCCTGTGGTCACTGCCTGAAAAATGATGTCACGTCCACATGGTGTATTCCTAGCTTACGTCATTTTACCCAAGGTGGCCCAAAACACATGGTTCAGGGTAAAGCAATTACTAGAGAATTTATTTATTTATTTGGATCTTAACGTCATGTTTTACACTCTTTGGTTACGTTCATGACAGGACATGTCATGTCCAGTTCTCCTCACTTGCACATCTTTGGACTGTGGGAGGTAACCGGAGCTCCTTGACGAAACCCACACAGACACGGGGAGAACATGCTCCACACAGAAAGGACCCGGACCGTTCCACCTGGGAATCGAACCCAGGACCTTATTGCTGTATGGCAACAGTGCTGCCCACTGAGCCACTGTGCTGCCCCAATTACTGGAGAAAAGTTAATGAATATGTTACGGCCCTAATAGTGGATACGAGCATTTTCAGGGCAATACTATTTTTATAACTGTTGTCAGGTTTATAAAGGTCAACACACTTTTGCGTTATTTCTAGTTCATTATATCTGTTGATGAATGACAAAGGGGATTTATCCTCTGTCACTACATATTTATACCCCAGTGAAACGTTAAGTAATGACCAACTGCGTCAGAGTTTCTAAACAGGTTAGGTTCAATCAAAACAGTGAAATACAATTAGAATCATACTTCAATTGAATTTGTGTCCAAGAATACAAATGATTGTTTTGAAAGTGCTTATTATTTATTAGATATTTTCATCTTAATGTAATTAATGAAATATGCAAGATTGCAAATAATTTCAGAGCTGTCTGTAAATTACCTATATGTATTTGTAAATGATGGTGTTTGAATACGACTTAGTAATGCTGAAAAACCCTTGTGTCAGTAAACGTATGTGTGTTGTGAACGTGACGTTTGGTGATGCTGGTGGACTTGCATGGGACAGAACTGCTTGTGCCTGGTACTATAGAAAAGGAGTGACAGATAGCAATGGAGAGATACAAACGAGTGAGAAAGTGAGTGAATAGGTCAGTGAATGAGCCAGTATGTGTGAAGGATAATGCACATCTATATAACATCTCGGCTATGAACGTTCCACCTGCTGTACTTATACTTTACTGCCACCTGGTGGCCTTCTAACCACTGCACAACTCTCAAAGTCTTGTATGGCTGAAATCAGGAGGTCCTAGGCTGGAAGGTGGTGGTTTTCTTTTGATCATATAGCATACTCTTATCTGCCAAGTAAATTGACACTGAATATATTTTATTTATTGCCGTTACCTAACCATTTTATCCTGGTCATCCTGAACACAAGGCAGGAATAAACACTGGACATGGTGTCAATTCAACATACACACTTATTTACACCTTCGGCTGCACGGTGGCTCAGTGTGGAGTTTCTCCCCGTGTCTGCGTGGGTTTCCTCCGGGAGCTCCAGTTTCCTCCCACAGTCCAAAAACATGCAAGTGAGGTGAACTGGAGATACAAAATTGTCCATGACTGTGTTTGACATTGAACTTGTGAACTGATGAATCTTGTGTAACCAGTAACTACCTGTCCTGTCATGAATGTACCCAAAGTGTAAAATATGACATTAAAATCCTAATAAATAAATATTCACACCTTACACCAATTTATCTTATACACATTTTAAAGAGATTTAATGAATTAAGAGTACATAATTACATAGACATTAGAAAAACATCCCCGGAGTCAGGGGTCAAACCCATGTTCCAGGAAACTACTGCTGTGTAGCACTTACCTAGAAAATATGTTTACTATCCTTAATTAAACACTGAACAATCCAACATTTATGTTAACAAATTGCTTAATTCTAGTTAGGGACACATTGGGTCCAATAAAGTATTCCAACACTAGACCTTAATAACAGACCATTAATGTGTTTTTTTTTAATCTATTTTACTCACCAAAGTCAAGCGGGATTTGTCACCCACCAGTATGTGTTCCTACTGCTCCATAGTCTAATTGCAGTGTGTTTTGTATTACTCAAGCTGCTAATTGGCATTGCGCATGGCGATCCAAGGCTTGTGTGTGGCTGCTCAGTCAAGAAGACCCAATCCACTAAGCTCACATAAACATTTACTGGGTGGTTGTTGTTTCCAGATGCAGTTTTGAACTTCTTTTGAACAATCTATCGTATCCAATTACCCGATTGCATTATGCTTCCTCTCTACTGATGTTGACCTCCACCCTGATTGAGAAGAGTCTAACACACGTCCCCTCTGACACGTGGGCAGTAGCTGACTGCATCTTGTCACCTGCATGAGACTAGTTCATATGCGGATTAGCTTTATGAAGGGAGAGTCACACCCTGATCATTGAATCATCCCTCGTCTCTGTTCAGACACCATCAATCAGCCAGCAGAGATCGTAATTGCGTCAGTTATGAGGAATCCCCTTCGGCACCTTCCTTGAACAACAAGCCAATCATTGTTCGTGTAGGCATCCAGCCTGCCGGATGGATGGCAGAGCTAAGTTTCGAACCGACGAGTTTAAAATGTCAGCTCTGGTGTGCTAGCGTATTATACTGCTGCGCCACCTGAGCGCCCACAGTCGTGTTTTAAGATCCTGTGATCTACCGCTTGTTCGGCCGGGCTGCTGCTTACATCACTTGGCATAAGGGCCGCTTATACTGAATCAGGGCTGCTCTATCAGGCCATCAATTTAATGACCTGCCTTGTCAGAGGGGCATTCTGAGACTGCACCACTCAGAAGGACATTAAACTCTTGAAAACAAGCCAATGTAGTGCCAGCGTTTGTCTATAAAGATTGATTACTGTGTATTAGTAGTCAGTGCAGATATGCAGGTCACTCGCAAGGGTTCACAAACTTTTTCCTGCAATGTATGCATGTGTGTGAAGGGGTGGCACACACATCATCCTGCAGTCGTAACTAGGGCTGCACCAGAGAGAAAGAACATTAAGATCCACTGATGCTGCAGAGTTTGCTCCCCTCCCAACATCCACCGCCCCCAAACACACACACACACGCACACACAGCAAGCCCACTAATACATCATAAAGCAAGAACGGCACTCTTGCTCCAAGGGGCTCATTTGTTTATTCCATCACTCAGCTTCTCTTTCTCTTTCTGTCTTTCTCTCCATTCCCTCCCACTTTTCTATTTCTCCCCTCCAAAGCATACTTCTTTGCCTCTTCTTCCCACCCCTAGATCTTCATTTTTTCTACACTCTAAATCACATCACTTCATCACACACATACACACACACACACACTCCAGCTCTCGCTCACTGGAACACACAGGACTAAAAGAAGATGCCTGAATCAGACTCCAGAGGTGTATTTAGGTGGCCAGTATGGACCAGATGTGTAGCTGCTACTCTTTTTCTTCTTCTGATTTGTGGGCACGGTGAGGCTGAGGGACGCCGGGCTCCCAAGATCCCCCGCTGCCCACCTACCTGCTCCTGCACCAAGGACAGCGCCTTTTGTGTGGACACCAAAGCAATTCCCAAGAGCTTCCCGCCCGGTATCATCTCACTGTGAGTACGTACATACACATATCTAAGTCGGCTAGGAGTTGTATGGACTCTCTTTCACCACTGTCTTTGTGATGGGTGTATTTTATATAATTGTAATTAAAAGTGTACATACACTGATATAGGGATTTTAATAATGTCTGCAATTGCTCTATTTCTGTAACTGAATTAATGAAGCACATGTCTCTTTGTAAAGTGAATAGAGATTAATTGTGGTCCATAAAATCGAGTTTGGTGTGGAGGACCTCTGGTGGACTACACAGAGCCCTGACCTCAGTCTCACTAAACCCCTTGAATAAATTGGAACAATGACTGTGAGCCAGACCTTTTCATACAACCTGACCTCACAAACACTCTTTTAAAAGAAAGGACGCAAATCCAAAATCAGTTTAAAATATTGTGTGAAGGTTTCCTAGAAAGAGAATATACTGTATATATAACCTATTAATGCCTAGCCTATTATTCTGGAATAGTATGTCCAATAAACTTAAGGTCTGGTGTCTACATACTTTTGGGCATACTGTGTAAATGACTATTTTGATAGCAGGGATTTACTTCCATTTAGCACCAGGACAATTAATGAGGTCAGGTACTGACAATGGGCGATAAGGCCTTGATCACACTCAGGGTTCCACTTTATCCTGAAGATGTTAAATGTGGTGGAATTGGGTACCATATTTGCCTAGGCCAATTCTTTATAAACCTGTGGTCAATAGCATTGCTATGATAATATAGGACCTTCCCCAAATCATTGTAAAGCATGATAAAGTTGGAAGCACATGACTTGTAAATAACTGGAATAAAGCTTTCTAGCACTAGGCCTTAACTACAGACCAGAAATTTCCTGAAATCCACTATACTTACTAAAGTCAGGTGGGATTTATCACCAATGAGAATGTTTTACTGCTCCATAGTCCAATTACAGTGTGCTTTACACTGCTCAAGCTGCTGATTGGCATTGCGCATGGCAATCTTAGGCTTGTGTGTGGCTTCTCTGCCAAGAACACCCAATTCATGAAGCTCTCCATAAACATTTACTGGGCAGTTGTTATTTCCAGATGCAATTTGGAACCCAGTAGCAAGTGTTGCAAATCAGAACTGACCATTTCAACTTAGAAGATCTGCATCAATTGGCAGTGTGACTGTGACTTAGTCATGTTTGGCTGAGCTGCTGTTGCTCCTTGACACTCTGCAAAAGGACCACTTATATTTGACCAGGGCTGCTCTATCAGGTCATCAGTTTAATGAACTGACTTATTGTCAAAGAAGCAGACTGGGTCATGCAGAATGGCATCAAACTCTTGAAAACAAACCAATCCACTGCAAGCGTTTGATGGACAGATTCATTAACCAGAAAATAAATGAATGAATTATGTTTTTGTGCTCTTAGTAAAAACAGTATTGGCTGATTTATGCTTATTGTAATCAAACAATTATGTAATTGAGACGTATTGCAGATCCAAAGATCAGAACATTTATATGGTTTTTCACACTTGGAGACATAGAACAAGCATGTCCTATTTTGAGAGACTACATCCTTTAAGAAAGCAGCATAGGATCCTGGAACGTAATTACTCATGTGGACGGGACTGAATTCAATATATAGATGCCTTTAGATGGCCCTCACTGTATGGAGAGAGAGAGATTTCTCAGATGTAGACCTGCGCCAACCCCAGATTCCATAACTGCTGGGTTCCTTTTTGAAATTTATTAGTAAAATATCACTTAATCATTCTTTTTTTTTTTTTCAAAATGCCACCATGAGCCTCCATAATCAAACTCCCTGGACCTGAAATGGAACAATTTCTCCAAATGATTTTTCCCCAGATGTGTACACTTAATCATAATCATAATTACTTCTATAAGACATAAATCTCATTTCTTGGGATTTCTATTACTTTTCTGTAATATTTTTTTATATATATTTTAAGCCATTAAACCCATTTTTAACACTGTTTTCTGTTATTATTATTTTTTTTTTTTATATTTATTGCTGTACAGGACGATGGTGAATGCAGGCTTTACTGAGATTCCAGAAGGAAGTTTCTCTCAGCTGCACTTGCTGCAGTTCCTGTAAGTACTAAAAGTTTTAGTAAGAAGTATCATAAGCTTAGTTCACCTTGTCAACCACAACACATTTTTCACTGTGATGTCCCTTTCTCTGTTAAACAAACACATTTACATTTTACATTTTCAGCATTTAGCAGACGCTCTTATCCAGAGCGACTTACAGAAGTGCTTCCAAAGTGAACATTTCATTTCTCAAGTTTAGGTAAATAACAGTCGAAGAACACAAATCTGCTAAAACCTGTTGGAAAAGGAAAAGGATGGAACGAGATGTTAGTAAATAAGTACAAGTCAGCTTAAGTGCTTCATAAAAAGGTGGGTTTTTAAATGCTTTTTAAAGACAGCAAGAGACTCAGACGTTCGGACAGACAGAGGAAGTTCATTCCACCACTTGGGCGCTAGAACAGAGAAGAGCCTTGATGCTTGTCTTCCTTTAGTCCTGGATGGAGGCTCAAGTCGAGCGAGACTGGTGGCTCGGAGGTTGCGTGGTACAGAGCGGGGTTTGATGAGACCACGAAGGTAGCTTGGGGCTGGTCCATTTTTGGCTTTGTAGGCGAGCGTTAGTGTTTTAAACTGAATGCGTGCAGCTACAGGAAGCCAGTGAAAAGAACGCAGCAGTGGGGTGATGTGGCAGTGTTTGGGCTGGTTAAAAAACAGACGGGCAGCTGCATTTTGAATGAGCTGCAAGGGTTTAATAGTGGACATGGGCGCTCCTGCCAGAAGGGAGTTGCAGTAGTCCAACCGTGAGATTACAAGTGATTGCACCAGAATCTGGGTAGCTTCCCTGGAGAGAAATGGCCGAATCTTCCTGATGTTGTACAAGAGGAACCGGCACGATCTTGTCATGTTGGCTATATAAGGAGAGAAGGTCAGCTGGTTATCCAGGACAGCACCAAGACTTCTTACCTTATCAGATGGTCTGATCTGGGAGTCATCCAGAGAAATGACTAGGTCCTGGGTTGGAGACTGATCTCCAGGAATAAGCAACACCTCTGTCTTGCTGGGATTAAGTTTTAGATGATGAGCTGACATCCATTGTGAGATATCTCGCAGACATGCTGAGATGCGAGCTGAGACTTGTGTGTCTGAAGGAGGAAATGACAGAACGAGCTGAGTGTCATCTGCATAGGAGTGGTAGGAGAAGCCATGGGAGGCTATGACCTTACCCAGAGAGCGGGTGTAGATAGAGAAAAGAAGTGGGCCAAGTACAGAGCCCTGAGGAACACCGGTTGAGAGAGTGCATGGGGGAGATATGGATCCCCTCCATGACACTTGGTAGGAGTGCCCTTCGAGGTAGGAGGCCATCCATTGCCATGCTGAACCTGTTACACCAAGGTTTGAGAGTGTGGACAAGAGAATGCTGTGATTCACGGTGTCGAAGGCTGCAGAGAGGTCAAGAGGAATAAGGACAGATGACAGTTTGGCTGCTTTGGCTGCATGAAGCTTCTC
Source organism: Trichomycterus rosablanca (assembly GCF_030014385.1). Lineage (NCBI taxonomy): Eukaryota > Metazoa > Chordata > Actinopteri > Siluriformes > Trichomycteridae > Trichomycterus > Trichomycterus rosablanca. The sequence goes on from NC_085994.1 coordinate 35,686,863, forward strand.
AGTAACTGCTACAAGTGCTGTTTCCGTAGAATGCGCTGCCTTGAAGCCAGACTGGTATGGATCGTGGAGGTCATTCTAAGTAAGAAAGGCAGATAGTTGGTTATAGACAGCACGTTCAAGAATTTTGGATAGAAAAGAGAGGAGTGAGACAGGTCTGTAGTTGTTAATGTCTGTAGTGTCTAGTGTAGGTTTCTTAAGAAGGGGAATGACCTGAGCCTTCTTAAAAGCAGTAGGGACAACACCTGATGTCAGGGAGTTGTTGATGATGGGTGTGATGAAGGGGATTAGGTCCTGTGAGATGTCTTTAAGGATGGTGGATGGTATAGGGTTGAGTGTGCATGTAGTGGGATTGCTGGATGAGAGGAGCTGTGTAACCTCATCCATGGTGAGTGGGGTGAGTCTGGTGAGTGTGTTGGTGGGTTGAGGGTCAGTTGAAAGTGGGTCAGTCAGAGAGAAGGATTGATTGATTTTGTCAATCTTGTCCTGAAAGAATGTTGCAAAGTCAGTAGCAGTGAGAGAGGCAGATGGGGGAGGAGGAGGAGGGTTCAGAAGAGAGGAAAAGATAGCATGAAGCTTACGTGGGTCAGCAGCAGATTTTGCAGCAGTCACGTCGGATGAGAACCTGGACAGCAGATCGTGGTAGGAGTGGAGATCCACACTGAGCTTAGATTTCCTCCACTTTCTCTCAGCTGCCCATAATTCTCTTCTGTTGCTGCGCAATGCATCTGAAAGCCAAGGAGCAGGGTGAGAGGGTTTTCCTCGTTTGAGGGTAAGAGGACAGAGCTGATCGAGGGATGTTGAAAGAGAAGAGAGTAGAGTATTAGTTGCAGAGTTGAGTGGAAGGGTAGCAAGCATGTCAGGGTTAGGTAGTGAAGTTAGTATGTTGGAGATCAGCAGGGAGGAAGATAAAGAGTGAAGATTGGGGCGTGTTGTAAGGGTGAAAGTGTGGTTGGAGGTAGGAAGAGTTGGGAGACAGAGAGAGAAGGACACAAAGTGATGGTCAGAGAGGTGAAGTGGGGTGACTGAGGTCCAGAACAGAAGCTGGACGGCTGAAGACCAGGTCCAGAAGATTGCCTCCTTTGTGTGTCGGAGGGCTGTGGTTAAAGAGGAGGTCGAAAGATGAAAGAAGAGGAAGAAGACAGGAGGACTGAAGTTTGTCTGTAGGGAGATTAAAGTCACCAAGAAGAGTCAGAGGAGTTCCATCTGAAGGGAAGAAACTCAGAAGAACGTCCAGCTCTTCTATGAAGTCTCCCAATGAGCCAGGTGGTCTGTAAATGACAATGATATGAAGAGTAATTGGAAAAGTAACAGTAATAGCATGAAATTCAAAAGATGAAATGTTAAGGTGAGAAACATTCACAGTAGTGAATTGCCATTTCCACCAACATGCAACCACTCAGGAGGTGGACAATAGAAAGTTTGTTTGTTTATTGGGATTTTAACCAGTGGCGATTTCTCTAAGACTGCAAGGGAAGCTCAGCTGCCCCTAAAATGTCAAAAATTAAATTGTCAAATATGTACAGTTGTGTTAACATTTCATTGACTACAGATGCGTTAGAATACGTTAATCTTGAAGACGAGTTCGTTCAGAATCAGCTACTTATCACAAATCAACCGACTCGAACTTCTCATACATTCCCGGAGCGTCAATGCATTTGCCCGTAGAAGCTGAGCATCCATTCACTTCTATGGGGCTGCATGGAAGGGTTTTTTTCATTGCTTCGAAACTCGCCGGTCATTGGATAAATGCCACGATTTTGTCCCGGCCCCGGACGCTGAGCGTCTCTGGGGGTGAATGGAGCTGTGGGCGGGTCTGGACGCTGAGCTTCTGCAAGATGATTGGAGGATCAGTCGAAAGGCTGAATCCCGTTTTGATTGACAGCTATCACTGGGAGCTTCAGTCCCATCGTGGATTTTGCATGTGAAGTCGAAAGACAAACTGCAACCCATTTCAGGCCATTTTCTTGAAAAGGAATAGAGGGCACAATTTATATATAAATAAATTGACAAATTTGATGATGTAAGCCGACAATGAGCTTCCCCTCTTTGAAAGACCAGCAGCCGCCACTGATTTTAACGTCATGTTTTACACTTTGGTTACATTCATGACAGGAACGGTAGTTACTCATTACACAAGATTCATCAGTTCACAAGGTTATATCGAACACAGTCATGGACAATTTAGTGTCTCCAATTCACCTCACTTGCATGTCTTTGGACTGTGGGAGGAAACCGGAGCACCCGGAGGACCCGGACCACCCTACCTGGGGATCGAACCCAGGACCTTAAAAGAGAAAGTATTCCATCTTACATTTACTACTATTACATTATTGTGAATGCACATGTACATGTGCTGGTTTAGGATTTATCATTAAAGGCAAAACTACAGACAGTGGTTGTATGTGCTTGTATTTCTGTAACACAATAGTTGGCTTCAGCTAACCTATAAGCCAGCATATTTTGGTCACTATTGCTTTAATGGAATCGTTTGGCAAAAACTGGCCTTGCTATTTGTAGCTAGCAAGTTCTGTAAGTCTTACATTAAATCTTGTGGTTTTCCATAACTTATACTGCTTTAAGCATTGCTTAGTTTAGTGTGAGGAAACGTGTAACTTACAATGTTATTTACCTCCATGGCATGGTCTCTGAATTCCCTAATAGTGTTAATTGTGGACTACTTTTTTTCTGTGCCCAGAAATAAAACTAGTTTGATTGCACTTAAACATACTAGAAGTATTACAATGAAAGACAAAAACAGAACTTAAAAAATAATTTTTGATTCTGTTTGTGTGGGTTTTTATGTACTGTAGTGATAACGTGTGTGTTGACATTGAGAATCCCTGTCATAACTGATGTACTACATGTAGGGTAAAAAAACCCTGCATGTTTTATTTGTTTTCAATGATTTGTTATCATTGTGTAGTAAGTAGGGTGCGTCTGGGAAGCAACACTAAAGTGTTTGTCTCATAGAAATGTTGGGTGTGAAAGGGTGTGTGGTAGTTTGGCGTGGAACACAATGTGCATTATGGTGTGTTTCAGTGACAGGGTCAGTGTCACTGTTGGAGCCCTTACAGCCAACAACGTCCACATTACACACTCCTCATACTGCACAAACAATAGATGCTCTGTCCAGCAGTAGAACAATTCAGTGTTTTAGTCTGGTGTAGGTGTGGGCCAAAAGTATGTGGACACCCAAGCATCCTATTCAAACAGTATGTGCTAGATGAACATTTCATTCCAAAATGTGTTGGTGTAACAGCCTATACTCTACACTAGTGAGATCGGGAACAGATGTTGGTCAATAGGCCATTACAGTTCATCCCAAGGGTTTGAGGTCTGCTATGCAAACCTGCAATGTAAACCTAATCAAAATCCTTAAACCTGTCAAGGGCTCAAAAACCCTGATAGCCTAAGCATCATAGTGGCTGAGTTTAAGGTTTTCAGTTTATTAATGAATATAGCAGAATGTGGGGCGTCTCTAATGACCTGATTGGGCATCCAACAGACACAGTTGGTCATGTCTGAGGGAGGTAGGTCATTGGGGTTCCTCTTTGCTGCAAATGCGACACCACATGCATCACAGGGGACACATGATAGTCTGTGGCTCTACTTGGTCAGGGCAAGGGTTGCCAAATAAATATAAGTATTATAAGAATGAATCAACAAACTGGATTATTGGATTTTTAAATTTGACTAGCAATAGTAGTGTTTGTTAGGTGGCTTAACTGGAGCTTTTAGTAAAAAAGTTTAAATACATAATAAACCTTAACTTTAATCTTTTGAAACTCAACACATGGCCTAAAACAATTACATTATAGCATTGTACAATCTACAGTACTATTTTTCAATAATATGCAGAAGGTAGATTGACTACTCTATTGCCTCTATGAATAAGTATTCCTTGATTAAAATAAAGCACTTACTTAATGTACGTATATAACTGATTATTAACATTTTTGTAGTTAAAATTATGCATTTTCAAGTTTTATTAGAATTTACATTTAGTCTTCCACTTTCTTGGACTCCTTAAAGATGAATCATGCACCTTGGGGAGAATGCAGATATAATTAGCAATAAGCAGCTTGGCATATGGTGTGTGGGTGTGATACCACCCGCTCAAACCTCCCACCACAAAACAGATATCTTTTCTTGCTTTCTTTAATCATTAGAAAGTTGCTCATGTGTGATTGACAGCTTGAGTCTGTGAAAACAACATTAAAGATGTTTTGACACCACTGACTTTCTCTCTCTCTCTCTCTCTCTCTCTCTCTCTCTCTCTCTCTCTCTCTCTCTCTCTCTCTCTCCTCTCTCTCTCTCTCTCTCTCTCTCTCTCTCTCTCAGTCTTTTAAACTCCAACACTTTCTCTGTGATTGCTGATGATGCATTCGCTGGCCTCGCTCATCTGCAGTATCTGTGAGTATAAGATTTACTGACAACTTTTACCAATCCGTCATAATATTACTGCAAAATTTTCTTAAGTGGAAAAATAATATGTCTAAAATCTTGCTTTCCATTAAAAAACCCTCGCTTCCTTCTATCTTATTGAATAACAGAGAACATTCCAGAAACTTTTGCCTCCTCCCCTTTGGAACTATAATAGCCTTCACACTTCTGAGAAAGCTTTCCACAAAGTTTGAGTGGCCATTCAGTCAAAAAAAGCATTCGCAGTATCAGGCAGTGATCAAGAAAGCTTGGATTGAAATAAATCTGGCTGATTTGGCACAATCTTTATGCCAGATGCCCTTTATGATGCAACCGTTCTATTTAACTGGGCTTGGGACTGGCATTAAGAGTGCAAATCTTTATGGATTACCATTTTATATTACAGAATTTTGCTTTCTGGTAGCAGAAAGATGTAAACAGGAAATGTATAAAAAACATATTTAGATACACTGATCAGCCATAACATTAAAACCACCTCCTTGTTTCTACACTCACTGTCTATTTTATCAGCTTATAGAAGCACTTCGTAGTTCCACAGTTACTGACTGTAGTCCATCTGTTTCTCTGCATGCTTTGTTAGCCCCCTTTCATGCTGTTCTTCAATGGTCAACTAAGTAGGAGTGTCTAATAGAGTGGACAGTGAGGTGTTTAAAAACTCCAGCAGCGCTGCTGTGTCAGATTCATTCATACCAGCACAACACGCACTAACACACCACCACCATGTCCATTGTCAATGCAGTGCTGAGAATGACCCACCACCCAAATAATATCTGCTCTGTGGTGGTCCTGTGGGAGTCCTGACCAATAAAGAGCAGCATGAAAGGGGGCTAACAAAGTATGCAGAGAAGCAGATGGACTACAGTCAGTAATGGTAGAACTACAAGTGGAGCTGATAAAGTGAACAGTGAGTGTAGAAACAAGGAGGTGGTTTTAATGTTATGGCTGATCGTTATATACGTATATATTAACTGTATATTTATTGTAAAAATTTTTAAATGTTTTCTTGCTTACATCCTATTCTTTGGCTCTCAAAAAGGAAGGAGAAATGTGTGTAGGTATGGCTACTGTAGAAGTGTATTATCGATCTGTTCAGTCTCGCTGCTGAGCTGGTCATTTTCCTAATTGCTACAGAACGTTCAGCTCATTAATCTATAACTGAAAACTAACTTGAGGTTCAGGTAACATCTTCTTGTAAACGAAACAAGAATAATGAGAAGACGCAGCAGGGCTGTGAGATCATTAAGCTAAAAGCTTTAATAAGACAAATGAAATGCAGAAATCACAGCAAGCCAAGTGCAACCCTCAATCTGTTATACAGTCCTAATTGAATTTCATGCCACTGTGACTCCATGAATCCATCAGAAAGAGAGAGAGCAGAGGGAGATTCCTCACTGATATGCCAGTATGCACACTGTGTTTGCCAGAAAAGAGAAAAGCACTAAACACTGAAAAGACAAGAACATTTTAGTTTATTGTCTCTCTTCCAAGCTCCCTCATAAATCTTTTTATTGTCTAGAGTTAGCTGTGTTTCATTAGCTTGTGGTCTGACAAACTGGCTGTCAGTTGAATAATCCAGCTCAGCTTCTTCTCACCTTATTGTTTAATTAAGACTTTTTACCTTCTGCCCCACAGGTTTATTGAAAATAATGACATCAAGTCGCTGTCCAAACACACTTTCCGAGGCCTGAAATCACTGACTCATCTGTATGTATTTTCATTCTACCTTATGTATAATGGCTCATTTTTATTCAAATATTGATTTAACATTAATTGCTTTTAATTAAAACATTGGTACACAATTTTTACTATTTAATCTTGGTAAAAGACCAGGATCAATAAGTATTATGTATAATTTAGTGCATAGTTTGTGGTTTTGGCTGTAAGCTTGTTTATGTAGTTAGCACTTAGGCTGACTGCTAAACTAGCTGCTAATATCAAGCTTGCAATGGTACACATGAGTTTTTAGTAGAGTCCCAAATTGTTATAATATTTTCAGTGATTAATACAATACTATACAATATATTAAATGTGACTTTTTACTGTTTTTCTAATTTGTCCTGGAAGATCCCTGTCCAACAACAAGCTACAGGTTTTACCAAGAGAACTGTTTAAACACCTGGACATCCTCACTGACCTGTAAGTCCACTCTAACTGCTTTTAGCTGAAGCCAGCAGCTTTGAAACTCAAAAATCAATTAAAGCCCACCAAATGGTTTTCCCATCAAAACCACTAAACATACATTTACAGCATATAGCAGATGCTTTTATCCAAAGTGACTTACAAGCATGACTGCATATAGTAAAAGCCATTGAGGGTCAGGAGCCCAGCACTGGCTAATTTTGTATTAGCAAATAAGACATACAGAAATAAAGCCTTTTAATTTGTGGATTTAACCTTTTAAACTGGCTAGTAATCAAAATGTATGTCAGTATTTAGCTTAAGTTGTTCTTGTTCCTCAGAGACCTGAGAGGAAACGCTTTCCGCTGTGACTGTAAGATTAAATGGTTGGTGGACTGGATGGATAAGACCAACACTTCCGTTCCTGCCATTTACTGCGCCAGTCCGTTTGAGTTCCAGGGCAGACGCATACAGGACTTAACCCCTCGAGACTTTAACTGCATTAGTGCAGGTACAGAAAAATCTTGCATTTAGAGGTTTTCTCTGGCTAAATATCTACTGGCAGTTACATTTATTTACATTATTTATTAACATTGGCAGTTACATTTAGTTACATTTATTGTGCATGAATCAGTGCACGGTGGATGCAGATCAGCACATCATAATTGGAGAAGAATTGAAAGGGTCGCGAGTCAAAAAAATAAAGGAACATAATCCACAGTGGGACCAGATTGTACAGTGCAGCACAGAGAGAGTAAGATGCATTGTTTGTGTTGCCTGGGTCACGTTAAAAAATCATGGACAAAATGTAGGCCGCTTGAAAAAAAAGTTTGAAAAGCCCCGCTGTAAAGCATCTGACTAGGTATCTAAAATAAACCTAACTGAGGCCTACAAAACAGAGGGAAATATATCAAGGTGCTTCCAGTCAGTAAGAAAAGTCAAAGTTAACTCACAAAGAACTGCTTGTATGTTTACATGATACCACAGATCCTGAAGTAAGGTTTAGCTGAGGCAGAATAATGGATCATTTTACTGTGGAGCATTGCTTGCACAAACAGGATCTGCATTACAGAGTCATCAGAAAGAAAACTGCACTGTGCGAAACAACATACAGATGAGCCAGATGCATTTTGAAAACATGAGGTAAAATATTGAAGTCAGGATTTAACTTGCTGTCCACAATTACTGAAGTATATGTAGCGACTGAAAGTAAGTGAAAACCTAACTATAAGCTCATTTGATATCCCATTCCAAAACCATGGGCATATGAAGTTTAGAAGGGGTGTCCACATACGTTTTGCAATATTGTATAACTTGGCTGTATATTGGCATCTAGACAACCGATTCTTATATTATTATAAGAATATGTTGTCTAGATCATTCTATAATACTCATGACTAGAGCTCTCTAAGCAAGGTGCTGTACTGATTTAACTCCTAATTCCTCTGTGTCCAGATTTTGCAGTGTATGAGTCTTACCCATTCCAGTCTTTGTCTGTGGAGTCGTACGATTATAACGATGACCTGTATGCGGTGTTTGCTCAGCCCAACACGGGGATCTGCACTATTTTCATCTGGGATCATGTAAACATGCTTTTCAGGAATCATTATAACATCACATGTGAGTAATTTTATGTGAGTTTTTTAAGTGCTTGACCTGGTTTATAATATACTGTACTAATGTTTAGCACATGGTTGTTTCTCCACAAGGAAAATATTTTGACCATGTACCGATGTAGTTTTTGTGTGGTGTAGGAGCAGTCCTAATTGTGGTTTGCATCAGTAACAATGCATAAATAAAACATTTATTGTTAAGTCCTATTAAATAGTTTAATTCTATGAAATGTAATACATATATTCATATATATATATACAGTGTATCACAAAAGTGAGTACACCCCTCACATTTCTGCAGATATTTAAGTATATCTTTTCATGGGACAACACTGACAAAATGACACTTTGACACAATGAAAAGTAGTCTGTGTGCAGCTTATATAACAGTGTAAATTTATTCTTCCCTCAAAATAACTCAATATACAGCCATTAATGTCTAAACCACCGGCAACAAAAGTGAGTACACCCCTAAGAGACTACACCCCTAAATGTCCAAATTGAGCACTGATTGTCATTTTCCCTCAAAAATATCATGTGATTTGTTAGTGTTACTAGGTCTCAGGTGTGCATAGGGAGCAGGTGTGTTCAATTTAGTAGTACAGCTCTCACACTCTCTCATACTGGTCACTGAAAGTTCCAACATGGCACCTCATGGCAAAGAACTCTCTGAGGATCTTAAAAGACGAATTGTTGCGCTACATGAAGATGGCCAAGGCTACAAGAAGATTGCCAACACCCTGAAACTGAGCTGCAGCACAGTGGCCAAGATCATCCAGCGTTTTTAAAGAGCAGGGTCCACTCAGAACAGACCTCGCGTTGGTCGTCCAAAGAAGCTGAGTGCACGTGCTCAGCGTCACATCCAACTGCTGTCTTTGAAAGATAGGCGCAGGAGTGCTGTCAGCATTGCTGCAGAGATTGAAAAGGTGGGGGGTCAGCCTGGCAGTGCTCAGACCATACGCCGCACACTACATCAAATTGGTCTGCATTGCTGTCACCCCAGAAGGAAGCCTTTTCTGAAGTCTCTACACAAGAAAGCCCGCAAACAGTTTGCTGAAGACATGTCAACAAAGGACATGGATTACTGGAACCATGTCCTATGGTCTGATGAGACCAAGATTAATTTGTTTGGTTCAGATGGTCTCAAGCATGAGTGGCGGCAATCAGGTGAGGAGTACAAAGATAAGTGTGTCATGCCTACAGTCAAGCATGGTGGTGGGAATGCCATGGTCTGGGGCTGCATGAGTGCAGCAGGTGTTGGGGAGTTACATTTCATTGAGGGACACATGAACTCCAATATGTACTGTGAAATACTGAAGCAGAGCATGATCCCCTCCCTCCGGAAACTGGGTCGCAGGGCAGTGTTCCAGCATGATAATGACCCCAAACACACCTCTAAGACGACCACTGCTTTATTGAAGAGGCTGAGGGTAAAGGTGATGGACTGGCCAAGCATGTTTCCAGACCTAAACCCAATAGAACATCTTTGGGGCATCCTCAAGCGGAAGGTGGAGGAGCGCAAAGTCTCGAATATCTGCCAGCTCCGTGATGTCGTCATGGAGGAGTGGAAAAGCATTCCAGTGGCAACCTGTGAAGCTCTGGTAAACTCCATGCCCAGGAGAGTTAAGGCAGTTCTGGGAAATAATGGTGGCCACACAAAATATTGACACTTCAGGACTTTTTACTAAGGGGTGTACTCACTTTTGTTGCCGGTGGTTTAGACATTAATGGCTGTATATTGAGTTATTTTGAGGAAAGAATAAATTTACACTGTTATATAAGCTGCACACAGACTACTTTTCATTGTGTCAAAGTGTCATTTTGTCAGTGTTGTCCCATGAAAAGATATACTTAAATATCTGCAGAAATGTGAGGGGTGTACTCACTTATGTGATACACTGTATATATATATATATACATATAAATGTAACTGAAGGCCAGTTGTTTATGTCATTAACTGCAGTTGAGTTCTTCAGTCTAGTTTCTGGGTTTTTGGAAGTCATATAGTGTGCACTTGGCCTACGTCCTTGGTTGTATTGGTACATTACATGAAGGATATGTCCTTTATTTGATAATGTTATATAATGTTGTTAGGCTTTATGTAAAATAATCATTTGGCTTTTTCTTATTTCAATAAATATTTAAATATAGCAAATGCTGGCAGTAAGTAACTTAAGTAAGCATGTTTGCTGCCCTCCTGCTCTCTAGCCAAGTGACAGTGAAGCTAAAAGCAGTGCATTTATTTATACTCCACTCAAGCAGCTTTTAAACTAATGGTTCTGGATGCAAGAGAATAGAGAAGGATGAAGAGGTGAATGGTTTGCTTACACTGAAAAAAATGAAATAGATTTAAATTTATAGGAAAACCATGTCTGTAAATAATATGGTGAATCTGATGCACTAAGATTTTTCATAAATGTGTTCCAAGGACGATATAATATCTTAAAAACATTGGCACTAGCTTTTACCCCCTTAGTGCTAAACAACATTAATAATGTAAATTACTAAGTGCCAGTAGCTGCACATATGTTTCCACTAAGAATCTTAATTTGTAATGTGTTTTGTTCCAGCTCGCTCTGCACTGTATTGTAAGCCTGTGGTGATCAACAACACACTCTACATGGTCGTAGCCCAACTCTTTGGAGGATCTCATATATATAAGTATGACTACACATTTAAGTTGTGTTTAATTTTCAAGGAACCTGCCTTAATAATCAAAGATAAACTGTTTAGCCAAAAACATGGGGACACCTGACCACAAGCTTGATAGCCACAAATGGAAAGCCAACAGTTTTGGCTTTGTCAAATGTTTTGTCTATCAAAGCCTCCTTTTTCTGGAATTAACTATTTACAAGAATTCTAAAATGTCTAATTTAAAGAGAATTTGTGTTTATTTAGTAAAAACCTGGCTCTTAATCAGCAATTTAATTCATCCCAAAAGTGCAGGATAGTGCGGAATAATCCGCTAGCACACCAGTGCTGGGATTCTGAACTCCCCAAATTCGAAACTCAGCACTGCTACCGGTCGGCTGGGTACCCCTAGGAAGCATAATTGGTGATACCTGCAGCAGACAAAATTGGCCATTCTGCAGGTCTGCAATGTGGGAAAAGACTGGAACCAAAAGTGGGTGGGGTCTTCAGCGCTGTGTAAGAACCCTGGTTAATAGCCAGCATTAGTACGGTAAGTGGAGTAGCCCGGAGATCAGGGCGTGACCTTGGACATGACCGGAGTCTCCAACAGTGGAAGACGAATTGACTACGCTAAATTGGGAAAAAAGGGAAAAATAGAATAGCAAAAAAAAAAAATGGGATGCAGCTTAAACACAAAAATAAAACTGAGGACTAAAGTCAGATTGATTAATGGCTTTGACAGAACTGTAGACCATTATTCAAAGTGTTGTACTTCATATTAAATTTTCTTCTTTTGTCCTCCATACTCAGGTGGGAAGAAGGACCTTTGCGGTTTGTCAAAATCCAGGACATCGACGCTAGCCGTGTGCGCAAGCCTAACTTTATCGAGACCTTTGAGATCGACGGTGAATGGTATTTTGCTGTAGTGGACAGCTCAAAGGCTGGATCCACCAGCATTTACCACTGGAACAGTAATGGCTTCTACTCGCATCAATCGCTTCACCCATGGCACCGTGACACACACGTCCACTTCCTAGAGGTGGATGGAAAGGCTCGACTGATTCTTTCAAGTGCCTCGCAGTCTCCAGCGGTCTACCAGTGGAACCGTGGGACGCGCCAGTTTACTTACTACAACGAGATCCCCCATGCGAGTGATGTGCACATGGTAGAGCATTTCTGGGCACGCCAGTCCCTTTACCTCTGCCTGACCCGCTTCATTGGTGACTCTAGAATCCTGCGCTGGGAGAGCCAGAGATTTGTGGAGATCCAGACACTTCCATCACGTGGCTCTATGGCCTTGTATCCTTTTAGTGTAGGGGTAAGACAGTACTTGGCAATGGGCAGTGACTACTCCTTTTCTCGAATCTATCTGTGGGACGAACTTACACAGCGCTTCCAGCCTTTCCAAGAACTCAACATCTTGGCACCACGTGGCTTTAAGCTGGTCTCTGTTGACAACAAAAACATCCTGCTTGTTGCTAGTTATAAAGGAAAGAGCACAGCCTATCAACATCTATTGGTGGACCTCAGTGCCAAGTAGGCTTGTGATTTTGGACCTTTACATCCAGGGAGGCTGAGTAAGGTTAATGGGTTGGCTATCTGTTAAAGAACAGCCTGTTTTGATGTGATACAGACCTTTTTTTAGTTATATTTCTTAAGATTACATGCATGGTTGACATTCTATAACAGACTTGGCTATGTATTTTGATTGATATAGAAGTTAGTAAATGAGTAAGAATGCATGCATGATGTTTCTTGTTTTTAAAATAACTCAAGGTCTATAAAGTTGTTTTCCTGTCAGAAGATTTAAACTTAAGTGCAGTGATGAGACATGATCATGGTAAACCCATTTGAACAGGAAATAAACTCTCTAAAGGTCTGTCTCTCTATGTATAAATTACCCTGTTCAAAATAAAACAAACTTTTTATAGTAGTCATCGGCCATCTGCTGAATTACAGTCGACTGCCATGTCCAGAAAATAGATGTGAATGTTTATAAATGTATTAAGAAATTAAAAAAAAAAAATGTCATCCCTGCACTTTTGTCATATTTGACCTTTTTTGCAGCTTTTCTGTGTTGTTCCAATGCAAACAAAAGAAATAAACATGTAAATACCAAGGCATTTGTAACTGCAAACATTTTTGGGAAGAAGTGATGCATTTTTTCAAAGGAGTACAGATGAGCCAATATTTTTGGCCATGACTGTACTATTCATAAAACTTAAACATTCACCATGTTGTAAATTGTATATAGACAGTTACTCAGGTTAACTTTTTCAGTTAGATCCTGTAAATGCTTTTTTTTATTTGACAACCTCTCTTATCTAGACTTAATACCTATGTTTATAATATACTATATACAGGATTAATAATTATATGTTCAACTTTTGTACTCTGTACAATGCCTATTTTTGCGCACCTTCTTTTGCTAGCCCATTATAAGAACCAAGCTTTACATAAGATAAACTCTTCAATAATACCTATTTTCTTAAATGACATGCAGGTTATTATCAATTTCCAGTCAGATCACAGTCTCATCCCACAAACAAGTGTAAAACATTTTGCTCCAAACTTGTGGAATTCAAGTACATTATGACTAATATGAACAATCATACATATTTATCATCAGTGTTGGAATGGAATTTATACAGCTTTCTCATTATCTGTTTTCCTTGTACAAATATAAGTTTAATGTATGAATCTTAAGTGTGTGAAATTGTCCTAATTTTTTTTTTATGTGCTTAAACAAATCTGACAAGAACACTCTGTTTGTACCATTTTTTTTACTCTACAATACCTTACCTGTCGCAGCTGAAATAATAATAATAAAAAAAGATTCATGAAAAAAGACCTGAGAACAGTCTTTTACTCTACTTACCGTCTAAAGAGTTTGCCTCGTCATCCCTGTGCCCTTATACCTTGTTTTCCTCTCACCTGCACGCATGCAGTAGGTGGATTGACTACTCTAAACTGTCCCTATGAGTGAGAAGATTAATGGGTAAATAAGTGGTTTTCCTGTGATGGACTACTTTAGCAATTACTAAAATGATTAAATAACCCAGGCAAAAGGCCGCCAAAATCCGATCATACATTCACAGACAAAACATGATTAATGCAAAGATGTACTTATTTATTACATTTTTATCACCTGCCTAATCCTGGTTAAGGTTAGGGGCACAGTGGGTCCAGGAATTCTCTGAACAGGTCACCAGTCCATCGCAGGGCTTTGGCCACCCCACCCACAGACATAGCCAATCATGTTGGTCTAAAAGCGGGTTTCAAGTCGGTGTTATTACTCTGTACTGTAGCTGTGCTGGAATCATCCGCTGCTTGTTAGAAATCAATTTAAAAGACATCTTTACCAACACCATCAAACAATCAATCAATCAATTTATTAATTATCGGCCAACATGTTAATCAGATCATTTTAGTTTGTGACTAACAGTTTTGCTCCTGTACAGACGCTGTTGGGGTGCAGCCACATTGTTTAATGTTTGTTTACTCTACTTTATATATTAAATTAAATTAATATATTAAATCTCCCCTGAAGATGAGCTAAACTCAAGCTAGCAACTGGACAAGTTACCTCAGCACAGATCCACATGATGGCGCAGAAACACCACAAACATTCTGACAGAAAACGCTTCATTTGGTCAAATTTCAGTTTATTATCAAAACTGTTATAAATAACGAGTACAAATTATTATTTTCATATATGGAACTGCAATTAATTATTTCATTTCAATATAAATAAGCAACATTATAATACACATTAGATGAATGATTAGGGCCAGTGATAGCTCAGTGGTTAAGGTACTGGACTAGTAAACAGAAGGTTCCCGGTTCAAGCCCCGACACCACCAAGTTGCCACTGTTGGGTCCCTGAGCAAGGCCCTTAACCCTCAATTGCTCATCGTGTTCTGCTCATTGTGTAAGTCGCTTTGGATAAAATCGTCTGCTAAATGCTGAAAATGAATGTGTCGGTTTAGTGATTCAGTAGTTCATTACTAGTTGCTGATTGGTCTGTGTCAGTCACGTGTTTAGAGAGGTGACGTCACCGCCGCGCCACCGTGTATGTATTGCAGTGTTGCCAACTTAGCGACTTTGTCGCTATATTTAGCGACTTTTCAGACCCCTCTAGCGACTTTTTTTCAAAAAAGCGACTAGCGACAAATCTAGCGACTTTTTCTGGTGTCATTGGAGACTTTTGGAGACTCGAACGTGAAAACACACATTGTTCTACAGTTACTGTCCTTAAGCACGGGCGGTCAGTATCACAGTCAGTGTTGCCAGATTGGGCGAGTTTCAACCAAAATGAGCGGATTTTGTTGGAAATTGGCAGGGAAAAACACACTTTGGCAGGTGGACAAAATTTGGGCTGGTTTGTAATTATTTTGGCAGCTTAAAATATAAATAAAAAAAGCTATTGCTAAAGCAGGTGGAATATAAATAGGTCTCCCTTCTCCCTACCTTCTCCCACCACATCCAACCCGTTGTCAAAAGTTTGATTGACAGGTTATTCTTTCCAGTCCAAGACACTGTTGCCACGCCCATCAATACAGTGATTCATATGTTAGACAAGTGATTTGAGTTGAATATGAAGGTAAGCAAGTCTCATATGTACGAGACTTATTTACATGCAAAGGGTTGTGTGTCCTAACAAATAAGGCATTTTACAAACTTGGCAGGCTACTTTATGCAAGCAAAAAAAATTTGTCCTTTATTATGTATAATTACTGATCTGTACATTTTAAGATATTAATTTGTAGGTCATGATGGTTTAACTGGTTTATTATTTGTGAAATGCTAAACACCATCTGCTTATCCTGTGTTTTGGGCGTTTTTTCATGCATTTTGGCTGAAAATTACTGTCGCAATCTGGCAACCCTGCCCAGAGTAGCTCAGTGTTTTCTTAAAAAACAAAAACAAACCACGAATTAACAGAAGAATGTTCATTTGTAGTTCTAAACATATTTAGGGTGGTTTTTTTACCCACTTTTTGTCTTTCCCACGATGTTATTCCTCTTCTACAGCGTCAACTACATGCAAATGGATCATATGCAAATTAGGCAATGACGTCATTTAGCGACTTCTAGCTACTTTTAGGACAGCCAATAGCTACTTTCCTTACTGAGGAGTTGGCAACACTGCACCGAGAGACCGAACACATGCAGCAGAGAGAGAGAGAGAGAGAGAGAGAGAGAGAGAATAGAAGCTGAGTGCAATGAAAGGGATGAATTATGTTTTGTTATTATATAGTTGGTTCTGAACAAAAACCTCAGACTTAGTTCATTATAGTAATAAATGCCCTACTCATAAATCATGACACACTGCTCTCCCCTACATGAAAGTAAATAAACTGCTTTTATATGTAAAAAGTATAGACATTGGTATCGGTAATACTGGTCCTGTATTTTGCAGTATCACACACACCACTGGTTATTATAAAGTTGTCCGCTAGAGTTATTAATACTTAAACCTAATTTCTCGAGATGTTGCATAAAGATGGCAGAGTGATTCAATTAATTTACTGAAACTGGGAAAATCTAGTAAAGTCAAAGACAAGTTGGGTCTGAGGTTGTTGTCATCATGTAGTATTTTGCATGATAAATCCTCTAGGTAATGGTTACTTATTGAACAGCCATTAATCTGTCTTAAGGACATTTCTTTAGAAGAAGTGATGTGTCTTATTTGGACAAAAAATAAACGATCTTCTGATTTGTAATGGAGCATGTTCTAGCACTCTGTTCATAAAGACTAAAGACTATACTACATATCTGTTATTTAACACTACTACAGCTTAGTATATCACATTACATATCACATGTAAATATTTAATGCCAGGATACTTCTTAGTTTTTTTTTTTATATGACATACTACTCTTTTTTTATTCTATTTATTCAATTACATAGTGTGTACAACATTACTTAATTCTTTGTACTTTTATACTTTTGTACTTGTATACTTTTGTACTTTAATTCTCTGTACTTAAATACTTTTTGCTTTAATGTACTGGAGCTGCTGTAATAACTGACTTTACCTTTTCTGCCCTGCCCAAAATCAGGCATAAATTGCTATGTTTATATTTAATTATATAATTATATTTATATCGATTTATTTGAACTAAAATCAAATGTTCCTGACTTGTTTTTCACCTGGACCAACACTGGGGTGGCAGAAAAGAAGTTCAATCTGCACATTGCTGCTCCACACCGATATGAGTCAGTAGTTCATCTACTAGACTTCCCTGCAAGACGAAATCCTCTTCGTTCTTTTTCGGGTTTATTCGGTGGCTGAATTTACAACTACTCTACATTTACTAAGTAGTGCACTAGATTCGGTTAGAAGACATCACCTTCTACCCTATAAAGTGCACATATCTAGGGGGCTAATATTGGTTTGAGTCAGATTTCTCCAGAGCCAGAGACCATAACAAGAAAACGACAGCAAGCGTTTCGTTTTGGATGTTTGGGTGACGCTGCTGTTTGGATTTTGTTTTATAAAGCAAAAAATGTCTGTCAGATTATTGGAAATGTATGTTATGAGGAAGACAGCTTAGCTCAACTGCTAAATCCTGTTCAAAACGTTTAAAACTAAGGTTAGTAGTAAGATTAAAATCATCCTTTGTGGCTGTATTTATTTTATGTTTTGTCAGTATTATTAAACTAGTTTTTTATAATGCCGTTAATGTATTAATAACTGTGTCGTTAATCATAATAGAAATATCTTAGTTGTCTTAACAGTGGAAATGATTACATTAGCTTATCTGGAGCATAAACTTGTAGAGGATATGTGTGTCATGACATTTACTTAGAACTGTTGCCTTCTCTATGCCTATATAAATAGGGCTTGTTTGACTGCACCCATCACAAAGTACATTTAACACTAGTCCTTTGGCCAAGGCTGGAAAGAAAAATGGTTACTGTCACCTGAGAGGAAGTTTGTATATTTGGTCAGTTGTAGTTTAAGGACTATTACAGACTAACGAGGCTGAAGTTACTTATTCGCGGCTTCCGATTCGTTTGGTTACTTATTCGCAGCTTCATATTTATCGGCTGAAGTTGGTTCCTTATTCACATAGGTGGCATAGTTCGCCATGGATATTTGCTGCACACTTTATATTTTACCGACATAAATCAACTAAATGAAGACGTGAACATAATTTTTTTGACTGATTCTCATCGTGATATTGTCAATGTAAAAATGTGATTGAAATATAATTAAAATATTTACTTTGTAAAATATTTTTTCAATTCATTCTTTCAGGCTGCATTTCCACTGTAAGGAAAACCTATTTTTATTCAGAAGCATACTGGTGGCATAATTCATGTCGGGCCAGACAAATAACAAATTCATCATACAGAACTGGTCCCTCTCTGTAAGAAAAAGTTGATTTTAGACTGGCCCAGGATCATTTTCTAACTAAAATCGAACTGGCAACATGGCACACTCAGCAATGGTGCACATGAAAATTGATTCAAAGAGAAAACAAATTAGACAACCAAGTTAACCAAAAAGAAGAATTCTCTCCCTGTAAGCAATTTTTAAATTTTATTACTTGAGAGAACATGGCAATCATATTAAGAAGTTGCAATCTTTGCCACTGTCTCCTGGGGGCCCTTCACTATACAGCCTACTTACATTTACATTTTCAGCATTTAGCAGACGCTTTTATCCAAAGCGACCTACACAATGAGCTGAACACAATGAGCAATTGAGGCTTAAGGGCCTTGCTCAGGGACCCAACAGTGGCAACTTGGTGGTGGCGGGGCTTGAACCGGCAACCTTTTGTTTACTAGTCCAGTACCTTAACCACTGAGCTATCACTGGCCCTTAACCTACTATACTTGTTCATGTGACGAACGCAAGTCGCCTATGCGTTAAACAGCTTTTAATGAGCAGAACCACGAACAAACACGGACTAGTGAACACTGACTAGCAGTAATTTAAAAATAGGCACAAATGTAGACCACAATAATAACCAGTACAAACAAACACAAACGGAAACCACCACAGTAAGTAGCAAAAGAAAACACAGGATAGAGGAGTAGGCCTATTTGGACACACAGGTAAAGTGAAGAGCGCTAACAACGGGGCGTGGCAACGAGGGCAACAGAGTGTAAACACACAGCACACGGTGACATACTGGCAGAAGAAAGCAAAAATATAAAGTCTTGTGCACTTTTAGACATGTTGCCAGTAAGTTACTGTAGTTCAAATTTACAGTACATAACTGTATTTTACTTTTTCAGTAACTTGATCTTACTGTAATTGCATTTTACAGTAACACCACAGTAAAAACTTAGGTTAACTGTACAGTACTGTAATTATTTGTTAAATTCTTATTATTTAATTCAAATTTTAGAAACTGTAAATTATACTTATTTTAATTATATCTTACACAATACTACTATTTAATCCACACAGACACAATTGTTGCAAGATATCAAGTTGTTAATTTAAAGCACTGCAAATGCTTAAAACACTTCAACAAAAATGCGCAAAAATACAGAATTTCCTTAAAAATATTCTTACTTTAATCCATGCAACTTTCAAAATGCATTTAAAACACATTTAAAATAACACAATGTACATTACTTAACATGTACAAAATTCATGTTAATTCATACATTTCAAATAATGTCAGCACAAATTAGTATTTTAAACAGTACTGTAGAATTTATAGAACAGAATATACTGATTGTTCATTGTTGTATAAAAATTTGTAAACAGGTATGTGTCACAACATCTACTGCATGTTGTTTGATTTGGACATTGTTCAGACACTATTTTTTTTTAGTAAGTAAAATTACTAGCATAGTCAAGTCAAGTCAACTTTATTTATATAGCGCTTTTTACAATAGACATTGTCTCAAAGCAACTTTACAAAATCCAGGACCAACAGATACGAAAATTTAGTATTACTATTAAATGATTGTACTGATTTTCAGTGAATGAAACTTGTTTATGTTTTATGTATTATGTATAGTGATGTTCTATATGTTAATTTGAAGCATGTCTATGGTTTAAGTTTAAGTCTATTAAGTCTCTTACATTAGTTCAGAACTGTTCAAGTCAGGTCACAAAGGTCACAGGTTGTCATGACAACTATGGTTGGTAACACCCCTTTGAGTGAGATGAAGGAGATCTCACCTCCTTTCAGGGGGGCCTCCAAAGTGTGTTTTAATCTTTTTTAACTAAATATACAGTATATACACATAAAAATATATAATTTATTTTCATTTTCATTCTTTTTTTTAAACTACCATTCACGACTTACAGTAACTTAATATATACTGTATATTAAAAAAAATCTCACATCGGGAGATGTTACCCTAATGTTTGGTTCAGTCCATGTGTATAGGGTCATCAACAGATGAACTCTTTTAGGACTCTTCCACATGCTGGCCTGAAGCATCACATCTTTAATTTCTTCTATTTATATTTATAATAATAAACCTGTAATAACCGTGTTCAAAACATAAACCAGTCGAACCATACGTACCATGGATCGAAAAGAGAAAAAAAGGTGAGTTATGCCTCTTTGTACAGTATTGACAGTTAATACTTTTATTTACTGTTTTATTTACCAACAGTGTATATTTTAGAATTAGAATTTTAAAAATGATTGCTGATAAACAGTTAAAGTATACTGTTGTCTTGCTGTACCCTAAATATTCTTATTCAGTAGTTATATATATGTAGACCTATATACAAAACATAATCTAAGCTAACAAATTATGCAAAACATTTACATTACAAAAATTGTACCTCTGTAATTTTACTGTGATTTTAAACTTTTTTTTCCCTTCACTGTGTAGCACCTGTGACCTTTGTGACCTGACTTGAACAGTTCTGAACTAATGTAAGAGACTTAATAGACTTAAACTTAAACCATAGACATGCTTCAAATTAGCATACAGTGTATCACAAAAGTGAGTACACCCCTCACATTTCTGCAAATATTTTATTATATCTTTTCATGGGACAACACTATAGACATGAAACTTGGATATAACTTAGAGTAGTCAGTGTACAGCTTGTATAGCAGTGTAGATTTACTGTCTTCTGAAAATAACTCAACACACAGCCATTAATGTCTAAATAGCTGGCAACATAAGTGAGTACACCCCACAGTGAACATGTCCAAATTGTGCCCAAATGTGTCAATATTTTGTGTGACCACCATTATTATCCAGCACTGCCTTAACCCTCCTGGGCATGGAATTCACCAGAGCTGCACAGGTTGCTACTGGAATCCTCTTCCACTCCTCCATGATGACATCACGGAGCTGGTGGATGTTAGACACCTTGAACTCCTCCACCTTCCACTTGAGGATGCGCCACAGGTGCTCAATTGGGTTTAGTCCATCACCTTTACCTTCAGCTTCCTCAGCAAGGCAGTTGTCATCTTGGAGGTTGTGTTTGGGGTCGTTATCCTGTTGGAAAACTGCCATGAGGCCCAGTTTTCGAAGGGAGGGGATCATGCTCTGTTTCAGAATGTCACAGTACATGTTGGATTCATGTTTCCCTCAATGAACCGCAGCTCCCCAGTGCCAGCAACACTCATGCAGCCCAAGACCATGATGCTACCACCACCATGCTTGACTGTAGGCAAGATACAGTTGTCTTGGTACTTCTCACCAGGGCGTCGCCACACATGCTGGACACCATCTGAGGCAAACAAGTTTATCTTGGTCTCGTCAGACCACAGGGCGTTCCAGTAATCCATGTTCTTGGACTGCTTGTTTTCAGCAAACTGTTTGCTGGCTTTCTTGTGCGTCAGCTTCCTTCTGGGATGACGACCATGCAGACCGAGTTGATGCAGTGTGCGGCGTATGGTCTGAGCACTGACAGGCTGACCTCCCACGTCTTCAACCTCTGCAGCAATGCTGGCAGCACTCATGTGTCTATTTTTTAAAGCCAACCTCTGGATATGACGCCGAACACGTGGACTCAACTTCTTTGGTCGACCCTGGCGAAGCCTGTTCCGAGTGGAACCTGTCCTGGAAAACCGCTGTATGACCTTGGCCACCATGCTGTAGCTCAGTTTCAGGGTGTTAGCAATCTTCTTATAGCCCAGGCCATCTTTGTGGAGAGCAACAATTCTATTTCTCACATCCTCAGAGAGTTCTTTGCCATGAGGTGCCATGTTGAATATCCAGTGGCCAGTATGAGAGAATTGTACCCAAAACACCAAATTTAACAGCCCTGCTCCCCATTTACACCTGGGACCTTGACACATGACACCAGGGAGGGACAACGACACATTTGGGCACAATTTGGACATGTTCACTGTGGGGTGTACTCACTTATGTTGCCAGCTATTTAGACATTAATGGCTGTGTGTTGAGTTATTTTCAGAAGACAGTAAATCTACACTGCTATACAAGCTGTACACTGACTACTCTAAATTATATCCAAGTTTCATGTCTATAGTGTTGTCCCATGAAAAGATATAATAAAATATTTGCAGAAATGTGAGGGGTGTACTTTTGTGATACACTGTATAAGAACATCACTATACATAATACATAAAACATAAACAAGTTTCATTCACTGAAAATCAGTACAATCATTTAATAGTAATACTAAATTTTCGTATCTGTTGGTCCTGGATTTTGTAAAGTTGCTTTGAGACAATGTCTATTGTAAAAAGCGCTATATAAATAAAGTTGACTTGACTTGACTATGCTAGTAATTTTACTTACTAAAAAAAAATAGTGTCTGAACAATGTCCAAATCAAACAACATGCAGTAGATGTTGTGACACATACCTGTTTACAAATTTTTATACAACAATGAACAATCAGTATATTCTGTTCTATAAATTCTACAGTACTGTTTAAAATACTAATTTGTGCTGACATTATTTGAAATGTATGAATTAACATGAATTTTGTACATGTTAAGTAATGTACATTGTGTTATTTTAAATGTGTTTTAAATGCATTTTGAAAGTTGCATGGATTAAAGTAAGAATATTTTAAAGGAAATTCTGTATTTTTGCGTGTTTTTGATGAAGTGTTTTAAGCATTTGCAGTGCTTTAAATTAACAATTTGATATCTTGCAACAATTGTGTCTGTGTGGATTAAATAGTAGTATTGTGTAAGATATAATTAAAATAAGTATAATTTACAGTTTCTAAAATTTGAATTAAATAATAAGAATTTAACAAATAATTACAGTACTGTACAGTTAACCTAAGTTTTTACTGTGGTGTTACTGTAAAATGCAATTACAGTAAGATCAAGTTACTGAAAAAGTAAAATACAGTTATGTACTGTAAATTTGAACTACAGTAACTTACTGGCAACATGTCTAAAAGTGCACAAGACTTTATATTTTTGCTTTCTTCTGCCAGTATGTCACCGTGTGCTGTGTGTTTACACTCTGTTGCCCTCGTTGCCACGCCCCGTTGTTAGCGCTCTTCACTTTACCTGTGTGTCCAAATAGGCCTACTCCTCTATCCTGTGTTTTCTTTTGCTACTTACTGTGGTGGTTTCCGTTTGTGTTTGTTTGTACTGGTTATTGTTGTGGTCTACATTTGTGCCTATTTTTAAATTACTGCTAGTCAGTGTTCACTAGTCCGTGTTTGTTCGTGGTTCTGCTCATTAAAAGCTGTTTAACGCATAGGCGACTTGCGTTCGTCACATGAACAAGTAGGCTGTATAGTGAAGGGCCCCCAGGAGACAGTGGCAAAGATTGCAACTTCTTAATATGATTGCCATGTTCTCTCAAGTAATAAAATTTAAAAATTGCTTACAGGGAGAGAATTCTTCTTTTTGGTTAACTTGGTTGTCTAATTTGTTTTCTCTTTGAATCAATTTTCATGTGCACCATTGCTGAGTGTGCCATGTTGCCAGTTCGATTTTAGTTAGAAAATGATCCTGGGCCAGTCTAAAATCAACTTTTTCTTACAGAGAGGGACCAGTTCTGTATGATGAATTTGTTATTTGTCTGGCCCGACATGAATTATGCCACCAGTATGCTTCTGAATAAAAATAGGTTTTCCTTACAGTGGAAATGCAGCCTGAAAGAATGAATTGAAAAAATATTTTACAAAGTAAATATTTTAATTATATTTCAATCACATTTTTACATTGACAATATCACGATGAGAATCAGTCAAAAAAATTATGTTCACGTCTTCATTTAGTTGATTTATGTCGGTAAAATATAAAGTGTGCAGCAAATATCCATGGCGAACTATGCCACCTATGTGAATAAGGAACCAACTTCAGCCGATAAATATGAAGCTGCGAATAAGTAACCAAACGAATCGGAAGCCGCGAATAAGTAACTTCAGCCTCGTTAAAAACTATAGGTAAAGAGATGATACTGTCCACAACCAAGCAAGCTTCAGTCTCATAATGACTTTGTGACAACACCAGGTACATACACTGTATATGCATTTTTACTCCAATTATTTTTAACTCTTAATGCATTTAGGTAATCCTTTTTATTTATTTATTTTTTAAATTTTACGACTGTAAAAAAAACGTATTAAACAGATTTTATTTGCTTTGCCGAATTAAGCTGTATTTTTCTCTTAATATAGTTGTATTGAATATAATCATAATGTATTGTGACATTTCTGAGATATTGTTATAATTACTAAACATCTTACTGCCTCTTTTTGCAGCGCAATGCCAGTTTTACTACAAAAGAAAGATGCCATGTCCTCCCCCCTCACTTTCCCCCCAGACTGGGAAGATAACGAGCGAATGGCCTTTCTGTTCTCGGCCTTCAAAGAGAACCGAGAGGTGGATCCGACCGACTGGGATAGCAAGATGAACTTCTGGACACCTCTGGTAGTGGACAGCTGCAGACGCTGTGGATCTGTGTGTGTGAGCTTGAAGGAATTAAATGAAAGTTTTCAGCGAAAGGGGAGCGTCCCTTTGGGGCTGGGGACTGTCCTTCAGAGCATGATCAGGTACTAGACTGTTACTAATAGTTGGCACACTTTATGGCTGGTATTATCACTGGAAACAAGAGGTTGTAATGGTAGTCAGGGAGACAGAACCTAATATGTAAATTCAATGTAAATCCACTGTTTCAAACAGGCATGTTTATCATTACTCTTAAGATATGGTATATTGCGGGGCATTGCTGTAATTTAAAATATTATATAAGTGGGTTCCAACGTGTATAAATGGCAACAAACAGAGTTTGATTATATGTCATTTTTGTTACCAGTCATTTTACATTTGTAGTCATTGTATTGCTTTGTATTTTTCTTCAGGAGTGGAAAGGTGCAGAAAGAGTCTGACTTTGCTGCCAGTGTTGATTCTGGCTGGTTGTCTTGGGGAGTCGGGCTGTTGCTGGTTAGGCCTCTGAAGTGGACGCTGTCAGCTCTACTGGGAAGTGGAAGAGTTCCTCTTGAGGAGTCGTTTGTGGTGATTGATTTAGTTAAAGTAAGCTACCAACAATTAAAATACCAACAATTAAAATCTGGTTTTGCGCTGTGTGTCTAGTGAGTAAAAGGAAACTACAGCAATATATACGTATACTGATCAACTAATGCTACTAATATTGTGTAGCTCCCTCTCGTACAGCTACATTAGCTCTGACCTGCCGCCCAGATATTAGTGGTGGTGGTTTAGAGCAATAGACCGCTGCTCAACCCGAGTCCCCTGAGTGCCTGAGGCTTTATATATGATGAGTTCATTAGATTTCCATAAATTCAGATTAGGCTGTTTAGACTCTGAAGATTGATTAACCAGTACCAGAAAGCAAGAGGATCAGATTTGGACCCTTATACCTGTAATGTGAACATATTGACACCTAAAGTCCAAGTAACAGTTCATTAATCACAAGTTCACTTAGATATTTCCCACTACTTATCCTGTTTGTGTGTGTGCGCTACAGGAAAAAGCTGCAGCATTGTTGGCTGCGTATCGGACCTCTCCTCTTGCGACCCGGACTCTACTATCATTTCAGGAGCTGCGTTCTTTCTCCACTCACATCTGTCCTGATGAAACCACTCTGTGTCTGGCTCTACTCCAGCTCCAGAGGGAGAAACATGTGACCGTCTTGCTCCATGAAGGAGAAAAGGTGTGTATGGGTGCAGCATAGCAGCTTCAACAGGATTTTAATGGGAAAGACAACGTAGTTGTGTACAGATCACAGAAAAGGATTATAGATTTTGAGCTATTTAAGTTATTTTGAGCATCTGTAGCTCTCACAATCCTCTGGTACATGGACCAGTGGTCTCACTGAAGGTCGGTAAGGGGTAAAAAAAAAAGCAAGTGTAGCCCTCTGTAGTGAATTCTACTGTCTGGTCAATGTGCTGGCACAAGTGGTGAAAGAATACAGAAAGGGGAGCCTGGTCCTCTGTACATGCTAAGACTTTCTGTAAGGATCAAGTGTCCGTGGAGGCCTGTGCCACCCCCCCCCCCCCCCCCCGTAAACAGGGTAATAAAGTATAACCAAATAGGACCAATGCCAATTGATGGAGGGGAAATAAGCAATCCAAAAAATAAATGTCCCTTGCAATAAAAAAAACTTATTCTAATATAATTCCGTTATAAATAAAACCTTGCTATGGTATAACCAAGATCACACCCACTAAAGCATCCCAATATCAGCAAACAGTAAACTGGGCACACCAGTCTAGGGCTGCAACTATCGATTATTTTTGTAATCGAGTATTCTATCGATTATTCCAGCGATTAATCGAGTAATCGGATAAGAAATACTTTTGCTTTAACAAAGAGCAAAAACAAATACATATTAGATTAAATAAGACATGTTTCTTAAACCAAACTGTACATTTGTATTCCTTGCATACAGGACAGTTTAACATTTTTTAAATGCAAAAATAAATCAATCAAAAATAAATCAATTTACTTTTAAAATGTAAACAGGCAACCTGAAACATCAGGTCATCAAGTCATAAATAATAATAAACAAAAATACATGAACATAAGCCTGAAATTTGTGCAACTTTCAAAACTCAAAGTTTCAGCTACAGCTCACGCAGAACATAAAGCTTTAATATTTTGTTGGGAGGTTTTGTGGTGTTTGTAGGGGGATAAAAATCTGTCAGGATTGTGTCTCTAGATGAGGTAGATCTGGTGTGTGTGTGTGTGTGTGTGTGTATGTATGTATGTGTGTGTTTGCCTAAATCTTCATAAAAGCCTGTGGTGGTTGAAACGAAGTAAAGTCAGTAAACATGAGTAAAGTAAACACGACGCTCTGATGGTGTGGATGTTATACTGAGTTTTAGTTTTATCAGCTTAAAATGATCTCAAACTTTCTGTGGTTTTCTCTGTCCAGTCTCCTCCTGTTCGCTATTTTCTCTCTATACAGTATTTTGCAGTCCGCGCTATCAAATCTCGGCTGCGTCCTAAACTGATACGTTCAGTTCGCAGGAGCGGCGAACGTGTCCAAATACGTAGTGTTCATTAAACTGTCCGCAAAAAGAACCCGGATTAAGTCCTGTTAAGTTCTGTTTATGTTTAAGATATTTGGGACGCAGCCCTCAGATTCTTCACGTCACCTGCACACAGCGTTAAACACGCTGCGCAAAAGTGAAAGTCGTCCGTGTAAAACACCGTGAGCTGTATATGGTTGTGCGGATTAAACGATTCCTCGATGCAAACAATTTGAATCGATGATTTTTAGTAATCGATTTACTCGAGTTACTCGAGGAATCGTTTCAGCCCTACACCAGTCTGCTTCACATTCTAAAGTTCTGAGTCTTTGTTTTTTACAGCTGGTGAAGTTTAGTCAGGCAGGACAGGGACGTGTGTCTCCGCTCAGTGAGGTGGATCTGGGTATTTACCAGCTCCAGCGCAGTGAACAGTTACTGGAGGAGAGAGTGGAGGCCCTGGGTCAGGAGGCAGAAAAGTAAGTCCATTAAAACAGGTTCTTGCTGAATCACTTAATTTATAAGCTACACCTACAACACAGATTTCATTTGTGGATATATGGTTACTGACTGGCCCATCCATTGCTTTCTTAACTTTGTAACCCACTTTTAACCCATTTATCAATCAAAATGTACCCCAATTAACCAGATGATGTTTAGGTGTTGGGCTATTCTCTGTACTGCAGTGATACTAACCAGGTAGTGCGCTGCTCTGGTATGAGTGCATCAGGTGCAACAGTGTTGTTGGGGTTTTTAAAAACTTTCTGGACTCTTTATTAGGAACACATAGCTTCCTAGCCCTCGTTGTAGGAAAACAGCTGTTTTATTTTTATGCACAGTGTTGATCTTTCGTCATTGCACTTTTTCTGATCACAGGATGCTGCTTTTATAGTTTTTGGTTAGAGTATTATTGTCCTCCGATCATTAACATTGAGAGGATGGATAAATGGGTTGCAGGGGAGTGACGTAGTCTATAGAGTGACAGATGGGCTGCAGTCAGTAACTGTATACCCACAAAGATCATCTGTACTTGACTTTTAATAGAACTTTGCTGTTGCGCAACTTCTCCAAATGCAGTTTTATATGCAGCATAGCTGGTGAAGAGTGCACCGCACAACAGAATGGGTCCTAGGGACCTTGGCTTGAGTTTTGACTCCTGTCTAAGGATGTTGGCATGTTTTGCTTGTGTTCTTCTCGACCCTGTCAGAAGACCAGTATCTCATGTACTTGGGTACTTGAGGTATAGCTCATGTTATGGGTGGAGGTATACCAGCCCTGTTTATATGGGTGTAGAGTACTCACCCATTGTAGATAATCATGATCACTACTAAGGAATTCTGAGGCCATATCAGAAGGTTAAATTGCATTGTAGAACTTTTTACACCACTAAATAAATAATCAGAACAATCAGAATTTGTGGCTTTACATAAATAGAACCTAATTTCACAAAACTTTGGACAATAAAGTGTGTTTTATTCAGTCACAGAAAAACAAAACAGACTGCCATGCCTTATACATGTTCCCTAGATGTGTACTTAACCTTTTGACTTCATATTACATATACTGTACATATATTTGTATTTTCATGTTTGTGTCCAGATGTAAAGATCAAGCAAGAGTTCTACTAAAAGAGGGGAAGAAATCACAGGTTTGAGAGCAATTCATTTATTTCTTAACAAAAAACATGTTTAATCTGTAATAAAAAGCAGGCATTTATTAACCCAACTTTTCTCCATTATTTTCTCTCTCTTTGGTATCCAGGCATTGAGGTGTTTAAGGGGAAAAAAGCGAGTGGAAGGGAAAGCAGACAGACTGTACGCTCAGCTTGAGACTGTAAAAGGAATCCTGGACAGGATAGCAAACTCACAGACTGACCACCTGGTAAAGTACACAACAAGCTGACATGACGTCCAGTGTAAATTTAACTATTTTTGCTTAATGTCAATAATTTAAATTTTTGATGCAGTTTCTGATGTCTGATGATGTTTCAGTAAATGTTGGCTCTTGTGGGATCCAAAAATGTCAACACATCTTGGTTGTCTACTTTGTGTCAATACATTCTCATGGGTTTATGTTATTTAGCAAATATTTAGCATTAAAATATGCAAAGGTTTGTCCCCGTAAAAGAATGTGTTCACTATTTTTACTTTAACAAAACAAACCAACAAAATAAAACTGGGACGGGCAGATTGCCACTGCACTACCGACTTCTGCTGTTCGGTCAAGATGCCAACATGAGTGTCAGAGACACAGAACATAGCATGACCCTTTGTACACATGACTCTACATGTACAATGGAAATCTTAATAAGTGTGTATTTGTGTGTTTTAGGTGATGCAGGCATATCAGGCAGGTGTAGCAGCTCTGAGGATTTCACTTAAGGGCATAACAGTTGAGAGAGCTGAGAACCTTGTGGATCAGATTCAGGAGGTTTGTGTCAAAGTATAATTATGCTTGCTTTTGGTTAATCCAATAATTTTTCATACAAGATGTTTATTTAAGGGGATCCTCCCATTTGACTTTTTTTAATACCGGAAAGTGTTGTATAACACCAGAACATTTAACATCAAGGTTGTTTATCCCTTCATACTCCTTTTCTTATCTGGAATGACTTTTCGTGTGATTTTCCTGTGTGTCTGGGGGAATATGTGCCAATTTGGTCAAAAAAGCATTTGTGAGGACAGGCACTTATTTTTTTCAGTTCATCTCAAAGATGTTTAAGGATCACTGATCACTGAAATTCTTCCACAACAAACTTATGAAATCATGTCTTTATTGTTGGACTTTTTACTTTGAACTCTCATCCATTTATACTCTGATCCATTTATGTTCTAACCACTGTGTGTTTTTCCTTTAGCTGTGTGATACTCAAGATGAAGTTAATCAGACTCTGGCTGGAGGAGCGCTGGACTCAAGTATGTCAATGTTATGTTCACAATAAATGAAAATGTGACTAATTTAGAGCTTCACAGTGTATATATAACAGACAGCATTTCTAATCAACACCATCCACACATAAGTGGGTTAAAACAAATGGCCTTTTGTTTGTATTCCAGCTGTAGGAGAATCAGAAGAGCTGGAGGAGGAGCTGGAGTCTTTATTGAAAGAGAGTGTTCAAGACACAAGTATAACACTTCCAGATGTTCCAACCCAGCCTGTGTCAACTAAAGAAGCTGGTGTCCTGGATGATGCATTCTTCCGTTCTCTCCCCTCTGTGCCTAACACTAACATCACTGATGAGGAGCTAGAGAGAGAGCTGAGTCGACTGGCCTTGTGGGTTTCTTTCCTCTTTCATTATTTTATTAGCTGTTAATAAAATATACTGTTTTTTTCTCACTCCATTTGCATTACACAGGATCTGTTTTTGTTTGCAGTGTATTTGTACAATAGCTAGTAATTGTTTGCAACGTATTTACCTTATTATAGTTGGGTCTAGTTGCTGAATGTCTGAAGTCTTGGTTATGAACAGCACTGAAAATGGGGAAGAGCTACAACCTTAGGCTTTTTAAAACTGCCCCTGTTTAAATGGCTTCAACCTAATTAAACAATATAATTTAATTTATAAATACTTTTACATGCATTCTTTAATGTTCTATACACTCACAAGATATGACTTTACACTTGGATGACATGGTTATAACAAGTGGACACTGTTTTCACATCACATGCAAATGATTTCCTGGCGGCATCACAAACTGCAGTCTACATGCTACATAGCACTCTACTATGCCAAAGTTTTGCCATTTAAATTGTGGCCTTTTAACATGGCTGCCATTGTTATGGAAGCAGAGATTCAAGAGTTTGTTTAAAACTGAGTTTGGATCCTTTGAAGACTGTTTCCATGTACCTTTAGACTAAAATTCACCAGTATCTTTAGATTTTAAATCATGTTAGAAATTTGAACAGGCTTTGTGACTCTAGGTCGAGTCTGACATGGACTAATGCATTGTTTCCTTTTTTCTCTTTCTTTAGGAATCCAGCATAAGGAATGGTTATCCTGACAGCACACTGGCATCTGTTGGCACAAATAGCCTGATTGCTGTCTACACAAAATGCATTTCTATAGACTTCATTTAATGTTTGGCCTTTTGGTTTATGTTTGTAATGGCATGTTTCGTTTTCTTTTAAAAGAAAGTTTTAAGTGTGGCCTTTGAAGAAATATGTATTCTAATAAAAACAATTATTATGTTTAACAAGTCATATTTGCAATCTAATATTATGAAAATTTTCATATGAATTTACTTAAAGAGTTCAATGCTACGATGTCAAGATGCAGAAAAGAAGAGAAACCTCCTTCAGAGCTCATGAAAACTAAGACTGGCAAAACAGTTTTAACATGACAAATTACCCAAAGCATGCAGCCAAAACAGCACTGGAGTGGCTTTGGGGCAAGTCTGGGTCAAGTGAATGGTTTCAGCCAAAGCCCAGACTTAAACCCTATCAAACATATGTGGAGAGACCTGAAGATGGCAGCTCAAGATGTTACAGAGACAATTTTGCATTCAAAATGCTACTGTACTAAGTAACCGGCTGCACAAAGAAACATTGATTGGGGACCATGGTTTGATCCTCACCTCCAAACATTATCTGAAAGGAATTTGGTATGTTCTCTTTGTGGACTGGCTGCTCTAGAATAAACCTTAGATGTGAGTGAATGTGTGATACCCTGCAATTGACTGCATTGTGCAATTATTTATTAGGATTTTAATGTCATGTTTTACACTGTGGTTACATTTATGACAGAAACGGTTGTTACTCGTTACAAAAGATTTATCGGTTTACAAGTGTAATGTCAAACACAGTCATGGACAAATTTGTATCTCCAGTTCACCTCACTTGCATGTCTTTGGACTGTGGGAGGAAACCGGAGCTCCCGGAGGAAACTCACGCAGACACTGGGAGAACATGCAAACTCCACACAGAAGGAACCCGGACTGCCCCAGCTGGGCATTGTGCAATCAAGAACAACATAATGACCAATGTAGAACAGCAAACCACCCGAGTTTTGCAGGTAGGATTGCTGTGTGGCAAACTAGTTTAGGATTTTAAATGAAAACAAAATTTTATGAACTCTAAAAAGATGTTTCACTTCATGATTATAGGTGATTAAGTGTTGGCACATGTTGGCAGTATCAATATTTTCTTTAAATACAATTTTCTTTACAATTTCTACCCACTGCTCTAGTCTGTAGTAAGCTGTTTGGGACTTTTGTCAGCGGTGCGTTAAGTATTGCGCATGCGCACTGATTACTACTAGTCAACGTCTATGGCTACCGTTAGCAACCGTGCTCACAATCTAACCATCTGGACTGTACAGTAACTTAATACGTGCTTGGTGAACTACTGGATTTTTATGTAGTTACGCCATTGATATGCTTTTATTAGGCTCCTTTTTATTTATAAGAATGCTGGTGTGGGGTTTGCAACGATGGAACAGTTAGCCGCTTCAAACCTGTTAGCAAACGGTGGGTAACCTCAGCTAAAGTTCATGTGATTCTGAGCTAGCCAGCGGTTAAGCTAAGATAACTGGCTAATAATGGGTTCGTTGATTAATCAGTGATTATACAAGCTGTTAATGTTTGATCATGAAATACTTGGCATTATAAAGCGGTCCTGCTTTGATGTATTGGCATTTGTGTCCTGTATTATGAGATAATCTTTAGAACATCGAGTGACGTTGCAGTAGTAAATATTATAAACTGATTAGCAGTGAGTTGGTTCTTATATTCTTCGTTTCTGACAGACGTTTACTGGTATTATCAGCAAATTTGGTTTGTTTGTGTGTGTTAACGTTTTGTTTGTTGGCGGCTTAGTGACTGTGCGTGTTATAGTTAATGTTGTGTGCTTAAAAAATATCTAAATCTGCTTTTAATAAGTAGACTGAAAAATACAAGCAATATCTATATAGATGAGTTTTGGATGTTTGGACTGAGACTAGTTGATCCAGCATTTGTGGGTTTTCATTCAGCATGACGTCTAGATTTAAGGTACGTTTACTTTCATCTGTTTTAGTAAACTAACTGGTCAAAAGTAAGCGTATTTAAAACAAACTTTTAACAAACAAACGTTTGCTTGTGACTATTAATGAATTGAATCTAAACTGGACACTTCTTCATGTGGCCACGTCCTTGGCCGAAGCCTGGTCTTACAATTTTCGATTCCAGCTGTTGAGCTGTAATTCTTTACCCACAAACACGCCAAAATTACTGCATTCATTTAAAAGCTGCTTACCAAAGCTCACACACCTAATGGCCGTTTTATCACCACTGACCCTTAAGGGCAGAAAGTTTAGTTTCCGTGTGTGTACCTGAGCTGATCATGTGAGCACTACGTTATGCCACGTCTGCCTTACATGTGGCTGAACCGAGTTTATTACAAGTTCAACTAACAGCTCTGTAACTGATCTGGTGCTCAGGTTGAAGATGGCAGTTCATAAGGAGAACTCCTGTTCTGAAGGGGGGGTCTCCTTAAGGGTGTGAAATCCTCCAGCAGTCATCACTGGATACTGAACACAATGGGAAGGTAGGACTAAATTGCATTAACAATGTTTGAAGCTCAGAAATGCAATATTTGCACGATTTCCTAAATATTTTTGGTTAATGATGCACTTAGAACAATTAATTTTGAATCATGTTACCTCAATGAATTTTTTACTCAGGCAATGCTTAAAAAGGTTTAACCATGCACTCTTTGAAACTGCTATCAAGCAATCTGTAATACTGACTGTAAGACAAATTACTTACTGTAGATAAAAATAAATAAATGTTTACATAGGAATGATGTATTTGTATAATGTTACAACCGAATAAAATGTGTTTATAAGGTTATAAGATGAGGATTTCAGTACAGCAGTCACATATGGTTACATCTTAAAGTAAATAAACTCCACTTTTTATTTATTTCCACACACCAAATTAACAGTGATTGTGATAACTTTTATTATCCCGTGTATCATCTGCAGGATCAGTATCTCGTGCTTGTTTCCAGCATCTTGGCACTTCAGCCTGTCTCCAGCTGTTCTTCCACGGCTCATGCTGCCCTCTTTTAAGCAGCTGCTCCTGCTCGGTCTGCTGGTGGCACCAGGTATCATATATCTTCTGCTGTACACCAGCAAGGGTCACAGCATTTGGCTTGGAGACAAGCACTACCACAGGTCAGCCTCTTCTCTATATAATTCTAATATCTTGCTGATTTTTGTAATAAAGGCCAGGATGGGTCATCATTAGATTGAGTTTATTGGTTAATTCATGAAATGTATTATGGCTCTGAAATGTGTACTAATAAAAGTGATGAAAGTATTGGGAATATTTTATCGACAATTGTGAGAATTTTGATATTAAAGAGTATGTTTATTTGTGTGTAAAATGTGTTATTTGCTAACAGAAATACTGCAATTGTGCACATTTAGAATCGTACAGTAGTTTGACTATACGTAGAAAGTGATGTGTGGCATTTTTACAACCCAGCTTGCTAGAGTAGGGTTCTCTGTCTTTACTTTGGCTGGGTGTTGTTTGTTGATAATTATTATACTAAATTATGCTTATTAGGATTTGTGTCTATAGGATTTGTGGTTACATAAATCAGACAGACTGAGCATGTCTAAACCAACCAGCAATGTTGTCCGTATGTTCTCCAGGCGGATTTCTCGGGTGACAGATGTTGAGGCGACAGACACAAGAAACCCCAATCTGAACTACGGTGTGGTGGTGGACTGTGGGAGCAGTGGCTCTCGTGTGTTCGTGTACACCTGGCCTCGGCACAACGGCAATCCTCATGACCTGCTCGATATTCGACAGATGAGAGACCAAAACCGCAAACCGGTTGTCATGAAGATCAAACCAGGTCAGTGAGGAGAATTTAGGGCTTCAGAACTTAGCCAACAATGTAATGGACATGAAAATTTGATTGGCACTCGACCATCATTTTATAAAGACTTTTTGTTTATCAAATTTTTCTTTTATGATGTAAAAAGCAATTGCCCTCCTTTTAGTGACCTGTTATTGCATATTTATCACACTAAATTTGAAGAGAAGGTTGCTGGTTCACGGCCCAACGCCGCCACCGTTGGGTCCCTGATCAAGGCCCTTAACCCTAATTGCTTCTGTTTTACCTGTCTCAATTTTAAGTTGCTTTGGATAAAGACGTCTGCTAATTATGTTAATTAAAACATAATAAAACACATTTACATAACACAGTACTGTTTGTACACATTGAATGCTTCAGTGTAATTGGTCTTTTCTAGGCATTTCTGAATATGCAACAACCCCAGGAAAAGCCAGTGATTACATGTACCCTCTGCTAAGCTTTGCTGCCCAGCACATCCCCAAAACCAAACACCAGGAAACTCCACTATACATCTTATGCACTGCTGGCATGCGGGTCCTGCCAGAGAGGTACGCATCAATCAACTGCCCTTAGACACATTCTTTTATTTTCTATATATTGAGTGACTGCAGCATAAATTTTACTTTATTTTGGTTTATAGTCAGCAGGAAGCTTTGCTGGAGGATCTGAGGACTGACATTCCTGTACATTTTAACTTCCTCTTTTCTGACTCTCACGTGGAAGTGATATCAGGAAAACAAGAGGGTAGGAGAATGTAACCATTGTAATCGGATATAAATATGCAAAATGTATTTAAAAATTGTCACATGAATATTGTTTTACTTTTTGTAGGCGTGTACGCCTGGATCGGGATTAACTTTGTGCTGGGACGATTTAATCACGTTGATGATGGTAAGTTCTGATAAATCAAGCACAAAAACTTTAATATATTATTTTATATGCAGGATGAGGGGTCAGGAATAGAGTTTATTAACTGACAGGATAAACACAGTGAAGCTGCAATCCTGAAATGATGCTGATAAAATTTGAAGCTTGTCGAATGCATGTTTAACCACTTTTAGTAATACAGTATCTCTCAGCTTTTGTGGTACCACTTTATGGTACTGCTGATGTTTGAGTAAATTTAACTATCTTAAAGAAGATGTGGTATGTTGAACTAGCATTGTGGTGTGTCCTTCTGGTTTGGTTATACATGTTTATTTTTGTGGTGTACAGGGAACATCACCTGGTCATTTCTCACAGTTTTTGTTTTTTTCCACTGGATTATTTTTGGATTATAAGAACGTTTTCCTCTTAAAATTTGTTTACATTCACAAAATACATTCAAGTTGGACAGTCTCAATGTCCTTTCTTTGTACTTTTGTCAGTCAAATAAAGGTTCAATAGAATAAAAAAAAAACACACTTATTCGTATTTATTTCATTTCACTTAAACAGATCCTTTTTATATTTCGTGCTTGTTTATTGTCTCTGTAGATGACGAGGCAGTGGTGGAGGTTCAGGTTCCTGGTGGAGATCATCAGGAGACACTGGTGCGCAAGCGCACGGTGGGCGTGTTGGACATGGGCGGCGGCTCCACTCAGATAGCATACGAAGTGCCCAAAACTGTAAGCTTTGCTTCCCCACAACAGGTTATTATCTACAACAATTTACAATATTCAAAGGAATGTTTGGTTTGATCACTGACATCATTTATCTTGTGCCCTGTTGGATCTTACTCCTCTTTCTCTGTGGACTGAGACCTGTAGAGCTAAGGTTTTGGGTTAAGATGGGGCTGAGGTGTGTTGATGGGTGCTACTAGGTCTAATCATGTTTGAAAAATAAAATTG
Source organism: Trichomycterus rosablanca (assembly GCF_030014385.1). Lineage (NCBI taxonomy): Eukaryota > Metazoa > Chordata > Actinopteri > Siluriformes > Trichomycteridae > Trichomycterus > Trichomycterus rosablanca. The sequence continues at coordinate 35,723,718 of NC_085994.1, forward strand.
ATTGGTTGTATGAATTGAGTGCGTTAATGATTTTATTGATGGTGTGTGAAGTTTGATGGCTTAATTGCAGGTGTTTGGCTAGAAGTTGCTTTATTTTTAATAAATTCTTTACTAACGGGCTGGTGTTTGACTAAAACATCTACTCTTAAATCAAGTGGTGTAATTTGTGTACTTTTTCATTTCTTCGTTTCTGCTTGAATTAATGGAACGAGGCACCTCTTAGCTATACATGTTTTTGTATCTTTTCCTGTAATAATTTAACCAGGCTTAAGCAGAAGTGGACAAATCTATTAGCCCAGGAGCCTGGGACAAGCAGATAACATGCCTGTATTACTTATTTGTTTTTGTTTTTTGTCCTTGACCAGCAGGCTGCTAATATGATGTCTGCTGAACAGTGACAAATGAAGGAAAATTTGAGCCCAGATTGATATTTGGCTTGTCCCATGCACCTGACCAGTGGTTTGCCCACTCCAATCAGTAGCTGATAAGAGCTCATGGCTTATTATGTGCATGCATTAAATTTAATGGTAAAGGCGGAATTCAAGGCTGGCCCCATCTTACTGCAAGTTTAAGTGTGCCTGATCCTCTGTTTTCATTTTTTTTGCATACTTTACTAGGAGGAAGTAGCTAAGAACCTGCTGGCAGAGTTTAATCTTGGCTGTGATGCACATCGTACTGAACATGTGTACCGTGTTTATGTCTCAACATTTCTGGGGTTTGGTGGAAATGCTGCTCGTCAGCGATACGAGGAAAACCTCGTCAGTAGCACTCTTCTACAAAACAAGTAAGTACTTTGTTACTTTTCTGCTGTTTAGATAAATTACTGTTATTTGGTCACCACAAGCCACCAGAACAGCTACAATGTGCCTTGGCTTTGGTTCTACAAGTCTGAAAACTGTAATAAAGAAATAAATCATTATATTGATCAAGGAGGATTGCAAGACTTCACAGGTCCTCTCTGACATGAAGCCATCTCTCAAGTTTCAGTCTCGACTGTGGTATCGGCCGTCCAACTGCCTACACAGACGTGATTGGCTATGTCTGATGGTGAACGGGCCAAAGGCATTTCTCACTGCTGCTGCAATTGTGGCCCCTACTGGGTGGTTGATGGTGCTTGCACATTGATGGGGAATAATGCAGACCAGTGTGTGACTCTCCATACGTCATACTGATCTCTGTGTGTACCAGTCTCATGCAGGAGAAAAGAAGCAGTTGGCTAATACACACGTCAGAGGAGGCATTTGTGAGGTACATCCCCTTCTCAATCAAAGTATGCAGCAATGGAGGAGATACAACTGGGGAATTGAAGACAACTAGATTGGGAGAAAAAAGGCACAATCTGCTTTGTTGGACTGACCGATGAACCCCTAATTTGGGCCGATAATCTGGCAGTATTGGTCTTTATATCAATAATCTCTCCGTACTGTTGATGCACTATTCTGTTCACTAAACTACTAATAGATATTTTCCATTATGTGTGTTTGTAGACTGTTAGGTCAACACCGTGGTGAAAGTGCTGACTATCCTGTCCTCGACCCCTGCCTGCCCTCAGACCTCCAGGATGAGGTGGGTGCCTCCGGTCAGAAGCTTTACCTGCGCGGGAGTGGTCATTTCGAGCAGTGTCGCCTGCAGCTCCAGCCCTTCCTCAACCGCACCAACGAAACCCACACGTCGCTCAACGGTGTCTACCAGGCACCCATCAACGTCAGCAACAGCCAGTTCTACGGCTTCTCCGAGTTCTACTACTGCACTGAGGATGTGCTGCGCATGGGCGGAGATTACAACTCCACCAAATATGCCAATGCTGCAAAGGTAGTGACCTAAATGGCAAACACACAAAACCCAGAGTCTAAATCTAAATTTGTCTGTTTTTATTGATAAATTCCTTTTTCTTGTAAATGAGCCACGATTAGAATAAAATTTTTGCTGATTAGTTCACCGATATTAAATATTAACAAGATTTTTAGTACTCTTCTATGCTGAGCTGTTTGATTTGATTTCTGCAGGACTACTGCGCCACCCAGTGGAAAATTCTGAGAGAACGATTTGATCGTGGCTTGTACTCCTCCCACGCTGATCTGCACAGACTGAGGTATGTTTCAACCGCCTGATTCTGCCTTACTGTCTGCAAATCAGATTGATATTTAAGTAAAACATGCTCCAATAAAAAAACTGGAACCTAAAGCTCCTGCCGTTTCTCTTACAGGTATCAGTGCTTTAAGTCGGCGTGGGTGTATGAGGTGTTCCACACTGGTTTCTCATTTCCGTTGGGCTATGAGAGCTTGAAGACGGCTCTGCTGGTCTATGATAAAGAGGTGCAGTGGACTCTGGGAGCCATTCTGTACCGCACACGCTTCCTACCTCTGAGGTAAATTTAGTTTCATTGTCATGTGCATAGTAGAAACAGCCTTTACACCGTACAGTGAAATTCTTACTTTGCTTGTCCTCTGACTGTCAGAAGTAAGTATATATATAAAACATGATTAAACTAACATAATACTAAAAAATAAACTAAGGCAGCAATAAAAAAATTAAAATAAGAAACTAAGACACAAAAACAAGCTACTAAAACTAAACTAAATTCCTAAAACTTACAAAGCTGAAACTAATTACTGTACAAGATGAAAAGAATAAATAACTTGAGTGTAAAGGCAAGTAGCAGCAGTCATTAGAAAGGTGCAGTTGAAAAATAAACTAAGGCAGCAATAAAAAAGATAAAACAAGGAACTAAGACAAACTAAATTACTAAAACTTAAAAAGTTAAAACTAATTACTGTACAAGATGAAAAGAATAAATAACAAGTAGCAGCAGTCATTATAAAGGTGCAGTTGTGCAGTTTATTGTGCAAAAAGACAAAAATGAGGAGGAGGTTCACGGTTCATGAGATGTGATGGGGATGTGAAGCCCATATTTGGCTAACTAATAATCTTTACTGACATGGTGCGTTAAAATTTTTAAACGCATTTTGAAATGTTTTCTTTATTGTATCAGGGACATCCAGCAGGAGAGCCTTAAGGGTTCTCATTCACACTGGCACCGTGGCTTCACCTTCATGAACAATCACTATCTGTTCCTGGCCTGCTTTCTGGTGGTGCTGCTGTCCATCATGCTCTACCTGCTCCGACTCAGACGCATCCATCGCCGAGCCGCCCTGAACCGTGGTGCTTCTACACAGTGGCTGGAAGATGGACTGGGAACTCCAGACCTTCCGGTCAACCTATAGTTTTATTGTTGTAAAGCTGGAGCCTCGTGAATCTGCGCAGCCGTCCACGAGCATGAGGAGAGCTTGGCTTTACAGCAGTCGGGAAATTTTCCGGGTTCCTGCTCTTCAGATGACTGAGAAATTTGACAATGAATAGAAGCTGCTGGTGGAGAGGAGGCCAGTGTTGACGTCTTTTTTTGGTGCAATGTTTCATATTGAGAATGCACCAGAGTGCCTGGTGAGCCGGATGTGAGCCAGATGATCGTGTGTTTGTTCATTTGAAGACGTCTGCTGCCTTTTAAACATTACGTTAATGTGAAAAAGTACTCAGCCTGATGTTGGTGTGAGGTGTGTCACATACGGTAGGGGCCAAAGTTCTGCTTCTATTTTGCATTTTTCTCAAATTCAATACACTGGTTTTGATCACAGAGCTGATTATTGGCATTACAATTTGAGTGAATCCTGAAAATGTACATGAATTTTAGAATTCTTTAGTATTTGGTATGTACCTTTTTTGGCTACAGTGACATTTGATGCATTTGAGCTGGCACGGACTGCACAGCCTTGTTCAGAATGTCCAAATCCATGTTATTCCAGGAGGATCTCCTAGTATTTTAAAGAGCATCTTGTGATTGTTACTGAATGCTTGTCTCTGTCAACAAGTGGCCTAATAAACGTTTTGGTCAGGTAACTGTGGCGGGAAGTCCATGACACCCAGCACCTCTTTTGTCTGTTAATAGCTGAATGATGAAAAAACAAACAAACGTCATAAATTCAAGAAAAATGCAAAATAGAAGCGTTTCACTAGTGGTCTCAACTTTTGCCCGTCAGTGTAGCTCTTACATATTCTCCCCTCTCAGATATTGTTCAAGCGGCAGCTGACCAACACCCGTATGGACTCTCAATAGTGGTTAAAACGGCAAGGACATTTATTTGCCTATTTAACCTACCCTTTCAGATTTTCCGGAGTGACTGGCAACCCTGGATCAACAAGGACATACCCTTAACATGTACTCCATTTAATTTAAATTCAACCTAATTTCAGACTGTCTCATATGAAGTGTTAGCACCGATTAGCACAGTCAACACAGTCAGGTAAAACTACTATTTTAACCACTTAAGAGATCAGCACTTTTCAAGTGACTGGCTTTTCTCTTGCCATTCTAATCATTACCCTGAGAGTCTGTTGTAAAAACTGCTGTGTTGCACCTATCTGGGGATGATTTGTGGTTCTGATATGTGGATTATCAAACAAGTTGTTCTGACAGGGATGTTTAAGTTGTTTTTGTCACTGAGAGACCTTTTCACCTTCAAAATGACTGAATGATGAAATTTTCCCAACAACATAGCTCCTGAGGAGCAGGGTTTCTCTCCTTGTCTCTGTTTTAAGTCCTGCCTCTGCAGAGGGTGGATTGACTGATCTAAATTGTAACTACATTTGTGCATTAAGCCCACATCTGCCCATTTATGGTCACACTCATTTGCGTAAGTTTAATTGCGCCAGTCTCCCAAACATCCACCCACCACACCCCTTTCAGTCTGCCACAAAGCAGCATTGTGTACTGCAATGATCTGACTAAACTTAGTTCTCTGTCAGTTGATTAGTCAAGCTTAGTCATGTCCACTGCTTTCACACTCCTTGGCATGAATAGTAATTAACGGTCAGTCTTCACTTTTGCTATTGAAGCTTTCATTTTGCCTACAGGATCTGATATGTGCCAAGTGTTGGGACATTGTTTTGTAGAAAACACTGTATTGATATTTATTGATCCTCTCCTTGTACATTAAAAGAGACTGTTTTGTAGCTTTATGCATCGCTAGTTCTGTGTTTTAATACTGTTGATTTGCTAGCAAGTTGTCTTTTTATTTTGAATGCATTATTTAATGGTCAATTGCTCATTGTTGTAAATTTCTCTCAGTTTCTACATGTAATAGAAACAAACCAGTGCAATACACATGTACAAATATACTCAACTGCTTGTTTGATTAAATACCCAAGTCACAGTTGGGTTGCTACAGCAGGGTTGCCATGTATGACAATTATTTCACTATGATAAAGCTGTAGTATGTAAGCTTTTTAAATTGAATCATGAAGCAAACACCTTTTTATTGTGTAATTACACATTGTCTCAATTATTAAGTCAAAGTCAGAGCTTTGTGTGGGTTGCATAAGGGACATGTAGGTCATGGTAGTCGGTTGAATTCAGTAATTACAATAAAAGTCTTTAGATTTTAAACATACTTCTCTGTCGAAAGATATGTATGTAAGTTAGCCAAAATGTTAGACAAATAACAAGCAAGGACTTCTTTGTTCGCTGGTGATATAAAGCTAGCTTGACTGTACACACTGAAACACTGATATCTGTGCTACTTGGTTCTTATCTCAGAAATCATTGACTGGCATGTCATACATGTTTCTTATACTTTTGACTTTTAGCTTAGCTTCAGCTTGAGTACTTTAGGAAATTCCCAGTGATCCAATTATCAAAATATATAACTGGTGTCACAGAATGTTTTACAGAAAGACGGTTTATTACATTTGTGTTGGAGATGTGTGTGAATTTCTAAAACTTACTTACTGCAGCTTTAAACTGCTGTTTGATGGTTTCTTTATCAAAGATTAAAGGAATAGTTCATTCTAAAAGCTTATTTGCATACTTGTTTGCTAACCAAAAATGTATTACATCAGCCCAGACATGTTGTTTTTTAAAGCTTGACATTTCAGTCTCGACTGACCTACATTTAAACTAGGTAAGAAATTGTCAGTTAGATTTTTACTGAACTATTCCTTTGAGATCATGATCATTCAAAGCTTTCATAAGCCATCAATCATGGTATTATTTGCTAAATCACTGGCATTGTGTTTATTAGTTTCATGCACACAGATAACAGTCTGGTCAGCAATGTAGTCGTCACTTGAAAATTAAACCAAAACTTGATTTTTATGTTTTGCAGTCATTTCATTTTTAATCTTGCCTGAAAGATGTCAGAATAAAAAATAAAAACCTTTTGTTTGAAATGTGTTATTGTGAGGAGGATTACAATATTAGGACTTCACCAAACCACAGTGAGAGCTTGGAACAGTAGTGAGTCTGCCTAGGAGTGGATGGTGAGCATACTTTAATAACGTTTTAATAATTGTCAACTCATTTATACTAACTAAGTATTCCAGTTAAGGACGGTTTTTCTTAAAAACTGGGAGCCTATCCCAGTTTTTCAATGGGCGCAAGGCACACAGTAACACCCTGGACAGGACACCAGTCCATCGCAGGGCAGACACACATGCACATTCACTTATAGGGAAATAGTGTCTGCATGATTTTGGACTGTGGGAGGAAATCGGAGCTCCCAGAGGAAACCCACGCAGACTCGGGGAGAACATGCTAACTCCGCACAGAAAGGAGCCCGCCCCGCCTGGGGATCGAACCCAGGACCTTCTTGCTGTGAGGCGACAGTGCTACCCACTAAGCCACCGTGCTGCCTGTACCAATACACTACATGCTAAGGAGTGTGCTAATTTTACTATTGTTATTTAAACATTGTTAGATGCTTAAACATTACTTGTGTTGTATTACTATCTACATAAATACACATTGCTCCATTACTATGAAGATACTCTGTTAATATTTAAAAGTTAAAATTGTTCTTGAGCAGTAAAACATAGATTAGAAATTAACTTTATTACATTTAATAGAAGACATTTCACCATACTGGAAAGTGAACAGGTCATTACACACAAAAAAACTCTGATTACTAACTGACTCATGTAAACTCAGATTTCCATAATCAGATTACTGAAGTGAGCACAGTCATCAGATTTTTGACACAACTTGATTTTTTGCATGAATCTGATCTATTAATTTGAAGCGGATGTGTAAATGAGTTAAGCAGCAGGACAGTGATCTCAAATACATGCACGTTCAAGTTTAAATGGCTTTAAAGAAACAGATACAAGGATGTTTTTGAGCGTGTTAGTCAAATATCTTAACCTGAATTCTGTAGAAGTGGCAGAACCTGAAACGAACACCTCATGCCTAAAAACCTGGCAGTGTGTCTGAGAAAGACGGTGCAAAAAAAAGACAGAGCTAAATTTCCTTCAGTGTGAAGTTAATGTCACAGTGTCAACGGCTGATATGGGTGGTAATTAGATTTGTCTATTAAATAAATGAAAATATGTTTTACATAATGTGTTTCTTGAAGTTGTGAAATATGATTTGTTTAATGAGCTGCAGGGAGCCTGGTTGGGTTCAATGTGGCTCTGGCCCACTGGAGGTCAGGTTTAGGCCCAGTAATGATAGACTAGCTGAAGGTACAAAGCCAGTAGTCTGTGATGACAGTTTGTAACAAAGACGTTGAGTCTACTGTCTGTGACTGTCCAAAAATTCTGACTGAACTACCAAAAACGTTCATTATTTTCAGACCAATATCAGTGTGCACAGTTTCTAAATGTGCTTTTCTCAAGGATTTGTTCTTCTATAGAATAAAAAGAAACAGCATTTAACCATTTTAGTTTTTCTTATTTAATACACATGGCCAATATTATATAGATGCCCCTCTTAATTATTAACTGCAGGTGTTTGAACAGCAGCTGTTGCTAACAGTTTTATAAAATATATTATGTACATTTGTATGCTATATGTCTCCAAGTTTGTGGCAAGAGTTTAGGGAAGGCCCTTCCATGTGTAGCATGACTGCCTCTGTGCACAAAACGAGGACTATAAAGACATGGTTTGACAAGTTTGGTGTGGATTAACTTCAGTGGTTTGCTCTTTGGGAGAATCTGCTGTTTTTAAGACACTGTGCAACTTTTTTCCAGTTTGTTTTTGTTTTAAATCATGTAATCTTAAATGTCATTTAAATATCTTTTCAGATTTCATATATTTGGGTGGTACAGTTTAGAGAACCTGTAGACCTGGATGCATAAATTACTTTTGGTCTTTGTCTATAGTCTAAAGTCTTTCAGTAGTTTGGCTTCTTTTCCTATGCGTGTATTTTTTCAGCAGGTTCCTTCAATCTTTTAAAAATATGCTTGTAGGTGACGTTTTTGCAGTAAATGTGTTTATGCTGAGCAGTGTAGATATCACAATGTCTTAAATGTTCTTCTGTACAGTTTGGATGTCTGAGTGGTGCAGTGAAAGAACGTTTATCTGCGCACACAAGGAAACCAGAGCCACAAGAGCATAATAAGCACTACACTCCCTCTCTGCTCTCAAAGAAGGGAACACAATACCCCCTGTGTGTGCTACTGTTCTCATGTTTAAACCTAGGGATACTGAAATATTTGAAAAAGAAAAAAAACTCTACTACTACTACTATTTTCTACTACGACTGACAACAGTTATAATTACTTATTAACTTATTATTCTGGTTTTTAAAATAATGATTCATTCAGAGTGACCAAATATTTAAGAAAAATAAACATATGGCCAAGGACCACATTGGATTGGCGTAATTAAAGAAAAATAATATTATTATTTGAGCTGTTATGCTTGATATTTTTATTTATTTTATCATAAGAAGTGTGTGTGTGTGTGTGTGTGTGTGTGATATAGGTGAACTGTATGCTGTTTCGGTTTTCCAGATTATTGTCATAACAGAGTGAAGTATTTAGCCGTTTAGAGTGGATTAAGGGAAGATACCTGGCATTAAGGCTGACTTTATTGCTGTTTACTGAATACTCATGACTTTTGGTTCATTGCCAGCCTGAAAAAAGACTGACACTCTTACAAATGGTTACGCTCTGCCATTAAACTGACTTAAGGCAGTTTAAACTGACATATGGCTGTTTATGTTAAGAATTATAAAAGTGGTATGCTATCAGAATCAGGTAAATGTCATGAGAGCTTATTAACATAACACTAGTTGGAATTAAATCAGTTATTAAGCGAAATGTCAAGATGACTAGTCTGTCATGTGATCTGCTCATGTGAGGTATGATCAGGACTAGAGGGCACTTTAATACATAATGTGTTGTCTGTTTTTTTATGTCTTCTGTAGTACAGTCTTTTTAAATCATTTAGCATAACAGGGGTGGCATGGTGGCTCGGTGGGTAGCACTGTTGTCTCACAGCAAGAAGGTCTTGGGTTTGATTTCCAGGTGGAGCGGTCCAGTTCTTTCTGTTTGGAGTTTGCATGTTCTCCCCATGTTTCCTCCAGGCGCTTTGGTTTCCTCTCACCAGAAGTGCAAAGACATGCAGTTAGGTTAACTGGAGCTACTAAAATTGCCCTGTGTGTGTGTTTGTGCATTAAATGTGTGTAGAAGATGATGAATGGGGTTGAAGTCAGGGCTGAGAGAAGGCTAATAAATTTCTCCATGCCTTACTAAATGAATACTGTTTTGTTCAAGATTGGGCCTTTGGTTATTTGATGTAACAAACTTTAATCCACTTAGAGTAAACATACAACAGCCCTGCATTTAGACAATGCAGAAAGGGGTAAAAGCTACCCCACTGCCACATCTGCAGTACCAGGCAGCATGATAAGGAGAACACTACCCTGCTAATCTACAGATCCACCCTCAAACTTGCTGCTACACCCAACACACCCAGTACCCAGTCATGCCTTCTGAAGAGAACTGGTGATTATTTGAATTAATCTCTAGTCTGAGTGTACAGAAAGACTATAACAAAATATAGTGAAAGAAAACAAATACTTAATTATTTTCTTGGTTGAATACTTGGTTGAATAAAATAAAACATCACAAATTACAAATTAACAGTATTATTAATCTGATGCAAAGCCTACTGATCACTCAGAAACCAAGGAACTCTGAATTTATAATAATTAGACGTCTACATACTATAAATTATTATTTGCCAAAGTATTTTTGCATGTAACAGGAGAGAAAATACAACTGCAGAACATGCCAACACTCAGCTGGCATTGCTAAGATCAGTGAGTAGTAGAAATATTCCAAGCAAGTATTTAGGATTATTTAAACAGTAGTCAGACAATCCATTTACATTTCTTCATTAATGTACTTCTTATACTTGTAATCTTATTAAAATAAAAGTATTCATAAATGTTCCTTTGGTAATGCAAGTGACAAAATAACAGGATTGCAAACAACTTCAGAGACAGTTAATGGTTTCCAGACCAGGTTTCACAAGAAGTACAAGAAGAATTCTATTTTCCACCATGCTAATGTGTTTTAAGTAAAGTTCTATTCTGTAAAACAGTGAGCCCTAATTTTGTCTCTATATTGTCTCTATTTTATCCATCAAAAGCATTGGTCTTGTTTGGGTCTCATTCAGTAAAGGTTTTGGTCATTATTGGTCATCAAAAGTCTTGGTCTTAACCCTTAAAAGTCTTGGTCTTGTGTTATTCTTAACTATTTAAAGTTTTGGTCTGGGCCATTAAAAAGTTTTCTATACCATATAAGCATCCGTCTTGTACTTTAAAAGTCTTGGTCTTGTCTTGGTATTAAATATAAAATGTTTTGGTCTGGTTTTAATCTTGACCATTAAAAGCCTTTTTCCTAATAATTTAAAGCCTTGGTCTTGTGTGGTCTTGACCCAAGGACGTAGCTATGATTTGAACATCTGGTTGGTAACTTTCAGGTAACTTAGCTATGATAGATAACGTTAGTGATAGATGATTGATTAGCACTTGCAAAACAGTTTCTACTTTATACAATAACTGACATTTTTAGCTAAATGTTTTTTATTTCTACCATTACAGTTCCGGCACAAACTGGTGTGCTGAAATTAACATTAGCTTTTTTTTATGCAAGACTGAGGTTTTACCCCATCATCAACTAACGGGCACACAGACAGATCCTGACATTATGCAAAGCTTAGTGAGTGGAATACGTTTGTTTAGATTTTTACATCAGTGTTCAGTACATCAGGTATTTTAAGTGTATCTGAATATGCCCCCGAACATATTTTATAATTACAGACTTGTCTTGACCATAAAAGGTCTGGATCTCAATTATTGAAAATTTTGTTTATTATCAGCTATGTAAATTCTTTGTCTTGGTCTTCTTTGGTCTCAACCACTAGCCTTGTTTTTTTTATCAACCACTGAATGTCTTATTGGGAGTTAAAAATCTTTTCTGACATTAAATGTCAGACTTGGTAAGTCTTCATCTGTTAAAATGGTCCTGGGTTCGATCCCTAGGTGGGGCGGTCCGGGTCCTTTCTGTGTGGAGTTCGCATGTTCTCCCCGTGTCTGTTTGGGTTTCCTCCGGGTGCTCCGGTTTCCTCCCACAGTCCAAAGACGTGCAAGTGAGGTGAACTGGAGATACAAAATTGTCCATGACTGTGTTTGACATTAACCTTGTGAACTGATGAATCTTGTGTAACGAGTAATAAATGTTCTCGACCACAACTAGAACCGAGGATTCGGGGTTTCCCCTGTTGTCCGGTGATTACGGTAAACCTGAGGACTGAATCGCTCCACCTTCGACTCCACGTTTTACCAACTTTCTCATTGGCTCTACGTCCGATGACCGGCGTGACGTCACGGCCGTTCGGGGCGCACGCGGCGGTAACTACACAGCGCGGCTCGTGTCCGTTGACAGGAGTTGGAGACGCAGCGACGGTAGTTTGTGTGGTTTGTTTCTGACCGCTGCATGGAGCTACGCGCTGTTCCCAGCCTGGACATGTCGGAGCTGCAGGGCGGCGGTGGCGCAGGTGGAGACGGCGGGGACGGTCCGTGCTCCGAGGAGGACAGTTACGAGAGTTTACCGCAACACGCTTCCTTCAGCACGCACCTGACGGCCGGAGCGGTGGCGGGAGTGCTCGAGCACACGGTCATGTTCCCGGTGGATTCCGTTAAGGTAAAACTGACATTAGCACTCACATGGCTGGTAACACTACTGCGAAGCATGAGCGCATCCCAATATCTCACTGTCTCCCTACGTAGGAGCACTTACGCTGGTTAGGAATAACGTGTTAGACGCTACGTAGTGTACTTGGTGTTAAAGTGCTTGCTTATTGAGATACGGCCTGCTGTTATCTCAGCTAGCTCGCTACTTGAAGTTGTGTACCATGCGTTACTTAGTTACTTTTAGCGACCTAGCTCACTCAGTTAGCAAGAGTTAATGGACTAATGTCGGTTTTGGCTTTATCGTCTAGTTACTTTTATCTTGTTTTGGTTTAGAACAGTTTAAGCTTAGCAAAAAATTTCCAGTTAGCTCTACTAAGACATTCAGCTACTTGCTTAGCTCTTAATCACTCAGTAGTTTTCGAATAGAGCTTGACCACTCCAGCTTAGACATGACACCCACAATATGCAATCACTTAATTATATTTTAATATAGTTAATGTAGTTTATTTTTGTTTCTACCCATGGAACTAATATGCAAGATATATTTTTGAATTGCAGTTTTCAAATATTGTATATACAGTCCAGTGACACAAGTAGTGCAGATGCTTCTGGACATCCATCTACTTGTTTAGCTCTTAATCACTCAGTAGTTTTCGAATGGAGCTTGAATGGAACTCCATCTGGGCAAAACCAGATCTTGGACACAACACCCATAATATACCATCACTTCATTATCTTTTTACAGTAGTGTATTTTTGTTTCTACCCATAGAACTAATATGTAAGATTTATTGACCCTAGGCCCTAGCTCTTCAATGACATCCAGCTACTTGTTTAGCTCTTAATCACTCAGTAGTTTTCGAATGGAGCTTGACAACTCCATCTGAGACATGACACCCTCAATATACAATCACTTAATTATCTTTTTAAAATAGGACTTACTGTCAGTGACACATTGCAATTAAATCGACCTTTGCGCATGTCCAGATCCATGCTGTGACTGGCCAGAAACATGATGTATGCTAAAAAAAATAAAACAAAAATAATAGTAATTTGTTTCATATGCATTTAATGACTGAATAAGTTATTTTTTTATATTTTTAATGCATTTTCATTAACCGCTTAATCCTGGTCAGGGTTTGGTTTTACTGGGAAGCACTGAGCACAAGGCAGGAATGCCCTGGACTGGGTGCCAGTCCATCGCAGGGTGTCAGCCAACACCCTTCAAACATAGCTAGTGCCCCTAGTAATATATAATATTAGAAAGAATTCAAAATATATATATTTATTTATTTATGAGTCAGATTTTGTTCTATGCAGTTACCTTAAAAATACGGACAGGTGCCAAATAAGTAAAAAACTAAGTAAGTGCAGGCACATCTGGACAGGCGTACTTGTTCAATTAAGTTCACTTGGTTTAGGATCAAAATAGCACGAGGAAAAGATTCAAGTAGCTTCCAAGTCATAACATATCATTATAGTATTATAACATGTTACAAAGGATTTTTTCTAAGCCCAATGAGCCTTTAAGCCAGCTTTTGTCTATACTGTCTTAGCTGTTTAACTGTAAAGCCCCTTACTAAAACAATCTTTCACACATTGTTATTTTCCTGTGATTTCTGCAGGAAACAAGTTTTTGTCTGAAGCCCGATTTGAAAGAACACAGCATCATTTTTAAACTTGTATTCCGTCCACTGCATTCATTACGAACATTACAAAATGCACAAGTATTTATTTTAGAAATTAATCATAGTTTACTTGAAGTAATGCAAAATTATGTATGTTGGGACAGATATGTCTAATAATCCGTGGCCACTGGAAGACATTATGACCCGGATAAACTGGGAAGATAAGACCTCTTAATAAAGTGGTTTTTGTCTTACTAAATTCACTGCACTAGATGTTAGGCAAGAGTCTCATGATGTTGAAAATCCCAGGGTGTTTTTGTGTGCCAGGCCAGCACTAATCTTCAGTCTACATTCAGTAAAACCCTAAAAAAACAAGTAGTTTGTCTCTTTGGTGGTGAACAGTGTTTGGTCTCCCCGGGGCAATGTCATGTGTAAAGTGTCTCACATAACTGAGTATCTTTTAGGTCATCGCAACTCAGGCCTTCATCTAAAATAAAGAGAGCTGCTGGATCTTTTTTTCATTCAGAAACTGCTGGGATAAAGTCCATCATCGTAAACCTTAATGCAGGTCGAAGTCATTGAAGTTATCTGTGCCAGATATAGCTTGGCGGTCATTCAGCACTGTTAGTGCAGTCATTGTCACTGTTTCCTTCAGTTATGCCAGATCACTGCGCTGTGTTTGGATAGGCACCGAGTACGTGTTGGGACAGCACATAGCCCGAATAATTGGCTAACAAACCAGGCAGCTTTGGACTTTACCTAGAAAGTAGTCGTAGTTGTGAATAAATGCACGTGTATGTGTTAGAGACGGAAATACACAGATCCCACCACATTCAACAAAGTGTACATAAACAGTGCAGGCAACAACCAAAGCAAAATGATAACTGTGTTGATTAGGGCCTTGTCCACCAGAATACAGACGTATTTGATGTAAAAGTTGTTTTCATTCATACTAATTCACACTAAAACCATTTATACTCTAACAAGGGATACAGTTTTCAGAAATGTCCACACTGGTTGGTGTTTTTACAAAGCTCTAAGGATTTTTTCTGTCAAGAGCCAAAACCTTTTCAAAAAGCTCTCTATTTGTATGAGTGACAAAAGGCAAATGCTTAAATACAAGATTGGAGGGCAGTCAATTTTATTGATTTACATTTTACATTTACATTTTCAGCATTTAGCAGATGCTTTTATCCAAAGCGACTTACAGTCCTGTGACACTATACAATCTAAGCAATTGAAAGTTAAGGGCCTTGCTCAAGGGCCCAACAGCAACCTGGCAGTGGTGAGGTTTGAACCGGCAACCTTCTGATTACTGGACCAGCACCTTAATCACTAGGCTACAGTTGCCAGGTATTGATATAATTAATATTAAATAACTATATATTTGAATAGCTCATTGTGTACATTTAACATACATTTCTAAGTGCTGTGACTGATATAAGCCTCCTTCGATGCATGTGAAGCTGCCAGCAGTGGATATTTAGTGTACCTCAGCATATACGGACGAC
Organism: Trichomycterus rosablanca; assembly: GCF_030014385.1. Lineage (NCBI taxonomy): Eukaryota > Metazoa > Chordata > Actinopteri > Siluriformes > Trichomycteridae > Trichomycterus > Trichomycterus rosablanca. The sequence goes on from NC_085994.1 coordinate 35,738,831, forward strand.
CACGCTTCTCTAGACTGAACATACTCACTGCAATCTGGCAACCCTGACCAGAAATACTGTAAATGGTACCATGCTGTACCCAGTTAAATATGCTCTGGTGTAAATCATTTAGACAAACCAATGACTACAGATGCATAATAATCCTTGTGAACTTGTTCTAATGTGTAGCGGAAGTGTATAGCAAATAAGTGTAAATCTGGAGTTGGTAATCTACAGATCTCATTAAACCTTGACCCCATGCCTCCAACACACACACACACGCACACGATAAGCCTTGTGTAAAAATTGTAATTGTCTACTTTATTTTTCAGTTTATTAGACTATTAATTTCTAGTAAAAGATAAAATAAGAATAGAATTAAGATTTTCATTTTGCAACAGTTCTGACTGGAACATACAGTAAATCACTATCATTTTAGTTTATTTAGAAGTACACCAATCCTAGAGCAATCATAGGTAGTAAAACTACATTCAAGTTGCACCTGAAAATGAGGCCATTTTTTCCCCTAGATAGAATTAAGATTTGTAAAACAAACTAATAGTATAAACTGACAGTTTCAATCTGGCCAACAGTATGTGAATACTCAAGTTCAGGTGTTTCAGCCACACCCAGTGCTAACAGGTATATAAAATCTATTATATAAAATTTGATTTTTCTAACTTCCTACTTCCTCCATTCCTCCTTGTGCACATAGCAGGGTTCATTAAGACATAGTTTGACAAGTCTGGTGTGCAGGAACTCCAGTAGCTTCCACAAAGCTCTAACTTTAACGCCATTAAACATGTTTGAAATAAATTGGGAACCAGGCCTACCTGTTCAACACCATTACCTGATCACCCCAAACACTTTTTTAGTTCTTGGACACAAAGCTCCCACAGTCACTCTCCAAAATCCTGAAACTTTAAATGCGTAGAAACACAGATTTGAACAGTTTTGTAGAATTTTCAAAGTGCTTGGGTGGTGCAGCGGTCTATTTTGCTAGCCCACCACCTCTGATATTCGAACCTGGTTTTCAGCCGGACGTCTACACAGACACGATTGGCAATATCATGTGAGTAATGACTGTAGCTCTGCTATGAATTGACACCCTTGTCCAGGGCATTTCTGCCTTGCACCCAATGTTTCCGGTGGAACCGGACCTTCTGCCACCCTGACCAGGATAAATTGTTTGATGAAATTTAGAAAAATAAAACATAAATGCATCCATTGTGGTTGTATTCATTTAGGCTGATGTTAATCTCCAGGCTACATAACAGAGTGGTAGGGTAGTTTTAGAGCATGAAGGCCAGCTTACTGTGTTAGGTGAGTTTGTGTAAAGAAATCCAAAGTCGTATGTGTAGGTTGTGTCCCAGAAAGACTCAGATTTCAGACATGTCATGTCATTTTAAAGCTTTCAGGTGTTGTGTTTACATCCTCTTTTTGGTTAAAGTGGACTCTCCAGAGACAGAAATATAGTTCACAATTTAAGTTTCAGGAGGAACAATAAAAACATCCTTTTTTAATTGAAGATATGTGCAGAATGTTTATTGTGTAGCTCTTCCCGCTTTATAATTGGGCTGTTGTAAAGTTGGCAAGCGGAGCAGAGTCCTGACTCTTGCCAAGGTGTGTTGTAACCGGGAGACTACACTTCCGGAAGTAGTAAAAGTCCAGAGCAATGAAACTGGAATTTCCATCATTACAAACGCTAAAGGATTAGGTAACGATATTGTGTTGTGGGAATGGAAATAGCAGGGCTTAAAGTTTTCACTGTAACCATTGTTCACACTTGCATACTTACCAGGAAAGCTTTTCAGTGTGAAAGCTTTTTGTGGTTACTGTCTAACCAGTGTTTAATTAATAATTTACTTTATTTCAATTTAGTGTAACATCTGATTGAAAGTCATAATTGATGGTTGATCCTGTTGAGGTTCCATTGGAGGTTTAATTTTTACATTGGCATTATTGTGCTTTTATTTTACTGTAGTGGTTGTGATTTTGGATTGTAAAACCACAGTGTTGTTTCCGAAACATATTCGAAACGCTTTGACAGGAAGTGTCATTTGAATAGGTTACTGGAAATATTCTGCTTCTTTACTGATGTAATCATGGGTAATTGAGAGGCCAGTTTCACACACTCACTCACTTACTCAATCACTTACCAAGCACTTTATTATGTACACCCATCTGGAATGTACATTCATTCATTATTTTGTAAGCTACACCTACCATTAAATGGGCCATCAAATAAATGGGCCCCCATAAGGTTTCTCACTGACCAGATGATGGCTGGTGAATCATTCTCAGAGCTGCAACGACAGTAACATGGTCATTGGCAATTGTGTGTTTTTCTAGTATGAGAGTATTAGGTGCTGCAGTGTTGTTGGGAGTTTTAACTACTGTTAATCTTTCTCTGGTCTTTTATCAGACAAAACTTTCTGTTCACAGAACGCTGTTGGTTTTAAAGTTTTGGTCAATACACTCATACCAGTACACATTATATGAGTGTTCATTACCACGTTAATGCCATTAACATTAATGTTTTGACAACTTGTCAGTGGGAGTCCAGAGCGACAATTGGGCCACATTCAGCAAGTGTATACCCACAAATCTACATTCTAAAGGCTGAGCTGGTTTGCTCACTTTTTTTTTTTATTCTTACTGGTTTACATTATTGCCATGTTTGCTGTGTTACACTATTTTAAGTAAATAAGGGCTTACATGCTGAAACTCAGGTGTTTTTATATTTTAATGGGACTTTATGAGCTTGTTGGGTATTGGGTAACCGTTGACTAATAGAGACAAAATTTGTATTTGTATTGCATGTATTTCTATGTGTACTGTGACGATAAAGGATTTTTCATTGGGTGTTTAACATGCACTACTAATGGCAGAGTGGTCTCCCTAATCAGCTTGTGGATTGGATAGGGGTGTGGCAGGGTGTGGGCAGTTATCTCACCAAACCTGAAGGTCTCTGTACAATCTAAATGTGTTCACTCCCCATCACATGACTGTTTAACACAATGTATAACTGGTTAGGGTGCTGCTGTACATATACACATGGATGCCTTATAGTTCCTGTAAACTATATCTAGGTAGTCACGTTTTAAACATAGTTTAGCATAGTGACTAAATCGACAGGAGGGGGATGCAACTCCATATTAATGCCCATGGTTTTGAAAAGGGATGTCTACATACTTATTGGTGCATAGCAATTTTGGAAACTGTTGTTTAAATGATTGGAACACACCAAGTTTCAAAATTTATTGAGAGTTTTCACAAAATATGATGGATAGAAAAATAAACATACAGCAACTAAATATAGTACAGCACAGCTCTGTGTAGGAACCCAACTCTGGCAGGTGATAAAAAGTGGCCGCAGAATCTTATCCTGTACACTCAATGACTCATTTTTCTTTATTTAATAAAATGTGTCTACTATTGAAAAGCTACATTAAATATTTGTTTTCCTTATTATGTATTTAAAGGGTGTTGTTTAAAAAGTTTAAATGTTTTTTTTTTTTAATTGTAACATTATTTTATATGAAAATAATCCAAACAAAAATCCATTGATGTATTTTCAAACAACTTGGTAAAAAAAATAATAAAAACTACTTTCTTAAACAATACTGATGTTTTCTTTAATCGTTTCATCAATTCATTTCTCCTCTATAATTTTTTTTTTACTTAACTTTTGTTTTTGTTCCACTCAGACACGCATGCAGAGTTTGCAGCCAGACCCGAAGGCTCAGTACCGCAGTGTGTACGGGGCTCTGAAGCGCATTGTCAGAACTGAGGGCCTCATGCGACCCCTGAGGGGCCTTAACATCACAGTGCTGGGTGCCGGCCCAGCCCACGCTCTTTACTTTGCTTGCTATGAGCGTATGAAGCGTAGCCTCAGTGACGTCATTCAGAACGGCGGCAACAGCCACATCGCCAACGGTGAGAATCAGTAAATATGTAAACATTTCTCTGAGTAAGGAAAATCTGGAGACATACTGTAAAGTGTTATTTTTTTACTCTGTTTCTCTTAGGAGTGGCAGGAAGTGTAGCCACGGTGCTCCATGATGCAGTTATGAACCCTGCTGAAGGTAAAAAACAAATATCAGTTATTACAGTATTAACATTTAGGAGTGATGTGTCGGGGTGCTTAGGTAGCACAGCGGTAAAACACACTGGTCTGTCAGTGCTGACCAATGGGCAATAGATGTAGGCTTAAGGCACTACATATGAACTGCCCATTAACCCATGACCCGTCATTTATACCTGAGTTCTTTTTGTATTTCTTCTTCTCCTCCTTTCTCAGTGGTGAAGCAGCGCATGCAGATGTATAACTCCCCCTACCGAGGCCTATGCGACTGTGTAATGACTGTGAGTCGGAACGAGGGCCTGGCTGCATTTTACCGCAGCTACAGCACACAGCTCGCCATGAACATCCCATTCCAAGCTCTGCACTTCATGACCTACGAGGTCCTGCAGGAGCACCTCAACCCAGATCGCCAGTACAGACCAGGTACGCACGTGGTATCGGGAGCGGTAGCTGGCGCCGTATCTGCTGCACTAACTACACCGCTCGACGTCTGCAAGACTCTTCTGAACACGCAGGAGAACGTGGCGCTGAACTCAGCCAGAGTCAGTGGGCACCTTTCAGGCATGGCCAATGCTTTTAGGACGGTCTACAGGCTGGGTGGCATCCCCGCCTTCTTTAAGGGGGTCCAGGCTAGGATTATATACCAGATGCCCTCGACGGCCATCGCGTGGTCCGTGTACGAGTCCTTTAAGTACTTCCTGACCCAGCATGAGGACAGGAGGAATCCTACATGATTTTAAGCTGTGGTGCTGGTGCCACCCACAGCCCAATCTTCAGGACGAGATTAGCACCAAACCTAGAGGATGTCCACCATAAGAGGCATGGCATAAGAGTTTTTCTGCCTTTTCTTTAATACATTTAATGTTAAATTGTAACGATGGAGCAGATAAATGGGAAAGATGCCAACCTGTGACAGAACGGTCTTGTCACAGATGGTCTTGTCATGATGTTTTTGGTTCAGTTTGTACTGAATGATTTATTTATTTGAAGGATTCAGTGCTGTTACAAGCAGGAATTTATATCTAAGCAAAACGGCCGCAAATAAACACGCACAAATTCCTTTTACAGAATTTTTTTGCTTGCTTTATATCAGCACTTCTGTGCTAGGCATATAGATGCCATTATTCTTATTATGAAATCTTTTTAGTGCCCACTTTCCTCTGGCAGTTTGATTGGCTACCAGGTGCCATAGTGGGCTTTATATACTGACTCATACTTTAATTCCATGAGCTTTCCTCATTGACCAATTGAAAATATGAGGGTTCTTCAAAAAGTTTCTACACTTTTATAAACTATAAGAATTTGAAAAAATGTGTACCAACTTTTTAATGCCATCAGCAAAAAATGTTTTTGGTTGAGCACATAGCCACTGATGCACCGCTGCTTTCACATCATCACCACATGAAAATCTTCTTTCTCCTTAAAGCTTCTTTGGAAGGTGGAAAAGGTGGAAATCAGATGGCGCTATATCCGGACTATAAGCTCTTTTTCAGTCTCTAAGAGATGACGATTATTCCTCGATTTTTCCTCCTCTCACCCTCACCGCTTCCATCCAGAATATACAAGTGTGGAAACTTTTTGAAGATCCCTCATATTTAGTTTAATTGTGAGTTTATTAATTGGACATAGGACATTTGTTTATTTTTGGCTTTCCAATGCTTAGTCTTCTTACCTAAGGGATCTATAGTGATCTATAGATCTCTAGACATTTCTTGTGGCCAAGATAATCATGGACCAACCATTTTTGGATAAGTGCTCTTCACTAGCAAATGCAGCTCTTCTTTCCATAGTTTTATCTGTTTCGTATGTCCGCCATGTCCAACATTTGATTTTTTTTCTTTTAAACTGGTTATTGGACTGTAACCCTAACGCTAGATTAAGATATATAGTACGTGAATAATATATTTAACAAATAGTATTCAAATATCTGCTTTTAAACCAGACATTCCAACATTATATTTTATATTGTTACATATAAAATACAGAAGATTTCATTAGTTTATTTCATCCAGCTGTGTAGTATTGGGTGGTCCGGTCAAAGGTCAGCTGTAATTACAAACATGCCACGTTGCATCTGTAGGGTAAACGGTAAAGCACCTGAATACATCTCACAACCTCCTAGCTTGTGAGGAGGTTAATTAATCTCTAATTCCTGAGCCACCACTGTCTTAATTTAGGATGATCTAGTGACCGGCTCCAAAGAACAACATGATAGCCCTGACCTATTAGAAAGTCTCAGCTAATGGGTGGAAATTAGCATTGACTAAATTGGGATGGGGGCAGAGATATTTAATAGTGAGATCTGAGTGAGTCTGGGTGTTTGAACATTTAAATAACTGCCCATCCCTAATCTAGACATTAATGTCTGTTTAGTTAAAACTGAAAAATGGTCCAGCTGAATAGTGCCTAATAGATTTTCGACCATTCCAGCAGGCTAAAATTTGTACTGATTTTATTGGCTGGTAAACCTTACAGCAGGCAGCTTTACTGATAGTTTGGCCAAAATGTATCTTACATATGATTCTTGTTAATCTAAGTGGTTCAGTTTCATAAGGGAGATATGTGTCATAGTCCCTCAACTCTGAGACTAGGGTGGTAAACAGTGAATGAAGGGTATTTTTACTGTTTTTGAAAAAGTAGGAATTGGGGCTTCAGAATCAGCAGCTCAAAGTTTTTTTTTTATCTAAAGGTGGATTTCATAATGTTTTAATAATAATGTCATGCTTTTATGATTATTGTAAGCTTGTGTTGCAGGTGTAATTCAACACAGCTTACATAATTCTGTCACTCCAAGATGATGTTGGGTACTGTGTAAAAACTAAGACATTTGTCTTTTAAATTTATTTAATATAGAGTATTATTAGTCACTGTAGTTACAATTGACAATCAGCAGCATATTTAACCTTATATGACTCTTTCTGATTAAGTTAGGATGTCATTTTTGGGGTCCAAGGGGTTAGTGTAGTTTACAAATAAGCAAAGCTTCTAGCTACCAGTGTAGCTAAATCATATTATTAAGGGAAATGTTTGGAGTAAATTATAGACTAAATTATTATTTTAAACTAGGAGCGTATTTGTCATTTTGTTTGGTCATTTAAGCATTGCTTGATTGTATAGCTACAGGACTGGTCTGTATTCTGGTTCACTAAATCTTCCCTTTAAACCTTAAAGCCTTACACACCTCACACACCATAAAATACAAAACCAGAGCAAACTGCCTTTTTTCTTTCACTAGGCCGTTGTTTGTTGTTGTAGATGTGAAATTGCTTTTGTATTTTCAGTTTTTTTTAGCTTTTGAGCCACAAGCATACAGTACTAAAATCACGCACAACCATATAAAATCCTTTAATAAAGGGTAAGATTGTAAATGATGTACCCTATGACAGTGTTGGCACTGGCAGCTTTTTTAGTTTTTGAAGATTAAGCTCTTATTTTAGAGCAAGTGTGTGGAGAGAAAACTTTCTAATCAAATGTAACCCTTTATGTTTGTTTTCTTTTTTTTTTTAATCAAAATTGTTGTTTGATTAGTGTTTTATCCATGTGTATGTATGATTAATTCTTAAAGATTATATTATAGACCAAATCGCTGATATTATGTACTTATGCAAAATCTGGATCTGATATGTTTTTAGCCTATGCAGCTTTTATCTATACAATACTAACTATGGATTACAAACTGCATGTGTGAGGTGGGGCTGAGCCAGATCGTGATGTATTACCATATAGGCCGGCTGGGTGCCTAAACTGACAATGATTGGCTCGTGCGAGGGAGGGAGGGAGGGAGGGAGGGAGGGAGGGAGGACCAGTGGGATTTTTCATAACTGCTGGCTGATCAGTGGAGCCTGCACAGAGATAAGGGTTAATATGGATAAATGCGTGACTCTCCATACAGATCTTCATATCTTCACCCCGTGCAGGTGAAAAGAAGCAATTGGCTACTGCACACGTCTCTGAGTTTCTACCCCCTCCTCAGGAGTGGGGGTCTGCAGCAGAAGAGGCGAAATACCAACAGGTAGTTGGATGCGACTGGATTGGGAGAGAATTGGCGGGAAATGCACAAAAAAATACATTTAGCAACACTGACATCCCTTTTACTTTTTACTCCGAAATTTGAAGCTTCTCATCATTGTTGCATACTTACATAAATAAAGCGGAGCTTTAAAAAGTAACTGAAGTAACTTTAAAGATTTTTATATTAGCAATAATCAACTTTTAATCTCGTCTCAGCTTCATCTAACATTGAATGCTGAAGTGCCAGCCTAAACCTTTGCCAAAAGGCAGGTTTAGTCCAACTTTTGACCATATTATCAGCATGTTGCAACTGAACTGACCTTTAAACTGTCCTGTTTCAGTAACCCTGTGCCTACTGTAGCTTTAGATTTCTGTTCCTGGCTGATTAAACCAAGTGCAGGTGTTTGATGTGTCATGCATTTTGAGCTGCTGCTGTAGTCCCCACAGTTATAAAGAGCTCGAACCTCTTTCAATTCTCCTCTGACCTCCTGCCATCAACAAGGCATTTCTGCATGAAGAACCGTCACTAACTGGGAGTCTCCACCCTCAAACACCCCACCATTCCCCTGCACAACCATCATTCTGTGTACACTCTTGTTAGTACAAATCCAAGCAAAAATATCCTGAGATTTTCTTTTTTTTCCACTTTGATGTTTGATGTGAATGTTATTATTATTATTAAAGCTCTTGATAATCATAATTTCAAAAATGATTTTAAAATGTCATTTACTCAATCCACACGCTCTGTAATATATTGGATTATATTCTTTGTACAAGTTGTTTTTCCTTTTGATTTCTGTTAAAACATTTGTACCACAGCAAAACATAATACACTGATACACTATATGGCCAAAATTATATGAACACCTGATCATAAGCTTGTTGGACATCTCATTAAAATATAGAGTTGCCTCTTCTTTGTGCCTATACTAGCTTCCAGACTTGTGAATGTGTCTGTGGGAATTTGTGCCTATTTAATCAAAAGAGCATTTGTGAGTTCAAACCACGTCTTTATGGACCTCACTTCGAGGATTTGGTCACAAGCATGCTGGAACAAGAATGCGCCTTTCCCAAACACTTGCCACAAAATGGAAAACCTGTTCGATATTTTATACACCTTATTAACGGGTGTAGCTGAAGTGCCTGGATGTAATGATTAGGACATATAGTTTTGGCTATATAGTGCAGCTATTGTGCATGGTGTAAATGCCTTCAAGCATTGTGTTAGGATTTTTACTATATTGCAAATCCTTACTAAACCTTCTCATTGCACCCACTTCAAATTCCTCCTCTGTTTCAATAGGATTATACATTCTTTTTCTTTAAGCGTCTGATGTAGATGCTGTAACGCACAATAGCAGGAGGATTTGGAATGCAGAGTACGTGCAAAAGTATATAATGGTGTGTGAAAATGCTGCTACAGTTTGTAACACTGGAGCTGAAATAAAGTGGCCTAACTAAACTGGATTCACAGTGAGTTTTCATTTTCTTTGTAAATGTTTACTGGAAAGGTAGTACCATATATAATGAATCTATAAAACCCCACTGAGTGTTTTTAAGGGCACTTTTGAAGACAAATGAAGCCAGACATTCAGCAACATCACAATCATGCTGGAAAAACCTGAAGTATTGGGCTTTGAACAAACATGTGCAGTTCATAACAATCTTGTCCTTACAGCAAAAGTAGGAGGCATAACAAATACTGAAAATTTTCTCCACTTTGTGCAACTCCCTTTGCTAACATAGCAGTAAATCTTCTCTAATAAAGCTTTCAGGCTTCCAGTTCCTCTTTTCTTGAGCCCTAAAATCGGAAATATTAATTCTTCAGACCACAATTCACGTTTTCACTGTGTGATGGTCCATCCCAGATGCCGTTGATCCCAGAAAACTTGATACTGCTTCACATGAGCAATTCCCAAAATACAAGTTTAACTGCGTGAATTGAGCTAAATTTACATTTTCGGCATTTAGCAAACGCCTTTATCCAAAGTGACTTACATTACAGTTACAGTATACAGTCTGAGCAATTGAGGGTTAAGGTCCTTGCTCAAGGGCCCAACAGCAGCAACCTGGCAGTGGTGGGGCTTGAACCAGCAATCTTCTGGTTACTAGTCCGGTATCTTAACCACTAGGCTATGGCTTGCCTGGCTAAATCCCTCCAAATAGAATGTGATCTTGTGCTTTACTTTTAAAAACAGATTTATATTTACCAGATAGATGCTGATGAAAGATTCAGCCACCTTGCTATTCCAACCAAGGCCACAAAACAAACCAAGCATCACACACACTTTACCGACATCTAGAGGAAATGTAGCGCAGCTGATACACCAACCAACCCAGAACTACTGCTGCACAACCAGTAGAGGGCGCCACGGACCTGCATCATGGCCACTGGTGTTACTTTAACGCAGGAGTGCACAACATACCCTGGGATGGGTGGTAATTATTACAGCATTGTGGGTTTTTTTGTTGTTGTTTTTAGCTTTTATTACTACATTTAGATACATATGAGCATTATTTAATAATGCTTCTCTGCACAATAAGCACATGCTGTGGGAAGAAAAGCTAAATTAGGAAGTTAGGATTGTGGTATGTTCTTCATCATTAAAATATATGAGTTTTACAATGTTTTACTTTGAAAAAATTCTAAAATACTTTCTCACTGTTGCAAAAAATACATTTAACCAATGTTACAAGTTTTTACAAGCTGTAAAATGATTAAACTTTTATAGCATGGTTGATTAGCTGTATCATTAGCCCCAGATCAGTCAGACATCAACCAAAATTGTGTTTATTATTAATTTTAGTTCTTAATTAGTCATTAGACAGAGAAGTAACCACATTTATGTAAATTTACTTGTTAAATTGAACAGTTAATAATGCAAAACCGCTACATTCTACAACCGCTTGCAATCTGTTCACCAGATAGTAGAATTCCTTAATTGTCAAATGTACATATCCATGTGAAAAGTACAATGAAATTCTTTCCTTTGTGTACCTCATTTGTTTTTCTTTTTGCTGCTGGGGCTGGAGCGCAGGGTCAGCTGTTATACAGCACCCCTGGAGCCGAGAGGGTGAAGGTCTTGCTTAAGGGCCCAAAAAAGCTGCTTGGCAGATGCTGGATGGAGTCGAACCCTGATTCTTCCAATCGATAGAGTAGAGTCGTAACCACTGAGCTACCACTGCCAACGAGCTTTATAAATTAGGTCAAACAACAGCTTTAGAACATCAAGTGCAGCCCTTGGTATGTAATGTTTAGTGGTTTATAAATAATGGTCTGTATTAAGCCGCTTAGTTCTAGTGAGGGGAACTCCAAAACACTACTGTATTCAGAGGCATTCTTGATGAATGTGTGCATCCAATTTTGCAGCAAAAGGTAATGGTGATGCCCTTTCCTATTTCAGCATAATGGAGCCCCAATTCCTAAAGAAAGGCCCAGAAAGAAATGCTTTCTTGACTGGCCTGCTCAGAGCCTTGATTTTAGGCCCATCAAACATCGTTGCAATGAAATGAATGTTCATTTTGTGCAGACAGATCACCCAACATCAGTGTCTGACCTTCTGTGGAAGAATGCCCATTGTCACAACCAAAATAAAGAGGAAAGTTATTCTAGATAAGGTATGATGAGCTACATGTCCTTGGACACGTACACCTACCCCACGCACTACACTGTTTTTTGTTTGTTGTTTTCTGATGAGATGATTTAGGTTATCTAAAAAGTATAATGTAAGATACTTCCATCATCCTCTGTCCCTCTGCAATTACATTATCAGCCCTTCTACTTTGTGCCCTGAGGTACAGATAAGGCCATGCCAGCACCATGATGTGACACACATACAGTTAAGGTCAAAAGTTTACATTCACTTTTGTTCGGATTGTCAGATCTAATCCAGGAACTACAAAAACAGGTCTGTCATGAACAGGTCTGTGGCTTGTACTTAGGTGACGGTGTAGCCAAGCAAGCTGTACGTCATCATTAGCTTTTTTCTTGGATTTAGGAAGGGTTTTGAAGCAGGCTATTCCTTATTGCTTGGCAGTCTTTAATTAATGTATTTATTTATTAGGATTTTTAACATCATGTTTTACACACTTTGGTTACATTCATGACAGAACAGGTGGTTACTGGTTACACAATATTCATCAGTTCACAATGTCAAACACAGTCATGGACTGTGGGAGGAAACCGGAGCTTCTGGAGGTCATCAAGACAGACATATATGGTGGTACTTTAATTAAATTTGTCTATCCGAATAAGGTGACAGTTCTAACCTTGGTAAAAGACCACTGTTCAATGTAATTTTTATTGGGTGCAGTCAAACTAGCACTATTTATATAGGCACAGAGATGTCACCAGATAGTCTATCATAATTACTAACATGGAAATGTAAAGCTAAAATTCGTTATTCTAAACGGGTATGTACAGTATATTATCCAGCAGATTTTTGGAAAACCTACAGTAAACCTATAAAGGAACTCAAATTTGTGGACATTGTCTGATAAACTAGTATATGTTTCAATCTTTTAGTAACAGACTTTATCTTTATGTTACTGTTACACTTTCTTTCTCTGAAACACCTTTAGATGCTCATTTGCAGCTTTACTTGCCTGCTAAATTGTGCAATCATTACATCTATAGTCATCCTGTTTCTGAAAATGAAGCTTTTCAATAAAAATTAGCTGTTTAAAAATCTTTTATATTGTGGCCTTATCAGCCATGGTAAATTTGTTACCCAGTCACGGCATATTGAAGCGCCAACAATGGGGGCCTTTGTAAAGAAGTCCGCTGTAATGAAGGGAATTCAGGCTTCAATGGAGATCATGGTGGCCTGGCGACCACACTGTGCGTCCAATCTTAACATCCCATCAGATCTACATAGACGAGGAGGAGAAAGCTGTTCTTGGTTGTTAAAGTGATGCATACAGGTAGTGAGGGTTATAATTTACTAAATTGTATGATTTGTTGGGCAGCACAGTAGCGTAGAAAGTATTGTGGGGACCTTGTTTAAAAATGCTGGGGTTGCTGAGGTTCATTTTGGTTTAGCAGGTCACAAGAAAAAGATCTACATGACTTTAGTGTTGGAAAAACACAGGCACTTGTCAGAGATGTATCATCCCTTACTATCTTGTGACAAATGCATTTGGTATAGTCCAAGAGAACAGTAGAAGCCTGGATGTGTGACTGCTGTAGTAACAGGGGACTAGTTTTGCTGTAGTAACAGGGTACATTTTGCTGGCATGGTTTAGACAACTTGTCCTCTTGGACATCCTTATGGGAGTGGTCTGTTTTATTATACCAGTACCCCTGTCCATTTACATTTACATTTAAATTTTCAGCATTTAGCAGACGCTTTTATCCAAAGTGACTTACACAATGAGCTGAACACAATGAGCAATTGAGGGTTAAGGGCCTTGCTCAGGGACCCAACAGTGGCAACTTGGTGGTGGCGGGGCTTGAACCGGCAACCTTTTGTTTACTAGTCCAGTACCTTAACCACTGAGCTATCACTGTCCACAAGGTTGTTGAGTCCAAACTGGAGTCAGGATGACTGACCGTGGCTAAGACTGGAGCTGCAGTTCTTTAAATGTTTAATCTGGAATCCTCTGAGACTTAATGAATTAGTTTTCTTTGGGCTGTTAGAAACAGGGTTTTAATTCCCAGCTGTGGGTTCTAGAGTCTAGGCCCGGCTATTAAGTGGCGTCCTGTCATGATCCTGTGTTACTGCATTGCACCCAGTAATTTCAAGAAGACCAGATTTGCCACCAAGCTGACGAGGGTGAAGCAGTGGTACAACAAATAATGATATTCTGAAGTATGCACAATAATATTAGTCTTATGCAGTCAGAAACTAAAAGTTACTGTTACAGAAAGTTGATCTGTTAAGTGTCACTCACTCTTTATAGAACAGGTTAAGTGTATCACACTTAACGAAACAGGTAACACAATGATAGGTGGGTAATTTTAACTTTTGGCTTCACCCATCTACAGCATGGCTTAACTGACAATCACACTTCTAGAAATAAAACCAAAAGATATTTATGCAGGTTGTACTGTCATGTTTCCAACCTGTCATTCCAAACCTATTTCTTTATACTAGTAGTCATGCTGGGCTTTTGCCTCTTGATCTTCTTTGCTGGACAGAAACAAAAATAAAATGATTATAATTAAACTTGGTGGTTTTGCAAGAAAACACTGTTATTGAACAAATAGCAGTTGTTAGCTAGCTACACTGTTTGCATTGCAAAATGTTGCTGTGGCCACCATTTAATTATTTAATAATTGTATTCATTTTTTATGTTTGTTTTTTTTCTGTGATTTCTATCGATTAAGTCCACACTTCCCTTTATATTGGCAAGGAGTCACCTCCTTGTTGCCGGAATTCCTATTGTCTAATCAAGGTACCAAGTCAATCAGTAATGGAATACACAGGCATGCCTGGCATGTTCCTGTGTGGGTGTAAGGCTTTCAGGTAGAATTGCTATTGTCTGGTGGTTGCTGTTGGAGGCCAAACTCGAATCTGTCACTGCTCGATTAGTGTGGGTGTCGAGCATGCAGCAGAATGTATTTAGAATTTAACTTTTTGCAAAGTATTCTGCACAACCCTGTTTTTAATATAAGAGTATGTGATTTGGAAAGCAGCTATTGTGGTCTGAAGGAGATTATGAGAAGCAAAACACACAGATGACGAGAACAGATTTCTCTTAATTGTGTAAACATTCTGAAAAATCTAAAACTGAGATTATTTCATTCTGTATCTAGGATAAAGCATTTTTAGATCATTTTCTAAACTGTCTCAGATTTTCTTTCATTTGACTTTTTACTGACAATGACTGCATCACAAATGCATTTTTAAATATAATATAATTTTTTTACTGCAAGTTAAACATATTTTATATACTCATGTCTTTTTACACTCTCTTTTAAATTCTACCCTATTTAGAAGAACTCTTTGATCTGAATCTCTATAACTATCCAAAACAAATAGCATCAGCAGACATTTTTCTTTAAATATACATGTGTTTTTTTACATATCCATGTTGTTATTTATGCAATCACAACTCCATGAGCAAATCAGGACAAGTAGGCACCACACTCTTTTCCCGTTCACAGCTCTTGTTAATAGTCTACACTGCTCGGTTTCCTGACGAATGTCATCAGAGTCTCCGGCCTGCTGACAGACCCGTAGCAGGCCTGTTTGAAAGGCATGTAAAGAAATTAGTCATGATAAGTTGACAGTATTGGTTGTATGTGTATGTAGCCCCCATTATCAGCCTCTGCCCTCATGTAAATGGTCACTCCTGATGGGGTGAAAGGTCATCAATGCTGGGATTTTCTCCATGCTCTCTAATGAGAGGTTCAGTCAGGGTTGCATGTCATGACAGTTTATGAATATTAATTGTTTCTAAAATTGTTTATTTATTTTGTTATCGAAGGCTGGAAATAAACCCCAAAGTGCAAGCAGGTTTGACCCAGATCATTTTGGTCCATTTTTGCTAGATACAAGACTAGCCACTCTGCTGTTTCTGCATAGAACTGATGCTTGTTTTGCATAACAGAGTTAAAGGTTGTATTTCCTGATGCAACAGCAGACAGTGTTGAGTGACAAAAGTCTTCCAGAGAAATCTTGACGCAAGTGACTACATTAATTACAGTAGCATGATGTTTTTTCATGCAATGCCATCTGAGGGCTTAAAGGTCACACATATTCAATAGGGATTTCTGTGCTTGCCCTGATTCCCTGAATCTTTTAATAATATAATCTACAGAAAATGGTAAAATTATTTGCAATGTTTGCACTTTTTAAATTGATTGACAGTTTTATAATAAGGTTTAGCACACTGTTGTGAGCTATGGTCCATTTTTGCTTGCAAAGTCTGAGCCTTTAGTGGATTCTTCTTTATACCCAATCATTATACTCTCACCTGTTACCATTTCACCTGCTTATCGTGGAAAAACCATGTACCTTGAATATTTTATACCCTAATTTCCCCCTTGTCTTAACTTTTTTGAATGTGTAGCAGGCATCAAATTAAAATTTATATTTACCAAATACTGTTGGTTAGTCAGTTGGTCAGTTTGGTTAGTCACTCTCACCCACTCTTTCTTAACCGCTTATCCAATTAGGGTCGCGGGGGTGGGGGGTGCTGGAGCCTATCCCAGCTTTTCAATGGGCGCAAGGCACACAGTAACACCCTGGACAGGGCCATCTCAGGGCAGACACACACACACACACATTCACCTATAGGGCAATTCAGTGTTCCCAATTAACCTGACTGCATGTTTTTGGACTGTGGGAGGAAACCGGAGCTCCCGGAAGAAAACCCACGCAGACACGGGGAGAACATGCAAACTCCGCACAGAGAGGACCCAGACTGCCCCACCTGGGGATCGAACCCAGGACCTTCTTGCTGTGAGGCGACAGTGCTACCCACCAAGCCACCGTGCCGCCCTTTTGGTTAGTCAGCCAAAACATTAAAAGTCATTTATTTTGTTTGTTTAATAAAGGTTTAAGAACATTAACAAATCAGATTTTTGTTTTTATTGCATTTTACAAAATGTCCCATATTTTCTGGAAATGGGGGTTTTAGAATTAAACATCTAAAAAAAGTTAGGTTTTTTTTTGTACATAAATACAGGGAAACTTCTTCATTTTACACTGGTAAAATGTTTGTCAGCGTTTAGCGTTAGCAAAGATGAACTGTCTCTATTCCTCAACAAAGCTAAAACATATGAACTTTGAGTGCATGTGGGCGCTCTCAGGTTCCTTTGTACACTGGCACTGAGGCGAACAAAGAGCTTTCTGGCTGGGAGGCAAATTTTTATTTCAGCTATTGTGTAGTTCTCATAACTTGTTGTCACTTTGGAATGTGTGGAGCTATTTTGGTGAAGAGTAGCATGTAAATGCTTTCATTATTTATGATCTAAAATTACAATGGGCTTAATTACCATTAGGAATTCATAATAATTCGGGCATAAAATATTTTAGGTGCTTAAAAAATTTGTGTTCGTACAAAAATTCACTCCAATTACTTCCATATCACTTTTGCCCAAAAATACTGAAATAATACTTCACTGATGGCTTCAAGCTTGCTGTCTGCATTATTTTGTAAAGTAGTGTGGTCAGGCTTAGACTGGAAGATATAACCTTCCTTATAGTGGCGCACCTGTCCAGGGCAGATTTGTGGTTTCATGAATTTCCTGTTTGCAGATTATTGAAGCAGTGGTTTGTTTTGACACACTGCTCCACCTTGTAATTACTTCTTCATAATTAATCCCTGAAATATATTTAATAAATGGGTTTGTTTTTTCTGCTTCCATAAACAATTAAGAAGTCAATTTTAAAATTTTATTTATTTTACCACTTAAAAAAGGGATCAGAATATTTTATGTTTGGCAAAGTGTTAATAATCATATTGTACCTCTGCTTTATTCTAGTCAGGGACACAGTGGGTCCAGTTTCCCCAGAATCACTGAGCGCATTATGGTAAAACACCTTGAAAAGGTTGCCAATCCACTGCAGGGCTTTGGCCATCCCCTCAGACATAGCCAATTATGTCTGTATGTAGACAACAGACCTAGAAAAAATCCTTGTAACCTTACACAATGAGTGATGTTTCAAATACCTTAATTACATGTAATGCAACAATGTTCATTATTCTCTGGAAAAAACCCTCAACAATAGTAGTCTGGAAAACCTACAGAAAGAACTAAATTGGATAGGAGTGTAGGCTGTTGACAGTAATGTTGCCGGTGCGGTTGCAATATCTGATTAACAGCGTCGGAAAGAATGAAGTAAAGCCTCACCTCTTTAAGTTACAAAGAGATCTTGCATAAAGAGGCGTGGGAATTCAAGTTTAATCAGTTGAATTGTTGCCAGGTCTTTGAAGATCTGTCTGTGCAGTTATGTTTGACGTAAAACAAAATTGTTCTATACATTCTCACCAAGAACCAGTTTGGCCGTTTTAGTAAATGAATAAAGTAAGAAACAAAAAAGAACTTAGCGCCACCCTGTAAGTCTGCATGGCCCTAGGCAAGAATTTGAAAATGAGTATCAAAAGTATATACAGTACTTCTTTATAGCAAAGTCTTTCCAAAAAGACTATTTAATTAGTGCGATTTTGAAAGGTAGTCTCTTTACTTTTTTGAATTATTATCAGTGCGTTCAACAAAGACATAAAAAGTACAATTTACTGGGAATTTAACTTTTCCATTTAAGTTAAATGGAATTCATACATTGAAAACACAACACAGTCAGTGGTTGATTTCTAAAAATCGAATACACTGAACAGATCACAGATGTTGACACACTGACCATTGAAGACTATCAGTTCAATATTTCATTAATCGTGCTTTTAGGTCTAACGTAACCCCTTCTGGTCCTGTCCTGCTGACCTGCCCTTATGGCCTTATCAGTGTTTACATGATTCTGTCCTCATCTTTCAGTCTGTACCAGCGTCCTGTCTCTCAAGCCACGCTGATCACAAACCCAGACCCACACACACACTTTTCTGTATTGGTATCCCAACCTTTAGCACCCATGAGATCATACTGTACACAAAATAACATAGGGGTGCACAGTTATTCAGACCAGTGTCATTTGAACCCTTTTTAAAGATTTAGCAGCAGATTAAAAAAATTAAGGGACTAAATCATTATAAATGCAATTACATAAGTTAGTTTTATTTAGATAATTGTAAATTAGCACTGTGTATTAGCTATACAAGGACTGATCATTTACATTAACATTTGTGAGATTTTACAAAAACTGGAATTGATGTATTGATGGGAAACTGTCTTAAAAGTCTTGATATCTGCAAGTGGAAGCTCACTGACAGTGATACATCACACTTTACATAGTATATGCTAAATGCCTCTATTGTACAGCCACAAAAATAAATACTCTTACAGAAAATAATACGTTCATGTCATGTCAAGTCAAATTTACAGTGATTGTTGCTTCAAAGTAACTTCACAGATTCCAGGTAAAAATAACATTAGTGAGCTAGCCTAGGGCGACAATGGTAAGAAAAAAATTCCCCAATATTAGAAGACGATTTAAGAGGGTATTCCATGAATTGATTTCAATGTGGATGAATGTACAGTTAAGGTAGCTATAATGTTTGTCACCAATTCTGAGCTATCTAGATACATTAAAAAATGATTTAAGCTCACACACAGTTCCTCACATCTCTTAAATGTCGTAACATCTATGACAGTCTTCTGTTTTAATTCCATTCTCCTGATGTTAAATGTCAGTTGAAACACAGACATCATAGATGTTAAGGATTTCAAAAACAAAAACCCAAATGATGTTAATTCCCACTTCGAGTTTGCCGTGCTTCCTCACAGAACTCATCACTTTTCAGATAAAGTGCAGTCGACTTGAAGGGAAGCTGAAGCCTCTCCATCAGTGGTTCTGACCCTGCTAATCCTTTAATGATGGAGCCAAAGTGGCTGAGACGCCATATCAGTTAAAGCTGAAGGTTTTAATCTTGTTTACAGCTAACCCAAGACCCAACAACCCCCTACAGGTCCTGTCCTGAAGACAATCACGAGAGAAATGATGTTGCTGTGTATGCCATATGAATAATTGGAAATATGATGTCGGTTCACAGTGAGGTACCCAGGGCCCACTGGTAAGGTAAATTTAAGGAGGCTATAGTATAAAGTTGATTTTTTAATGTATGCTTAAATAATAATAATTCTAAAAATAAATACAGTACATAATTTTAGTACAGTGAAGTTGCCAGTAATTAATTATTTTTTACCAATTTATCCCTGATTGTTGACACCATATCATTCTCATGATAAATATGGGCAATAATTTGTGGACACGTTTCCTAATTTAACGCATTGAAGTTGATTTGAAGCATCGATTGTAAGAGAGGCCTTCATGCCCAGCGACTTACTTGACCTTCTAAAAGCTGTCATTACTGAAGAGGGACAAACTTCTATTGCAGATTGTCTATCTGTCTGTCTGTCTGTCTGTCTGTCTGTCTGTCTGTCTGTCTGTCTGTCTGTCTGCCTGTCTATATGTATATGTGTGTGTGTGTGTGTGTGTGTGTGCGTGCGTGCGTGTGTGCGTGCGTGTGTGTGTTAAGTGGAAAAAAGTGTATGGGCCACTGGTATTTCACGTTTCCTATTGGTTACATGTTTTACTCTTATAAAAACTCTCCCTTGGCATGAGTGGAAAAAAGCAACACTACTGATACCTTACTTTAGCTGTGAAGCATGAAGGAGGACACATCATCCCGACCAGACAGCAATGAGATAAAAACCTGTATTACTCCCTCAGATGCGACCACATTGTATGTTAACTGCTCTCATGGATGACATTTATAGCACCCAGTTGAAACTCATGTGAGTGAATGGTTTCCTATAAATTTGATCACACAGTAAAAAGAGACATCTTTGCTTAGTCGTTGTTAGATTCATCATTAAATATCAATATTCATCATTAATTGCTAACAAATTGACGTGCACATTTTTAACACTAAAGATGTGATCATGGCCATATCAATTTCACAATCCAGGTGAAAACTTGTCAGTCTTGTTTCATGTTTACTTGTACAGTGTATCACAAAAGTGAGTACACCCCTCACATTTCTGCAAATATTTCATTATATCTTTTCATGGGACAACACTATAGACATGAAACTTGGATATAACTTAGAGTAGTCAGTGTACAGCTTGTATAGCAGTGTAGATTTACTGTCTTCTGAAAATAACTCAACACACAGCCATTAATGTCTAAATAGCTGGCAACATAAGTGAGTACACCCCACAGTGAATATGTCCAAATTGTGCCCAAATGTGTCGTTGTCCCTCCCTGGTGTCATGTGTCAAGGTCCCAGGTGTAAATGGGGAGCAGGGCTGTTAAATTTGGTGTTTTGGGTACAATTCTCTCATACTGGCCACTGGATATTCAACATGGCACCTCATGGCAAAGAACTCTCTGAGGATGTGAGAAATAGAATTGTTGCTCTCCACAAAGATGGCCTGGGCTATAAGAAGATTGCTAACACCCTGAAACTGAGCTACAGCATGGTGGCCAAGGTCATACAGCGGTTTTCCAGGACAGGTTCCACTCGGAACAGGCTTCGCCAGGGTCGACCAAAGAAGTTGAGTCCACGTGTTCGGCGTCATATCCAGAGGTTGGCTTTAAAAAATAGACACATGAGTGCTGCCAGCATTGCTGCAGAGGTTGAAGACGTGGGAGGTCAGCCTGTCAGTGCTCAGACCATACGCCGCACACTGCATCAACTCGGTCTGCATGGTCGTCATCCCAGAAGGAAGCTGACGCACAAGAAAGCCCGCAAACAGTTTGCTGAAGACAAGCAGTCCAAGAACATGGATTACTGGAATGCCCTGTGGTCTGACGAGACCAAGATAAACTTGTTTGGCTCAGATGGTGTCCAGCATGTGTGGCGGTGCCCTGGTGAGAAGTACCAAGACAACTGTATCTTGCCTACAGTCAAGCATGGTGGTGGTAGCATCATGGTCTTGGGCTGCATGAGTGTTGCTGGCACTGGGGAGCTGCAGTTCATTGAGGGAAACATGAATTCCAACATGTACTGTGACATTCTGAAACAGAGCATGATCCCCTCCCTTCGAAAACTGGGCCTCATGGCAGTTTTCCAACAGGATAACGACCCCAAACACAACCTCCAAGATGACAACTGCCTTGCTGAGGAAGCTGAAGGTAAAGGTGATGGACTAAACCCAATTGAGCACCTGTGGCGCATCCTCAAGTGGAAGGTGGAGGAGTTCAAGGTGTCTAACATCCACCAGCTCCGTGATGTCATCATGAAGGAGTGGAAGAGGATTCCAGTAGCAACCTGTGCAGCTCTGGTGAATTCCATGCCCAGGAGGGTTAAGGCAGTGCTGGATAATAATGGTGGTCACACAAAATATTGACACTTTGGGCACAATTTGGACATGTTCACTGTGGGGTGTACTCACTTATGTTGCCAGCCATTTAGACATTAATGGCTGTGTGTTGAGTTATTTTCAGAAGACAGTAAATCTACACTGCTATACAAGTTGTACACTGACTACTCTAAGTTATATCCAAGTTTCATGTCTATAGTGTTGTCCCATGAAAAGATATAATGAAATATTTGCAGAAATGTGAGGGGTGTACTCACTTTTGTGATACACTGTATATCTTTTTATCTGGCTTATCTTACAGGTTTACCTGTTTGTTGTAGACATGTTTGCGTGAGAGCAGAGTCTGGTTCGATACAAACAGGTGTGAAGAGTCGTTGAGTGTTATCTCAGAGTAACCTGTTTTTTCTATGTGGCTCTTTACCTACAGACTCATAACAGAGCAAATAAATCCATCCAGCTGTAGTAAAACTGGATCTTTACATATACCTTTTTTTTTTTACATTTAGCAGAGGCTTTAATCCAAAGGGACGTACAATTGTGACCACATACATTGCAAGCAATTGAGGGTCAAGGGCCTTGCTCAAGGGCCCAACAGTGGCAACCCAACATCATAACCAAATTTAATAAAGTATTGTCTAACAGTCAAAAGTAGTCACAAGTTGCTTTGGTACTGTTAAGTGAGTTAAACTGTATTAAAAATAATTTGATAGAAAACATGCATAGCTTTTTTATGAAATATAACACAGTAATATTTGAGTAATCTATTTAGTAATAATTGTTATCCAACACCTATATTTTAATTATTTAGAAATCATCTTCTTGGTTATTCAATCAACCACAATCAAAGTATTAATCATAACCAAAGTACATAATTGTCAATTTAGCTAATTAAACACATACTTTCAGAAATGGAGGTACTTAAATTTATCACTGCTTGTTGTTAGGATGGTACCCTGACCGGTATTGGTAAGTATTCTTTTACTTAATCAATAACAAAAATTCCTCAGTAGTGAAATGCTCAAGGAGCACATTCCACAAAGCACAGTTTTGGAGCTCGGCCAAATGGGTGCGTTCCAGACCGAGACTATCCCTTTACAAAGTACCACTATATCATCACCCTCTTCTTATCTTTCACAACCAAAACAATGCAACACAGAGATTGTTTTTATTAAGTGGCATGACTGCTAAAATGGAAATTAGGCAGCTGTCCTGGCTGGGTGGGTCTGCCTGCACACTTCCACTGAGCTGACAGGGTGAGATCAGCTCCACTAGGTTAAAAGTAAACTACTTTTTTACTTGGTCTGTTTTCATGGGTTGCACACTTGTTTGTTTGTGTGTGTGTGTGTGTGTGTGTGTGTGTGTGTGTGTGTGTGTGTTTACTTCTTCTGTTCCTGTTTTCTTTCCAATCAATCAGCCTTGCACAGCCAAAACCAAAGGAGACATGGTGGTGGTGTCATTCTTGATTAATAGGACCAAGAGACGACAGGAGACAGTGAAGTTATTTATAGAGAGACTTGTCCTGCTGTAACACACACACATCTTCTCATTTATGATGCCCCTGTTCCATTTTCCTATGTTCACACCTTTCAATTTGGTGGTTTTACTGGCAAAACTCTAAGTATTTGCCCATTCTGGTAATGATCTAATATTGACATTCACTGAATTATAACTCAAACTACCAGGGGAGGGGAGAACACCTAAGCAGACTCAGGGACAACAGAGAAAATGTAGGTGGTACATGTGTGACCTCTACGTCTCACATATTTTGTTATACAGTGTGAGTCAAAAAAGAGATCTTTGTACCTTTGCCCATAACTTTGGCAAATTTTGATCAACCTTTAAATAATTCTCACTGTTAAACACAAGAAATCCTGTTTATGCAAAATATTGGTTACCATGACAACCATGTGTATTTCCACTTATCAGCAGACAAAAAATAAAGACATACACCAATTAAGAAGTTGTATCTCCTTAAAGGTTATAAACTGTATGAGATTATGTGCTAAATTTCCAGAGAAAAATCTGGAAAAAATCTGGACTTTGTAAAAAAAATGCTTCGTAAGATCTGTGAACTGGCAGCTATGAAAGACAAAAGTGAAGCAGCAAATTGATCAACAGTTATGGGCAAAGGTACAGAGGTCACTTTTTTGACTTTAAAAAAACTATAAATATTTTCATACGAAATGGTAATCAATGGCGTTTAAAGCTTTTTATGAATGAATTATAGAAATTGTATAGATTTAATTTTATTTCATTAATTGTACACACATTTTATAAATGTCATATAATGGTCTTATTAACCAAATCTACTCAAAAACCGCAAGTAAACTTACTCCTGTGTTCTGAATTATTTATATCTCTCAGACAATATACCAGCCTGGTTCAGTCAGTTAGCAACATCACAGTGCTGAGGGTGGCTGAAGTTGAACTGTCTGGTAGGGGTGCTCATGATTGCAAGCCAGCATGCTTTAGCAAATCACCCTCATCTACTCTTATCGGTCTGCACTTTTTGAAACTATTACAGGAGTTTAAGCACGGTCTGACTCACTGAATGTTGAATGGAGGACAGAAATGATATACACATGAATGTGTATCCGCCTTGATGAAGTATTTTGAACCATGATGACATGATTGATTAATCTTAAGAAGCTCTCAAGAATCCTTAAGCTTCGAAGATTAAACTTATTCACTTTCATCTTCTTAAGGGTTTGAAAATTACTACTAAGTGGAAAATCATCATTCATTTTCATGTTTTACCACTGATTTATCCTGGCCAGGGTGGTAGGACCAGTCTCCCTCAAATTACCGGGGGCAATGCAGTACCACATCCAGGAAAGGATGCCAATCCATTGTAGGACCTCTTCCACCCCCAGACATAGCCAGTCATTTATGTTTATGTTTTAGTCATTTAGCAGACACTTTTATCCAAAGTGACTTACAGTACTGTGACAGTATATTGTCTACGCAATTGAGGGTTAAGGGCCTTGCTCAAGGGCCCAACAGTGGCAGCCTGGCAGTGGTGGGGCTTGAACCAGCGACCTATGGATTACTAGTCCAGTACCTTAACCAATCATGTTTTTATGTAGATGTCACACTGGCTAATAGCATGGCTGGGGATTCAAACCTGGGTTCGGTAGCAGTAGCGGGTTAGCACAGTTTACCGCAGCGCCACACTACAGCACTTAAAGAGAAACAAGTATTTAAAATGTATTGTGTATAATTTGTATTGAGTATTGTATACATATAGTGAACGTTCTAGATATTATACCACAAAAATGGCTGTGTGCCAATTGTACCTGGTTTTATTGTGAAAGCAATTATGCTAAAGGTGCAATTACTTTGATTGGTTTGATAATCTGCTGGAGAAAGTTTATAGAATTACACACACTGACTAGAGCAACACGTTAAACAAAAATAACTTCATCATGTTTCAACATGTAGCTCTTTTCAAGCATTCAGCTGTTTTTTATTATTGCTGATGCAGAGGCCAAGATTTTGTTAGCAAAATTTCAGTCTGACATTTTTGTTTACATTCAAAGCAAGAAGTAATTTAAGTATTTTTTAATGTTATAATGGTTGTAAGACAAAAGATTACAGGTTACTTGCAATTTATGCAATTTGTGGCTGACCTACTGAGGTGTGTTTAATGTAGCACATCTCAGTAGGAAGACTAGAGTTTATTCCAGGGTAAAAATCCCATCAAATCAAATAGAAATCACATTTGTTTGATAAGCGGAATGTCATGCTGCTAAAAGGACAGAGTACTGTGCCATTCTTCCTTATTAAACATACTCAGCTCATCAGTAAATTACCGAAGCTTTGTTAGAAAACAGGGAAAACCCCCCAGGCCCTCCACAAATTTTATTGGTATTTAATAAAATTCCTGGTGAACCTATTTTGTTGTGGTCCTTTGATTTTTCTCTGACCATTTGGACAATTTTCCTTTCAACATGTTCAGTCAGTTTTTTTTCCCTTGGCAAAATACCACTGTTCCACACACTTTGTTATGTTTGCAGTAAAAAAAAAAGCTACATTTAAAAGCTTTATTTTTAAGACATAATATTTAAAACAAACTTATTCAGAATTTTATGATTAAATTGTCCATGGTAAGCAACACAACACAAAACATTTTTCTATTTTGTAGAAAGCAAAAGTGTCAAAATTAGTTGTTGTTATTATTCTTATTCTTATTATTGAATAATAAGAATAATATACATTTAAATTATCTAATTGGATCTGGACTCCAGTTAATTGTGGGTTTTCTTAAATATCCTGGGTAAAAGATGTACATACATTATCTTGGATGGATAATTTGGTGATGTTGTTATAATGCCATTCATCTTTAATGACCTTCTAATGGTCATGTAATCTGAAAACCACTAAAAATAACAGGTCTGCTATGAATAACATGAGTTGCTGGAATGTGGATGAAACTGTCCATAGTCAAGCAAGCTTGATAACACCATGGGCTTAGGAAAGAAGCCCTGGCTCTAAAACTGGAACCTTGAAGGTTGACCTGAGCTGGTGATCACATGGACAAAGAAAAAGCAGGAGCAAAACCTCATTCATGCATGACATTCACTAAACCTATAGTAATGTAAAGCTCATTTCATCATTGATAATTTGTTCCAACAGCTTTTTAAAGAATTGTCTTTCAATGTCTTTCAATCAGTCGGGTTACTTAAAATAACCTGCATAAATTATTTGAGTGAATGAGTGAATGAATGAGTTCTGCCTTGATATATACACAGGGGTATGTGTAAACTGTTGACTTTAACCTTATGTAGTGGATACAATAAATTACTTGAAAGACAAATTAACAGAATTAGAGACAAATATGCACAATAAATAATAATACAGTTTAGTGTGTTTCTCCAAATGACCAAAACAAAAACACTGACAACAACCCCTCTTTGCTGGTTTTTAAGTTTTATTAGACTGGATAAAAATCTGTACAAGTTATATTAATACAAAATAGATACATGATTGTTATTAAAAAGTCCTTGTCACCAGACTGTGGGTCTCCATGTAGCAGGTCGGTGTAGATTAAACACACAGGGTCTGTATGCAGGGTAACCGGTGTACATGGAGGCGAGCAGTGACGCTCTGTACAAGTCCTCTTCCACCCCACCGACCACATTAACATGTCCTTCTGACTTCTGCAGACAGTCTGTAACCCACTCGTATGTGAGCTGCTGCCTCCGCTTGGTCTTGTAACGCCGGTTCTGGAACCAGATCTTGACCTGGGTCTCGGTAAGCCGCAGTGCGGAGGCCAGGTGAGCTCGTTCCGGGGCGGACAGGTAACGCTGCCTGCTGAACTGTTTCTCCAGCTCCAGAACCTGCAGCTGAGTGAACGCAGCACGGGAGCGCTTCTGCTTTACTGTCTGGCTGTGAACCTGCTGCACCTCGTCCTGCATCGAGCCTGTCCTGGGGTTCATGTTTTCATTTTCATCTGGTGAAGCTTTACAACAAAAAGAAAAAAATAATATAATTATGAATCATTATGAATATAAAACTTAGGACAAAAATTGTGCAGAATGTATGATCTAGGTAGTTCACATGTGTACAATATTTGCTAAATGTAAACAAATCTGCTGTTTAATTTTAAGAAATTAAAATGTTTTTATTAAAAGGCAGACTATAGGCTAAAATCAATTATAGCTGTAAAGATTTTGGGTGGTCTGACTGATGATCACATAAATACAATGCAACATGCTAAGAAAATACAAAATGAAAATACAGATACAACCAACATATTAGGTTATTATAACGTGATCTATTTTGTATTCTATATTTTATTCAATTGCCCTGCCACATTTTATAAAACCCTCTTTAGAGAACAAACCTCGAACAGTCACAATAGCAACCAATGTTTTAAGTTATAACTTATCATAGACTTATTAACTGATTTATTATAAAGAATTATGTTAACAGTTTTATTCAAATGTTAATCATAATTTTAATATTTATATTATAATTATTGTTGCCCTGTAAAAATTATATAACGTAAACACTTGTAATATATAAACTGACTAAAACAAATATGTTAAACACAACATGTGTCTCAATTCTACTTGTTTTTACATGTATAACAAGTAAAGTGTCCAACAAATATGTGCAATTTACACTTGAATAATAACTTTGCCCACATAAATTTAGAGTGATTTTTAGTTATGGTATTTATTTTTTTATTCTTATTATTCAAGTAGGCTAGAAGAAGTAGTATGCACTTTGCACATTGTTTAATATTAAATGCTTTTTCAAGTATAACGAAATATAATGTCATGCATAAACAACTAAACAAAACGAGCTGAATTCATTTCACTTATGTGCAAAACAGAAAAAACACAATGTAAAAGACTCATAGCTTATAGTTTTAAACAGTTTAAAACTACTGGTAGACTTTAGTTTGCATTCTTGTGATCAATAAAGACCTACTACCTACTTGGTACCCCAAATTTGACATTTACATTTTCAGCATTTAGCAGATGCCTTTATCCAAAGCGACTTACAGTGTACAGTCTAAGCAATTGAGGGTTAAGGACCTTGCTCAAGGGCCCAACAGTGGCAACCAGGCAGTGGTGGGGTTTGAACCGGCAACCTTTAGATTACTAGTCCAGTACCTTAACCACTAGGCTACAACTGCACCTGACATGATGACAAAATGACATATATTTGCAGCATGCATTTAGGTGTTTTATTCCAGTTTTCATTATTTAATTTTATTTTGAAAACAAATGAGAATGCACTTTACACATTTTAAACCTGTCTGCAAATGTCATTTATTCTTTCCTTGAAACGTGAATTTCTAGGAACCGTTTGAGGAAGTTTTGTTTCATAGTGTAATAAGTAAAATGTATTAAATGACATTGCTGGGAAGTTTGGTATGAAGTAGTTTAAATGTATTAAAACATACTAACTAAAGCAGACTTTAGGTTTTAACAGGAAAAGTTCAAACAATCCAGAAAAGTGAACGTACCTGGCCTGTCTGATGTTGATAAGATCAGAGAATCTTCATCCTCAGTGCTGGACCATCGTGAGTCTGGTCTCGTTTCAGGTGGATCAGTTTGTGTCTCTTTTTTCTGTTCCTCTTTAATAGATAAAATATCTTCTATGAAGAAAGACGTCAGCTGTTTGTTGAAGGACGCCATGTGTGCTGAAAGATCTGTTCGTCAGTGTTTCTCTCAGTGCGGGTAAAGCAGTGTAGGTGAAGGACAGAGAGGTAAGTGTAAAGTGCAGAGCTGCTGGAGTTAGTTTCGCTCTCACTGGAGTCTCTTAAGTCGCTTCAG
Organism: Trichomycterus rosablanca; assembly: GCF_030014385.1. Lineage (NCBI taxonomy): Eukaryota > Metazoa > Chordata > Actinopteri > Siluriformes > Trichomycteridae > Trichomycterus > Trichomycterus rosablanca. Next base: position 35,768,085 of record NC_085994.1, read on the forward strand.
TGAAATACCACTGCTCCTTTACTGCCTCCCAGCGTGACGTCACGTCCAGCCTGATGACAAAACCACATGAACTCACAGCATTGCTTACACAAAGTGATTTTTGCACCTACAAACTAATCAAATATAACATCTTTATAGAATACATGTAAGCTTGTTTAACATAAAAACGTTTTCGTTTAATAGTAAATATACATTTGCAACCAGACATATTCAACCCCCTTACCTTAAGTTATGGTGATGTGTATAGCATCTACAGTATCTACAGTAAAGAAATCTCAGTAAACACATACATACGAATAATTTTGATAAAAAAAGTCAATGTTATTTTGTGTTTAAATAAAAAAATCTAGTTCTCTTGACAAATGTCCATGTGCTCTTTTATTCTTATTTCATGCATTATCTTTATTCATTTAATGTATCATTAAAATTAAAGCAAAATCTAGCTTTGCAGATTAGATATTTTCCATGGGGGACTGAATATTTCTGATCACAACTGTATAAATCAATATTTTCTGATTAAGTTCTCTCAGCCTAAGGTCATCTCAGACCTCATGAAAATGTGTGCATTGTTCAGATTGTTTTTCCTCCATACCGAAGTAAAAAAGGACAATTCAATCTGTTATCAGCAGTAGGTATGTTGTGTCATGGTATGTGTGACTTGCATATGTATAAAGGTAGCATACACAGAGGCGTACATTGGTATTTTAGACAGAGATATGCTGCCATCAAGGCATCATATTTTTTTTACAAAAAGTCTATGGTTATATATGCATATATGCATATGATACAATAGCCTGGTTTTATGATGTATCACCAAGTGCACGTGCTGGACTGGCCTGCCTGCAGTCCATGTGTGTTTTGTTGAAAATGTATTGAAGCAGCCAATGGCAACCACAAAATGTTGAGCTACTGAAGTTTTGTATCATGCAAGACTGGGCAAACATTGTACTTGCAAAACTGAAACAATTATTACACTCAGTTTCCAAATGATTAAAAAGTGTAATTAATATGAAAGGTATATGTTTCAAAGGTAACACATTGCTGTTGCAAAGCTTTAAGGTTTAGGATTTGTAATAAAAACAACAATTACAGTGTATCACAAAAGTGAGTACACCCCTCACATTTCTGCAAATATTTTATTATATCTTTTCATGGGACAACACTATAGACATGAAACTTGGATATAACTTAGAGTAGTCAGTGTACAGCTTGTATAGCAGTGTAGATTTACTGTCTTCTGAAAATAACTCAACACACAGCCATTAATGTCTAAATGGCTGGCAACATAAGTGAGTACACCCCACAGTGAACATGTCCAAATTGTGCCCAAAGTGTCAATATTTTGTGTGACCACCATTATTATCCAGCACTGCCTTAACCCTCCTGGGCATGGAATTCACCAGAGCTGCACAGGTTGCTACTGGAATCCTCTTCCACTCCTCCATGATGACATCACGGAGCTGGTGGATGTTAGACACCTTGAACTCCTCCACCTTCCACTTGAGGATGCGCCACAGGTGCTCAATTGGGTTTAGTCCATCACCTTTACCTTCAGCTTCCTCAGCAAGGCAGTTGTCATCTTGGAGGTTGTGTTTGGGGTCGTTATCCTGTTGGAAAACTGCCATGAGGCCCAGTTTTCGAAGGGAGGGGATCATGCTCTGTTTCAGAATGTCACAGTACATGTTGGAATTCATGTTTCCCTCAATGAACTGCAGCTCCCCAGTGCCAGCAACACTCATGCAGCCCAAGACCATGATGCTACCACCACCATGCTTGACTGTAGGCAAGATACAGTTGTCTTGGTACTTCTCACCAGGGCACCGCCACACATGCTGGACACCATCTGACCAAAACAAGTTTTTCTTGGTCTCGTCAGACCACAGGGCATTCCAGTAATCCATGTTCTTGGACTGCTTGTCTTCAGCAAACTGTTTGCGGGCTTTCTTGTGCGTCAGCTTCCTTCTGGGATGACGACCATGCAGACCGAGTTGATGCAGTGTGCGGCGTATGGTCTGAGCACTGACAGGCTGACCTCCCACGTCTTCAACCTCTGCAGCAATGCTGGCAGCACTCATGTGTCTATTTTTTAAAGCCAACCTCTGGATATGACGCCGAACACGTGGACTCAACTTCTTTGGTCGACCCTGGCGAAGCCTGTTCCGAGTGGAACCTGTCCTGGAAAACCGCTGTATGACCTTGGCCACCATGCTGTAGCTCAGTTTCAGGGTGTTAGCAATCTTCTTATAGCCCAGGCCATCTTTGTGGAGAGCAACAATTCTATTTCTCCCATCCTCAGAGAGTTCTTTGCCATGAGGTGCCATGTTGAATATCCAGTGGCCAGTATGAGAGAATTGTACCCAAAACACCAAATTTAACAGCCCTGCTCCCCATTTACACCTGGGACCTTGACACATGACACCAGGGAGGGACAACGACACATTTGGGCACAATTTGGACATGTTCACTGTGGGGTGTACTCACTTATGTTGCCAGCTATTTAGACATTAATGGCTGTGTGTTGAGTTATTTTCAGAAGACAGTAAATCTACACTGCTATACAAGCTGTACACTGACTACTCTAAGTTATATCCAAGTTTCATGTCTATAGTGTTGTCCCATGAAAAGATATACTTAAATATCTGCAGAAATGTGAGGGGTGTACTCACTTTTGTGATACACTGTATATACTGTGCATTCAAGATAAATGCACAATAGAAGCACTTTTACAAGTGGTCTTAAACGTATGCCCCCACTGTATGTATGTATGCACGTAAATTATTCTATTATTATTAGGATTGGAAATCTAAAAAACACTGCACTGATCTCTGTAATTTGCACTTTTAAAATAATACAAATAGCAAAGGACAGATTTTTGCCAAGACTGTTGTAGGTTATGATACCAGTATGTAAAGAGTTAAATTGAGTTTTTGCCTTTTTAATTTATAAATAAAAAAAAACATACATACTGTATTTTGGGGAACTAATCACTGCATATTGCATAATAAATATTCACATCAAAATTCCATCTACACATGTTTAAGCACTGGTGGTTTTGGTTTCCTGCATATATCTTTTATCACTAATGTAATGACATACATTATGTTTCTAATTTATTTTTTTTAGATACAATGTTCTTTATTGAGTTACAGAAACAGATGCATTGTGGGCACTGTTAAGTGAAAACACTGTTCAGGTGTTTTCCATTTGACTCATTCTCACTCTTCACTCTCACCCAGTGGGAGCTGGTAAGATTTATTATGAAACTGGAGATGAGTACTTTCTAGCCGTCTCTGGGCATCATGCTTTGGGTGAACTGTAGAGGTGAACTAGGAGAATGGCTCCGTGGTCAGGCCAGGTCAAGGTGGGTGGCCCCCTCCCTATGGAGCTAATGCGTTCAGCATATTGAGAATCGGCTCCTGCTCTGACACACACGTCGATGCGGGCCTGTTTGTTTGTCATGGCCCCCCTACATGCTTCTTTTTGACCCTGCATGTTGGGCAGAAAGGCAGGGGACAGAGACATTTGCTGAGGTAAAGAGAGAGAAAGAGAGAGGAAAAGAGAAGATTGGCCCCATGAGAATGAAGAGTCGGTTTAGAATAATACATAACGCGAGAGTGACAAACGGGGCCATTGTCCCCCCTGACATGACCTCCCACCACCGTCCCCTAAAATATTGTCTCTAGTCAGATCAGTTAACACTTCCTGCTGTCTTTACTAAGGGCCAGAGAGAGTCACCATGTCCTTATGGTTTAATCTAAGTGAAATGATATCAGGGTTTTTTCAATATCAATAGACTCAGGAGTATTTAAGTTTGGCTTTTAGGATGTCCTCTTAGAGAGTATTCATAAAACCATAAACCTGTTTAGGTCAACCCACTTTTAAGGCCATTTTTAGCTATTTGCAGTTCACACATCCATACTATTGACCTGTTATTTCTATATAATAATGTATGTGTTTGCACCCTAAAGAAATCTTGTGTATGAGGTTCATGGATGTATGATTATACATACAACCTTTTAATGGTTTCTTCAAAAAGACACACTGAAAAAAACAAGCAGTCTACGTAGTGTTTCAGTTTTACATCTAGGTACATCTAGAAAAAACAGGTTTATGTCAAAGCAAATAATAGTTCCTAGAACTGTCTATTTGTTAAAAAGGTTCCATTAGGCACCTTACAAAGCTCTGAATTCAAATGGAAATACTACCACAAAACAGATTGCAAAAACTCTTATTGTTAAAGTACAAATAGTTTTACTTAAAACTATAAACCATCCAAACCTTTTTTTAAACTGTTGTGTTTTATGTTATCCCAGAAGGACAAAAACAACCCTAAAAACAACCTATTGGTAACTATTTGTCAAAGTAGGGCAGTCAGATTTGTCACATTTAATGACACAAAATGTAGAAAAGTTTAAAACACTTAACAATTAAGTGCTTTGCTTTAACTTCAGTGTATTTATCACCAGAGAAGCATAGCTTTTAACATCAATCCTGACTGGTCCTTCACATGGCCAAAAACGAGTAAACATCATCAGGAGTGAAACTATTTTATTTTGTAAGACATGAAGCATTGTCAGATCAGGAACTGTTTATTGGTAGCTCAGGTTACTCAGATGGGATCCTTTGGGTTCTATAATTTCATTCCATGGTATTGCTTTCATAATCCATTTGACATACCCCAATTTTTAGAATTTACCTTATGTCCATTGTTGTCATCTAAACTTTGTATTTCCGATGTTTTTATATAATAGTGTTTACCTAATCTTTCTTTCCTCTCTCACAGAATAGGCTACCTGCATAGAGCATCTTTATCCCCCAGCTCTTTGATTGAGTCTGTTTCCTGTTTAGTAATCTCTCGATGCCTATCTTAATTGCACAAGCACATATTCAGTCTGCTCTGTACACAGTTTGGTCAGAAATTGTGTCATCCTGTGGTCGGGCCAAACAAGTGGTAGTAATTGGATAAGCATTTCTAACTGCTTGTGTAAGGTTACTCCTCATTTCTTCTCTGACCCCTATCGCTACACCAACACTATGGGGAGGGGGACAAAAGGGCAGTTCAGGCACCGTTTGCTTGTACTACACCAGATGTAAGCTAGTTAGAATCTGACCCTGTCGACAGGAAGCTGTACGTCATACCCACTATCTGACTACTTTTTTCTGGTGTTTGTTCAAGAAGAGTTTTAGATCCTTTATTGAAAATGGGTAATATGACAATATGGTTTTTACATTGCAACATTATAATACATATTTTCTATGTCATTGACCTGTCATAGTGGACTTAAGAGTTCTATTTTATTTTATTTTTTTAGTGACTAAATGATTGAAGCCAGAATTTCTTTGTCCATGTTCATTGATAAAATCGTCATGTTACTGTGATAAATATGACCACATGGCTACGAGTACTTTAAATAAATGTTGTCACTTAACACAGTCCGTCGCTGAAATGCAACCTGAAACTCTTATGTGTCAAAAACAAAGCCGTAGGGCCTACACCAATTCTATGCAAAAATCCCCGCAACTGCTGAACCAGACCTTATCTCAGATGGACCAAAAGACAATGAAAATGTATGCTTTGGTTATATGAGTTCACATTTCTGCTTTCAAGAGAAAAACGGACATCAAGTTCTCAAAACAAAAAGGACCATCAAGACTGTTATCACTAAAAGGTGCAAGAGCCAACAGCTGTCATAGTATGGGGTGCATCAGTGCCCTCTGCATGTGTGACTTGCATATGTGGATTTTAGAGAGATGTATGCTGCCATTAGGGTGACATCTTTTCCAAAAGTCTAGTTTTTTATTGGTAAGACAATGTCAGGCCTTATTCTGCATGAGCTACAACAGTGCACACCTGGGGTGTATTCCTGCTCTGCGTCTAGTTATTCTGAGTGGTGCCTAAAAACTGCCAACTAAAAGTGAATAAATAAGCACCTGTTTTGGATAAAGTCACTGTGTGGAACAGATACAGAAATCCGTAGAAAAGTGGTGGCCTCTAGTGGAGGAGTTAATCAGCTAATTCTGGTAACTCTCAAACGTCCTTCAGCTTCATGTTGGAGGAATGTAACCTAATATAACCACCAGCACTAATGTTTTAATGCTGCCAATCAGAGGGAAAAGTCTGAGGAAACCATAAGGGTGCACGTTGTAGTTGTACAGTTACTGACAGTTTGGGAAAGATCATTTTTGTTTCCAGCATAAATGTGCTGCTGTGCACAAGCTAAGGTCAAGACCTTATCGTTCAGCATCAGTACTTAACTTTACAAATGCTCTCTTGACTAAATAGTCATAGTAAATGCTATTGCTACCACAGTAAGGAAGAGAGAGACCTTATTAATATAAAAATATAAAACGTATTAATACCAAAACATATTAATGCCAAATGTTTTGGAATGGGATAGGCAGGTGTCCACAGGTTTTTGGACCATTGATATATACCGTATATGTTTATGAAGTATTTGTATTGAGCAGCACAGTGGCTCAGTGGGTAGCACTGTCGCCTCACAGCAAGTTTTAAGTAAAACTGGATTTGATCCCTAGGTGGGGCGGTCCAGGTCCTTTCTGTGTGGAGTTTGCATGTTCTCCCCGTGTCTGCGTGGGTTTGCTCCGGGAGCTCCAGTTTCCTCCCATAGTCCAAAGACGTGCAAGGAAGGTTAATTAGAGGTACAAAATTGTCCATGACTGTGTTTGACATTAAACTTGTGAACTAATGAATCTTGTGTTACGAGTAAGTACTGTTTCTGTCATGAATGTAACCAAAGTGTGTAAAGCACGACATTAAAATCCTAATAAATAAATAAATAATAAGTATTTGTATTTGTGGTAAAGGGCATATATGTCATGGAAGTGTAGATATTTTAATTATTTCTGTTATTTTTTATTAAAATTCCAATCAATCTTAAAGGTGTTCAGTGGGGTTGTGGTATGAATTGAATTGTTTGGACAAAAAGGCAACAGTTGCATAAACCACTAAAATGTCATGTAATGTTTAATTACCCAAAGAATAAAAACATCATGATCATAAAAAACATATTAGTAGTGTGATCATTAGCTGACATTTACAGGCCTTTTAAACATACTGACTAGCTGTAGTAATTCATGTGTATTATTATTATTTGTCTGGTATATGAAATGTTTTGTTGATGAATTACAAACGTATTTAAATACTGATCTCAGATCAGTCTTTTGTGCAGACTGATTTTTATCATTGGTGTTAAAGGACAGAGCTGATTGTTTGAAACACCTGAATACAAGGTGTAAGCTTTGTTTACTCAAAGTATTATGGTGACCATGGTAGTCAAGTAGTAAAATATTACGTTACAAAAGATCCTTAATGGCACTAAACAGGCCTTGACTGATTTCTGTCATTTCTCTGCCAAAGGCTAAAGGCAGTGCTCGAGCATAATTGTGTTCAGTCATGACATGGGTTTGGTTTGTTTTGGCTGGATCTTCCATGAGTAAGTGACAGACGATGGTTTCACCACTACTTGCACTTGCAAGCTCTTGTGTTAAGTGCACTCACTGTCTGAAATTAATCGTGTAATGTCAGTTGGCTGAACTTTAGTGAAGATGATTTATTTGTTTTAAAGTACCCCGAAACTACATGTTTTCTTTACCAAATCATATAAACAGTACATTGGTTTAAAACCTTTGTACTGTAAACTATTTATGGCCTTCACTTCAAAACCAAAGCCTATGATTCCTAAACATTTATAAACAAGCTTTCAGACATTGTTTTATCCCAGCTGATTAGATTTGAGAACCACTGTTGTGTTATTAATTGTTATAAGTAATATTTTTTAGTTTAGCTTTTAGTTTAGTAGGCTATTTATGATACTAGGATCTTTAAACGTCCCACTGAGGTATAATAAATACTGAAAAATGTGATTAACATATGCATATATTCATTTTAATAAGATCTGTTCAGTGGTACAGTTTACCAGGGAGAATAAACCCCTGATTAGTACAAACCTGATAAAAAGGTACAATAGGAAACATGTAAATTAGACAGGCAGCAATGATTTGTAAAGCCCTTTGACCTGTATTTAATTATGTACAAAGATAATTACTGTTTTATATAATCAACTCTATTGTAGTCTACATTTGATGCTGAGATGAATTCATGCCCATGGAATTAACACCCCCCCATATTATGGTTGGCCATGGCTTCAGCACAAACTTTCCACTTTGTTTTTAATACAGTGCCATTCAAGGTATTGACGTGCACAAGCATTCAAAGCATATTTTTGGCTATGCCCTCAAGCATAGAGATGTTTCTAGATTCTCAGAATATTTCAATAATATTATAGACTGTATAAGGTGAAGTATTAAACAAGTTTTAGGAACTAGTCTTTTGTTAATGTTGCTTTAATATCCCATAATTATTGCATCTGTGAAAAGTTTCAGACCAAATGTTTCTGATAATTTCAGAAACTGTCCAGTTTTATGTTTTCCTGTTGTGGAATATGTTTTAGGGGTTGCATTGAGAAATAAGATGTATTTTTGTTTGTATTTAACTTACTTACTTCAGTTCAGGGGACCCACAAGGAAATGTAATATATGACATTTATGCCCCTATATCAACATTATTATAACATACATGTATCCTCTGGATATAGGTTTATAACATATACGAAATATCCATAGTAAAATGTGTGTATGTACATAAATTAAACATATCTATAGGATTAATTTTATATGGTATTATATGATGTATCCATATATTTTAGCATATATATTTAATTTATATATGCAATTTTATGAACATAAAATATATATAAAAAAGGCTGTATGCCAACATATGATTTTTCTTATTCTCAGGCATTCATGTATATGTTTTATATATAATTCTATGGACCACACATATATGTCAATATATACAACTGTTCCTATTTCTAATAGGTTTCATAGTTTGCACAAATATTGACATATATGAAAATTTTATATACGTACATGTATTATGTGCGTGTGAGGACCCACTTAAATTTAAATCTAAACCTAAATCTCAGACACAGCTCTGATTCACAGGTCCTAGCAGGTGTTTGAAAGTACTAAAAGTACTCCAATGTAGTTTTGTTTTAAAATGTGTTTTTTGTGCTTTAAGATTAGATTTCAAGACAATTACCAACATTTAGATGTGAAATACACTAGTATACAAGTTAAGTTTTTTAGTTGAAGTGTTTTTGAGGTGTTGTCATGTGTATATTTTGGATATTGTCAGCTTTCATCCAGCAGAGGGCAGTATGTAGCAACATTTCATCCCTCCTCCAACATGGAACATGGATTCCCAACGGACGTTTTCTTTATTTATATATATATAAACATAGTATCTGAAACAGTTCTACTTTGTTAGCTCGGTTTTTCTTTTCGTTACATTAGGAAGCTTTTAGGACATGATCACATGACCGTTGTGCATGACAAGATTATGTCTGACTCTCAGGTGACTTGATCAGGTAAGAAACTTGCATCTGTATCATGCTTACAGATTGACATCAGACTGGTCGAGGCGGTTGAAGTAGATTAAGTACACAAGCAGACAGCAGGGTGAAGGGTTGAGTGACAAAATATGTTCATGCACTGAGTAAACAGCCTGTGGATATTTTCCTTCTACACACACACACACACACACACACACACACACACACACGGCCTGTGTGGTATTTGATGTAATTAGGTCATTGGTTTCAACATTGTGATGAAATGAACTTTATATGCAAATGTTTATTTCCTTGTATAATACTAAAAATATGTCTTTAAATGAGAAATGCATGGATATCTTCACAAGTGGGGTGGGGTTGGTGCATGTATTATCCACTTCATATCCACTCCAGATAATTCTTTTGACTTAGTTATATGTCATATAAGGTATTTAAGAGTGTAAAGTGCATTGCTGACTAATTAATAAAGGGTAAATGCATTGAGACACCACACATTAATAATAATTGGTGTTTGCAATTACATGTTTGACATGTCTACAGTAAGATATTTGCTGTTTGCAGCATTTTTGTTCAATTTAAGCATTTTACTTGGATAATTTCCTTTAAAAAGTCCTGAGGATCCCTGTAATGGCCTTGCATCTTAGGAATTCTTTATATCTTTTAATGGAATTCGAGACAGGAGATTCTTTTTTAGAGACCAGTCAAGTCATTTTGGCCTTATGTATGTTAATGAATTCAGTTTTTGAGCCCATAAGAATAAAATCTCCTCTGGTCCATTTCTCTGTTTATGTTTCCTTCAGTGAATTGCTATGGCTTAGTACCGTTTACAGAGAAGCAACCCTATGTTATGATGCCCCACCTCTATACTCCACTGGGGGCATGGTGTTACCCCCTATTCATGTAAAGGAGCTACTGTATATCTTTGTTGTTTTGTTGATGTGAAAGTTGGTGCTTATGCATTATAGAGGAGTTCTGTTTAGAATATTTTTTTCTAAATACAGGGACAATTTGTGGTGCCGTTCACATTTTTATTTTAATTATTAATATGTGTAACTTGATTTAATTAAAATGACCTTTTACATACAATATGTGCAATGTACAATAATGTAGCAACTAAACACTTTTTCCTTTTTAATTTTTATGCATATAAAAACACACTTTTTTGTAAGTACAATATTAAAGAAGTAGATGTAGTCACTAAATGTGTGCTTGAATACCTTTACTGTATGTAGGTAGTTTAATACAAATAACTTTATGGCAGAATAAGCATTTTGTGCTAAAAGTTCTAAAAGGTTCTGTTTTTGCAACGTATAAATGCATGATGGGAGGCGTGGTGGCGCATGCAGTCTTAAGGTCCTTGGGACCTGGGTTTGATCAGTGTCTTTAGTCAATGTTTATAAAAGGTTTTACCTGTTCTTTTTTGCATGGCTACTCTCACTTGCACTGACTGACATTTTTGTACTTTTAGGATTCGAAAATGGCAAAAAATAACATGCTTGGGACATCCTTTGCTAAACAGTGCATGATTTTGCTTTTGCACAAGGATCATGCCAAAGTCTTTGTTGCAACTATATGCAATGTAAAGCCAGATTGCTCTTTCCTCAAGTTGTAGTGTGTGCACGTGTTCACTCTGGTCAGGGCTGAACATCACAAGAGTCTTTAGACTTCAGTCCACTCCCAATGAGGCAGGAAAGGTCAGGCGAAAGGAAATGAATTTTCGACATTGAAGTCGTTAACAATGTCGTCCTGGCAGCATTCTGCTCAGTTTAAGCGTGTTTGGCCAGAGGACAAGAGTGTGTTTATAGATGGATGACAGTTGAGTGATGTGTTGTAAGTGTGGACAGATGGGTGATGTTAGCTCTGTCAGGATGTAAGTGTCTCTATTTTGGACATTCAGTCTTTATTTATCCAAAAGTTTATAACATTTTATTTTGTTGTTTCGGATGTATCGAAGACAGCAGTTTCTCACAAGCTTCTAGACCAGTCATTAAATTTGGCAGCTGTTTTTCTTGAGTGAGAGTTTGTCTTAATATGGTTATAAATGTTATGTCTGTTTAGAAGCTGCCATTCTTACTCTCTGGTTTTATGTGCTTAAGGAAAAAAGTTGCAGCTTCACACAGTGACCTTTGCTTCTTTTCTCTTTTTTAGTTGCTTTAACTTTTTAATGCATTAAACCAAAATCTAGATATATTGCTTACAATTGTGTAGTTTACAGACAGACAGTAGAACTTGAAGTCCTGAAAAGTCCCAGTAGTGTATATTAAACTTTAACCTCCTACCCTGGCATTATTGACATTATTTCTGTCATGTACAAATACTTTTTTGCACAATGTTGGTGCCCAGTTGTAAATGTAAATACTTGATTGATTCCAAAAGGCTGCTTTTTCTGTAATCTCCAACTGCCTCCCTACCTGCCCTTCTCACTGTATGGTGGCCAAAACACAAGAAGGTTCACTACAGCTTTTTAATGCTTATTTTAACTGCTTTAGAGTTTCCAGACACACATATAAACACAAAAATCTAAAACATAAATAAAAATTTGCATCAGTTACATTTTGAATGTAGCATAACTAATCTAATATGGATATGGTTGCCTTAGTATTTTATTTCTTTTTTTTTTATGAACTCAGGTTGTGCAGTGGTATATTATGCTAGCCCACCAAGCAGACATCCTGGTTTGAATCTTAGCAGTGCAATCGGCTGGCTGGGAATCTATACAGACATGATTGGCTATGTCTGTGGGGGAATTCCTGCGATGGATTGGCACCCTATCCAGGGTATTCCTGGTAGAACCGGACCTGCCATGATTCTGAGTAGGAATAAGCAGTTGAGCAGCACACACAGCATTGTTAGTCTGGCTGCTATTAGGGCATATGCAGTGTAATTTTAAGACTTTATAAGGGGTGCTCAGGTGACTCTGAATTTTAATACTCTAGCCCCCACAGCAGAGCATTTGACTGTGTCTGAGGAAGAAAAGTTCTTGTAGCTGCAATAGTGACCTCTGCTGTCTGGTTGAGGCACCAGCATGAACAGTGGATGTACAAATTGCACATAATATGTCCCTTTGCATTGGCACATCTCTTAATGAGAATTGACTATGTGAAAAGAAACAGTCTGTGTCTGTGGGCAATATTTTTTGGCTCTCCTTGGTCAAGGTTATGGTTAGGGGAATTGATACGACTAGTTCGGGCAAAACATTGGAAAATTGTAAATGACTAGATTAGAAGATGAATGAGGACATCTGTTTCTACCAAGTTAGCTAAATGCTGTAATCTTGTAACCTTGCTGATTGAAAAAGATTGCTTCTTCTCACTATTTCTGTGTGAGAGTGTTGAGCGCTCCTTCCGAACAAATTAAGCTTAAAAGAGTGTGAAATTAAAGGCTGGTTAAATCATTTGATTTAAAATGTGTAGGACTGTGGTTGTAGGGGTTGTACCTAAAAGACATTTAGCTGATATTTAAAATAATACTTATCCTTGTTTCGCATTGCTTGTTGTTTGTCTGTTTGACATATTCTGCCATAATCTTTACAGTTTTTGTGACTAGTGCATCTACATTTGTGGCACCCAGTTTTAGCCTGTTTGGAGCTTGTTAGTGCCCAAATGTTTCATTATAGTGATGGTCAGACTTAATGTATAATAACTAATACAAACTGTTAATTAACTTAAGATCTTACATCTGCAGCGGGTTCAGATAATATTTAATTGATCATAATTTGCTGTGATTCTTGTTCTTGTGATTCTGGTGATTCTGGTGTTAAGTTGTTTCATTTAATGCATGTAGCACTATATTAAGACATAAACTACAGTATATATACAAAGTATTGGGATACCTCTCATAATTATTAAATTGATGTGTTTCAGCAACAACAATTGCTAACAGGTCCCACCAAGACCTCAGTCCTTTTTAACGATTATTGTGAGTGGATTATATGTAAATAATGGATGGGTAAAGCATTTGTAAGTAATACATCTAGAAGTTGTGAATTTGAGCTTCTTAGCAATGTCAGTACTGTAAAAGCAAATATTGTAATATTTACAAACAATAAATGATTCTGACCCAGAAGAATATACTCAGAAAATAATATGAATATCCCTAGTTATACAGCAATTTACTTTTAAATAAATATTTTTCAGATTATTATATTATATCTTGTTTTTAACAGTGTTAGAACTGTGTGTCGGCTTGTGTCTCTCTGTATCTTGAGAGAGTGCAGTGATGATCCAGGTATCTATTGTTTTAACCTGTCTGTCAGTAACTAGCTGAGTTTGTCTCAGATCTCATCTCTTCCTGTAGAACTGCCCCGTGGCTTGTGTTGAATGTTGCTTCCGACACACAAACACACACACATTTAGACACACGATCCATCACTCATTCACACACACACACACACACACACACACACACACACACACAAACCCAAACTCAACACTGAATGTTATACTCATGCTTACATGTACAATACACACACACATTCCTACACACACACACACACACACACTCACAGAAGTGCTTATCTGATCTCTTTAAGTGGCCACAGTCTCCACTCTGTCTGCCTACTGCCAAATACTGCTCTTAGCTGCGTACACAACACTTATCAGTCTGCTAAATATTGCTCCAAGCCATATAGGCAACTTTTTCCTTATCTAATTCCAGCATTAATGAGTCTTAAGAGAGTTTATTTCTATCTCCAACATCATCCTTGCCACTAAGACACCCTGGAGTTGGATTTAAAACTTAACTACGACATGGACTGCCCATCATGAGACCACTTCAGTTTCACTTTCCATTATTGTCAATAATAGAGGACTTTGGCATTGTTTTTAATTTATTAGTTGCTTTATTATAACAAGTAATCACACCTGATAATGACTTCTGTGTTTTTGGTGCATCATATTCTATATCATATTCATATTTTATTTGGGTGATTTAAAATATCAGTTGAATCAAAATTAACACAGATATTAGTACCAGTAAAATTCTTTTAATTTGCACCCCCCTTTTGTAAAAGTAATGCAGTGTTTTTATTACAAATAATTTAATCTGTAATAGATTAATTTTGGATTAATCTGTAATTTTAGAATTTCTTAGTATTTGGCATTTATTGGTTAACAACGGCTGCAAACTTACAAATCTAAGTCATCCTAGCATGAGCTTTAACAGAAAAAATGGTCATGATCAGTTTCACAAATTTGCTCGCTCGCTTTTCAGTAGTGCCAAAGAAATTCTTTTTTATTCAACTTTTCATTTCAATTTTTATGCTGATCATTTGATTAGCAATGAAAAACTTAAATTAAATGTAAAAAAAAAAAAATAGACTATATAAATAGACTAGACTTTTGGCCCCCAAATGTCAAGATATTGCTTTAATATTCTTATTACACAAAGGGAACTTAAGCATAGTAATTGGTATATTGTATAATTCAACCAGTTTAACAGATTATTTTTATCTAACTGATCACAGATTTCACCAGCCCTGTATAAAATATACATCTTATTTATCTTTAGCCTTATCATGACTGGGTTACAACACCATTGCTAAGGATCTAACAATCAGCAACACACACACCACAAGAACTACATGTTTCTCTGATATTTTTATTATTCAGAAGGCATGCAGTTTTTTTTTATTAATATTATTTAATAAAAATAATAACAAATTTATTTTTTAGTTCCTTTAGTTGGTTTATTTCTCATTTCTTTATATAATAAATATCAAAAATGATATGTTATACATCATTATTTAAAATTGGAATTTATAAAATGAAAGTGAAAGTTTTTGAAGGATCATCGTCTTGCCTGGGCAGATGTGAGATATTTAAAAGACGTTTGAGCTGGTTTATACTTTAGTAACATGCATAGACAACTCCAGTTTTTCCTAGAAATCTGTAAGTGCCTCCCTCTTTCTCTCTCTCTCTCTCTCTCTCTCTCTCTCTCTCTCTCTCTCTCTCTCTCTCTCTCTCTGTGTGTGTGTGTGTGTGTGTGTGTGTGGTGTGGTGTGGTGTGCTGTTCTTGCATGTCTTGTACAGTGATGCAGTTTGGTGTGATGCTGGTTTATTGTTGTGGTGATGCTGGAGTGATGCTGGTGTGATCTGGCAGGTTGTGTGTCCGGCGGTGTGTCCGGTGTGAGGCGTGTATAGTGCCGGTCTGTCTGCGCTTCTGTTTACTCTCAGCTCTTCTCCTCTAGCACTGAGTCCTTATCTCCTCCATGCTGTCGCTTTATCTGTTTGCTTAATGGGACTCTAATGACAAGCTCATCGCACAGCATTAAGATTGGAAGATTAGGACTAATTTAACTGATACCATTAGGTGTTTTGCAGTGCTCTTCAGCCATTCCGCCTGTCGGCAGGGAATTATTTTAGGTCATTCGATTGTGTTCATTAGTCTGTAACAGATCAGTGTGAAATCAGTGGTCTCAGATACACCGCCTAGATCTAAATCAACACCAGTAGTGTTTCTGTTGGTCCAAACTCTGTGTTTACTGTCGAGTTTGATTTTTTTAATGATTTATTTTAAATCAGTAATTTCTTGAACATTTTCATATCACCTGCTTATTGCTGAATATATACATTTCATTATTGTTTTAAACAAACATCATATTGGTCCGCTATGAGGCAAAGTGCGCAATTTGTTTGCACCAAAATCAATGGAAAATGAATCGAAACTTAAATATGAATCTAGCAAACAAATGACTTCCTAATCGAGCTTGGTAAATCTATGCTAACTTAAACAAATAGAATAAAATAATAATAACAATAATATGGTGTAGACTATAAGACTATAACATTACGACTTTGTTATTAGTAATATAAGGATTATAGCATGTTGGAATGAAACAATTTGAAAGTGTCACTAATTACATATAGCAAGTATTACCCTAAATAATTACATTTACAATTCATATTTAAAAGTGAATATCTAACAATATTACATTTTTGTTATGTTTATTTCAGTATTTTAAGTCACCTAAAGTTGTTTCTAAGTTGATAGGTAAAAATTCAAATAAATCGTGTTTGAAATGTATTTATATAAAATATCCAATAATAAGAAATCAGTCTCCGATACATACTATTGAGCATTAAATCAAATAAATACATAATTTAATCAATTCGTATTAGCGTTTTCCTTATAATATTAAGCAATTTTTATAGGTCTACAATATCTACACAATCTCTACAATATATGTTAATTCTATAGGCTACATTTAGACACAAATTAAATAGAATGTAAAATTAGAATAAGCCAAAGTTAGTCACACTAATTGCATTTAATTCAATAATTAAAACACTGTCAATAAAATACTACTATAAATATGTATAGCCTAAATAGTATTTAGTCAAAGTCAACCTTTGCAAAAAAACAATTTATTTTCAATTGAAAGTTAACAACAAATACAAACATACAAAATAAT
This sequence comes from Trichomycterus rosablanca, assembly GCF_030014385.1. NCBI lineage: Eukaryota > Metazoa > Chordata > Actinopteri > Siluriformes > Trichomycteridae > Trichomycterus > Trichomycterus rosablanca. Next base: position 35,784,930 of record NC_085994.1, read on the forward strand.
CTCAATAAGAATTGAGTTTTAATATTTTTGAAGGTTTACGAAAGCAACTTAGAATACACAAATATTTACACATACACGTTTATAAAGTGTCACCATGAGTTCTGTCCCAAAAGTTTAGTCATGATTAACACATCTATTAAAGATGCTTCTCCAAGTGATACACAGCAAAATCCATAAGTGGTAAATTATTACATACAGTGAAAAGTTACATCAACAGTGCTGTATCTATTGGAATGCATGTGATTTTCATCTGACATGAGTAATATGATTTTGATCCTGAGGACATTTATTTAAGCCTAAACAACTGTTTCAGTAGAGATAAATTCGCCTCAGATTTTGATCATGCAACACGTTAAACTGAACGTTTTCGTTAGGTCAACAAAGAAAATCTATTACAGTCTAAAAATGATGGGTTATTTATTTTACCCAAACTGTTGGGTCACTTTGCTGGGTGATTTCTCTCCCATTAACTCCATTTATCCATTTAGGTTAATTTCCATTAACTCCATTTACACAGTTAGATTCATTTCCATTAACTCTGTTTACCCAGTTAGGTTAATTTCCATTAACTCTATTTACCCAGTTAGGTTAATTTCCATTAACTCAATTTACCCAGTTAGTTTAATTTCCATTTACTCTATTTACCCAGTTAGGTTAATTTCCATTAACTCAATTTACCCAGTTAGTTTAATTTCCATTAACTCAATTTACCCAGTTAGTTTAATTTCCATTAACTCAATTTACCCAGTTAGTTTAATTTCCATTAACTCAATTTACCCAGTTAGATTCATTTCCATTAACTCTGTTTACCCAGTTAGGTTAATTTCCATTAACTCTGTTTACCCAGTTAGGTTAATTTCCATTAACTCTATTTACCCAGTTAGGTTAATTTCCATTAACTCAATTTACCCAGTTAGTTTAATTTCCATTAACTCAATTTACCCAGTTAGTTTAATTTCCATTAACTCCATTAACTCAGTTAGGGTAATTTCCATTAACTCTATTTACCCAGTTAGTTTAATTTTCATTAACTCAATTTACCCAGTTAGTTTAATTTCCATTAACTCTATTTACCCAGTTAGGTTAATTTCCATTAACTCCATTAACTCAGTTGTTTATTATTTTCCTAACCCAGCACTTTGGTTACCATGTCCTGTTGCCAGGGGTTACACGTCCTCGCGGACATTAACGGTCCAGTAGAAATAGCAGTTGGTAGCTAACCGACGGAAGGGGAAATTTGCAGCAGCATATTAAAAGTAAGTGTTTCTAGCTCATTTTAATACTTTAAATGCTCATAAAATTTTAGGTTTGAAATATTACCAACCCTGTGTATAATTCCATAACGGTTTTCAGTTTGCCTGTTCAAGTCATGAACTCAAGTTCCCAGCAGATGCTAATTTTGCTAACTTTAGCCGTAGCTAATGTACCTAGATAAAATATCACTGCAAGCATGAATTAATTGTGAATTGTGGCTTTTTTTTAATAAAAAGCTAGCTAATTACATTTTCAATAGAACAGTATGTTGCCAGTATATCGAACCAAAACAAGCTAAGCTGTCAAACGCGATTTTAGAAGCTAGTAAAGTTTACTTCAGTTAGCAAGCTACAGCTAAGATGTAAATTTACCTCAGGGAAACGTTTGCGGCCTGGAAGAAAGAGGGTTAAATACAATAAACTGAGCTTTTAACAACATTACTATTATTTATTTGCAGTCTTTGTAATCATAATTTATGTAAAAAATTCAGTCACTGTTAAGTACTAAACTTTTTATCTATTGGTTCACTATTTATGAGGCGACAAGCGACATACAGTATATTTAAAGGAAAAAAGTAAAATGCGCATGTTTTTTTTTTTTACCATGTTGCTTTTTATTAAGTTTGTTTATCATTTATTTTATGTTTTATTCTCGCTGTATCCTGGTCAGTGTCGCGGTAGGTAAGGTGTCCTTGGAATTACAGGTCGCAATGCGGTAACACACCCCAAACAGAGCGCCAGTTCATCATGAAGTTAATACTAGAAAATACTATAAAATGACTTTTTGTCAAAACAATTTGACCATGGAGCTTACAAAATATCGTTTTGTTTAATATTGTTATGTAAAATCAGCACAATTAAATCACGCAGTATGTAAAAACGAGTGGTTTTTTCGGTTAAAAAGGAAAAGCAAATGTAAATGTGAATGTACATTCCTGTCACTGTTGAACGTGAAACATCATGGAGTTCGTTTTCTTGACTTAAACTGTGTAGTTTAAATTGAACCCAAAATGTGTAGAATTGCTGATTGTAAAAAGAAAAAAAAATGAAAAGAAAAATGAAAGTTGTAGCCTAGAGCTTAAGGCACAGGACTAGTAATCGAAAGGTCGCTGGTTCAAGCCCCATCACTGCCAGGTTACCACCGTTGGGCCCTTAAGTAAGGCCCTTAACCCTCAATTGCTTAGACTGTTACTTTCACAGTTCTGTAAGTCGCTTTGGATAAAAGTGTCTGCTAAATGCCAAACATGTAAATGAAAAGGCGATGAACAATTGTTATAGCTTAACTGAACCAAATGAATCAATAACTCCAGTCAGGAATTACTCAAGTGTAACACAAAGCCCTAATGCAGACCGGCTGTGCTATAATTATCAGATAAATCACGTGCTTATTCATTCTGGATCAATAATTACACTTTTAGTAAACTTTACATAATACTCGAACAAAGTACATGCTATTCCAGCACTGAGAGATTTTGCTATATTTGTTCCACCTGATGGAATTTGGGTGACTCAGACCCAGCTCAGTCTATCACACAATGCATTCTCAATACAAGTCTCTTCTCAAGGCTTTTCACCAGGCTCTGATTCCAGGTAATGTGCTCTGAAATGGTCCTTGTTGTCCTAGAGTTCCATCAGGACTTCCAATGGCTAGGTTCATATCGACTATGTGGTTGGGTATTTGCGTTCCGCTGGTGAATGAAGGCATACCGGTGAAATTACATGCGTAAGGGGTATTTCCATAACTGTTGTAATAGTTGTTGTAAGGATACGCGCCCATGGTAACGTTATATGGCGCACCGTGACTTAGACAAGGCTTGCCATCCCGCACCAGCACTGGCACAGCGACCCTGCGCGGCGGAGCCAGCGGATGCCCTGCCAGCTCCAGATTTTTATCCTGCCTCTGCCGCTTGCATTTGTACCTGCGGTTCTGGAACCAGATTTTAACCTGGGTGGAAGTGAGTTTGAGTACTGAGGCGAGCTGTTCTCTCTCCGGAGCGGACAGGTATCGCTGCTGTTTAAAGCGCCGCTCCAGCTCGAACACCTGAGTCTGAGAGAAGAGGACGCGAGGTTTCCTGCGGGAGCGCGGCTTCACTTTGTCCGTCTGAGCGCACACGTCTTTACCATCAGCACCGCTCGAATCCTCAAATTCACATGCACCTGTAAACCAAAACAAAGAGCTTACAATGTACTCCAATTATCAGCATTTTAAACTTTTATAGACTTAATAGTAAGCTTTGCACAACGCTCAGTGGACACCTACTTTATTATAGGCAGATGGGTAATTATTATTATTGTTGTTGTACCCTATTATAATTCTTTGGCGTTCTTGTTGACTACCCACAACTAAATTGACACTGTCCTTCATGACAGCAAGTCTCCACCTGTTGCATTCTTAACATAATCAAAAGAGGTGAAAAGGAACATCCAGTGGTTCCATAAAAGCAGTGGAAGGTTAAATATCTCCCAAAGCCCATGGAATGTCAGATAATAAAAAAGAGTGTTTTACATGGGGCCCAGAGCATTATTTATCCCAAGGGGCGTGTCAAATTTTATTTAAAATGAATTTTGCAACAGAATTCGTTAAACCAGTGAAACAAAGGTTCAAACAGACAGTCCTGTATGTGCTAACTAATCCATATATGTGGTAAAAAAAAATTGAACCAGTTTAGAAGAAGTTTTGAACCATCTCAGTCTACAAAATCTGTAGTGTCAGTGCATAGCTTTTTGAGATCTGGGTGACTGGGTGAGCTGAAAAACAAATAGCAAAACAATTTCTAAGCTGAATTGTGTTTATATGCTGCTTTAATTGATGGGCACACAAAGTACACATACACAAAGTAGTATGTCTGTTCTATTATTCTGTGGTGTCAGATGAGTCCAAATGAGTAGCAAATCCAACCCAGCAACTCTGAATCATAGTTAATATTGTTGGCTTTGGTGGTTTACATTAGCAGAAAACCTGCATAATGTGGAGTACTATTCTCTGTATTAGCAATGCTCTTCTTTAAAGAATCTGTAATTGTAATGGACATTTAAGCCTGCAACCTCATTCAGCTGTGTTCTTTGCATCCATGCTATATATAAACAGTGCATTACTGTAAAAACAATTACAGTGTACTCCAGTAATGTAAAAAAAATATTTGCAATATATATATTTGGACAAAAATAGTTTTGTTTGATTTTAAACAAACCCTGCTATCTATACCCTACTATATTGAGTCATACTAAATAGAAACACAAATAGACTGCAATATATAAAATGTCCATTTTCATTTATACTATTTTTCTAGTTCATGCCAAGCTTAAAGTTTTGGGATTTCTATTATTAATAAATTATATGTGTTAGTTTTATTTCAGCAAAGTCTAATAGAAGCTATTAAATTCATGTCTAGTTTAGCATATTTTTGTACAAAATGTATTGTGCATTTATTTATTTAGTCGTTTGTTTTGATTAATTGTTATTGTTTGCAACATTCTTGCTTATGGCCCCCCAAAACGCTAGAGCCAACCTGGTAAAAGTTTAATTTGATCATATATTATGCATTAACAATAAAGATTTTAAAGGCTGGTTTATAGGTTAACAAACATTTTTGCAACTTTGATGCACTTAGTATTACCTAGTTAAACACCTAGTTAAACACCCACAGATGCATGTTCTTAAATATTAAAGGTATCCTGGCTACGTCTCAACTTTTTTTGTTTGTTTGTCTAAAAGTCTCATGACTTTTTAACTATTCATTAACATTAAAAGAACAAAAATAATATTTCTCACAGTTTCTTTTCATATATTTAAATAAAGACTTATAAAAAGAAATAAATCAGAATTAAGACATGTAATTGAGTAACCTAAATTAATGTAAATAATCTTTTGATAAAAATGCATGTTTCTTCTTTCTGTGTGACTAGTGCTGTGTATTTTTTTTTAATGTTATTTTAAAATCATAAGAATTCTCCAAGAGCTTTTTTGGGGTAAATAACCAGACATTTAAAAACATAGTACAAGTCTCAAAGATATTTCTGGCAGTGTCACTGTGTTCGTTAAATCACCTACGAAAAGAATAATTTTATATAATTATATACAATTATTCAATGCAAACAAGACTTTAAAACTCCAACCCATGGGCAAAATAAAATTCTGGATGAATAACTTATCAGTGAGCAATTCGGAATTGCATCAAGCACCTGGTATCACTTTCATGGAGTGCTGCAAAAGCTATACATACTGTGCCCGTACCAACATGGACTATTTAAGCATTGGTAGGTCTGTTGTGTCAACTCAGCATTTTTAATTATCACTGTGAGAATTGTATTTAAATTATAAATAATTATGTCAGTAGCAAAACATAAATAAACAACTGTCATTTGCCAAAGCAGAAATATAAACAGGTGATTAGCAAGACTCGTTTAAACTGAATTCACATTTTGTTCTAATTTAATTTTATAGGTTTAGTGCTGGAACTAATGGATGCTCATGCTTTCAAACATCTTATTACAGTAGTTTAATTATCTTACAAGATACATTAACATAATTGAGAGCTAACGTAAGCTATTAAGCTAAACCACTTGTCAACCTACATGCCTTGTTCGTTCAGAAATAGTGTTAAAATGTTGAAGTACATTATAAATTATTTTAAATATGAAAAAATTGAACAATCGTTTTCACGTCTTTTGGTTGTTTTCCTTCTAGTCCAAATAATTAAAGAAACGTGTAGGCCTCTTTTAGGTCTGCATCTCAATCCCAATGGGCTATGCTACCGGGTGTCAATCCAAAAATATTTACTTAGCTCATTAAAATGAGCCAACTGGATAGTACAAAAAAACTCTTAAAAGCAATTTCTGATAATGCCCCGACACTATATCCCCACATTCTAATGTCCACTGTATTCTATTAATCTTTTTAAAACGTACCTGAGTTAGAGTTTTGATGATCCCTGTCTTCTTCTGTGGGAGATCCACAGGACCCAAAATCATCCGCACTGAGGGCGCATTTCACCTGCTCTCCCGGACTAAAGCCAGGTTTCTCAGGGCTGTAGAGCAGCTCCAGACTCCTGCTAAGCGCGCTGTGCATGCACTGAAACTGCAGAGACTGTAACGGAGTTGCATCTGGCTCAGGACTGGAAAAGCCTTGCTGGTTATACACATGCTGCTGTTCCAGTTTTAAGATATCCTTTACCGAAAAAGGTGTTGTAGTTACCGGGCTGGCAAGCATGGCGCGCAGTCTGGATTTTTCTTTCAATAGTTTAGTTTTTGTGCAAAATCGTCAAGCGTAATTGCGCCAATTTCACCGCAGCCGTGCTTTAAAAAGTTGGTTGTTAGTCTCCGCTTTTACCTCATGAGCCACATTAGATCTATAGTGAAGGGTTGTACTCTCTTAGATAACACTTCCTCTAAGTGTCATTAGCTACTTCTCAAAGCTTGAGGAAGGAAGTTCAGTCTTATGTCGGCGTGGATCCTGATGGTGACGCCTCCCATGCAGCAGCGCGTAACACTGATTCACCACTATCGCAATGCAGAGTGGATTGTGGTTGGAAGTGTATCGATGCATGTCAGTGTAACTGTACCCTCCCCTACCGCCAACCAAATGAGTTACGCATCAGTAGCGCATTAAACAATCATAACATATTACAAGTCACTTAGATTTCTCTTAATGGGGATCACAGGGCAGTTGTAGTCTAGCAGTTAAGGTACTGGACTAGTAATCAAAAGATTACTGGTTCAAGCCCCACTACTGCCAGATTGCCACTGTCGGGCCCTTGAGCAAGGTCCCTAACCCTTAATTGCATAGACAGTAAACTGTCACATTACTTTAAGTCGCTTTGGATGAAAGCGTCTGCTAAGTGCCAAAAATATAATTCGGGGCTGGCTACTTGTAAAAAAGCGAATTTAGTGAATTCAGAGACCCAAGTGTATAGACAATGCATGGGATTCATTAGCATAAACGGAAAAAAATTGACGCGCGCTTTACTGCATGATAGAAACAATTATGTCACTGGTCTGTGTGTCTTTGGTGCATATTTGTAATTTTAAAAAGAAATAATGCAGTTATTTAAAAGCTTTGGCATCAAACAATATATTCGAATTTTGAAAAAATACGGCCCTAATTGTTCCTTTACATTTTTTAAATAATAAAAACATATAAACTAATATTCTCTCAAAATAATATAAACCATAAACCAAATGACAGCACGCAGCACTCAGTAACTTAGAAATCTGATAACGAGCTGATCATTTTAACACCATCTTACACAATAAACATTTATAAAAACAACTTTTTTAATTGGAACTATTTTTCCAGCATAAACACTACAGACCATTCACAGCGCTGTTATTTATTTATTATTTTTTTTTACTTTTGCAAGGCTTAGTATTGTTGTCAAACAATTTTTGTGTATAAAAGTAACGCAATTATTCGCTCGTTTCGGAAACACTTTTACAGTTTAGGCATATCTTTATATTAAGTTGTTTAACGCGTTAACAGACCCAAAAATTATTTCTATAGGACCTATAGCTATAGTAATTAAACTCTGCTAACTAATATATTCACACCAAAAAATAATCTCTTTTATAAAGAAATGAATCATTTATTGATTTATTTTGGATGTCCATTAAAAAAGTTTTTTTTTAATGGAATCAATCGTGGTTCTTTCTTTTTGCAATGCAAGGTTGACGATTATTTTTGCATGTTTTTCAAGACTAACATTTTTGTGCCACTAAGCTGTTTTAAAAGAAACATCTAGGCTAAATGCGTCTAGAACTATGGTTTCAGAATGTTTTCAGAAAGTTAAACCGATAATGCTGTGAAAAGAAAGTGGGAAAAGATTTATAAAACCATCATTTGATAAGAAAAAAAATCATAACAATCAATTTAATCTTTTTTTTTCAAAATTATGTAGCGAATTAAAATGTAGGACAATTACGAACTTTAAAACCAATTTACTTTAATCTCATACTTAAAAAATGGCTAGATCCCTAAATCTTCACATTCTTACAGCAGATACATGCCATAAAAAGCGATATGTTTTAGAAGGTTCTTCTAGTACATATCCAAATTAAATATATTTATAAGTTGTCCATATGATACAGTAAGCTTTGGCTAATTTATCAATGTATTTGGCTTTACATAACATAAATTGTTGTGTCTTATTTTTAACATTTTAATGTTTAAAAGCAGTTAAACAACCCCTGCGTTTTTTGTTGTTGTGTATATAAAGCGTGAGACACTCTCAAACCCTTTACAAGCGTAAAAGACTTTATATAACTGGACAACTTATCTAAATAGCTCGTTTCCCTTAATGCAATATTCATTAGTTTGGTTAGTGAGGCTGCTTTGCCACTCGAGATGAAGCTGCTAAAGTTATGTTGTGTAATTGGCCGGTAATTGGGTTAGGGTTAGGGTAAACGATAAGGTGGGTGACGCCGAGCAGAGTCGGTGTGTCCGTCCAGTGCGTCTATTAGCGCTGTAGTAGTGACCAGTGAGCACAACAAACAGAAACCCAACACCCGATGTTGTCGCTCAAGAGGCCGCGGCGCCAAACTCCGCAATGCTTGGCTGAGGTTCAGACGTCCAGACCCTTTATCCCCCCTTTAATGATCATCCGCACACAGACAAGCGCGTGCATCGTGTGTGTGTGTGTGTTTATGTGTGTGTGTTTATGTGTGTGTGTGTTTATGTGTGTGTGTGTGTGTGTGTGCTCGAGTGCGCGCGCATGGTGTTAAGGTTGCTGTTGAACGTGCAGAAGCATTCCTAAACCACGAGGATGATGCTGTTTTTGATGTTAATGAATCTGTTAGGCACCCACAACTGGGTACAAATGAGGATCTTTTGGTACTGCTTACTGAATTATTAATTAATTTTTTTCTCTTAATTCTATTGTTCCACCTTTTGACATAGCCTATACGTTATTTATACCTTTGGTTCCTTTAATCTGCTTTGAGACCATTAAGGGGTTATACAAGCAGACGTGTGGAAATGTCTTCTGTTATTATGAACTTGTACATATTGTGGAAATGTTTGCAGGGACATTTATTGCGAGTGATAAAGCAAAACACTTTTAAATGTATTGTTTATGTGCAGACATGTATCTAGCCTGTATACATTTATTATGGAACATATGCCAACACCTTATGTGCAGAGACTGTGCAGCGTTATTAAAACAGTAACAATGATTTATTCGTACATTCATTCGTATTAATTCTGTTGAGTTATTGATCTGTTGATCTGTTGTAATTATTTTATAGAAATACTTTAAAACAAACAAACAAAAGAATAACTTTGTCACTTCATATGCCTCTTAATAATGAATGAAAAAAAACACCGGAAATGTTATTGTGAATTATTGTAGGGAAATGTAGGGAAATAAATTGCTTATAAAGAAGACACGTTTCGTTGTTGCCCAATACAGAATGCTCAGCGTTCAGAGTTTTTTACGAAGAATTATTTATTAACATAAAGAAGCATTAAAAAATTAATAGATGCATATTATTATTATTATTATTATTATTATTATTATTATACCAGAGGGGGTTCTGTCTGGGGGTTTCCCCCTTAACTGTTATATATTATGTAATTAATTTTTCTTAATTTTGTAGGGTAAATAATTTAAAGGTGTAAAGTTTAAACAATAACCTTAAATCGGTTTACATGTATTTTTTGTGGTTAAAATGTCCGTTTTGGTTGGACATCAAGCAGTAAGCGTTGTTGTATGTGGTATAGGGCTTTTCGTAAACATCTTCACAGTGAAACAGACACAGTTCACGTGTTCACGTGTGCTTACTGTCCTTTTCCTTGTAAGGTGTTTGGCTGCTAAGAGGCGCTGTTAAATCAGATTTACAGCGCCAGCCGCAGTGTTTGACATTCCCTTCGGGTGCTTATGTATGTGTCACCAAATCATTCATGGTGCGCATATGATTTGACACAGTTTTTACACCGGATGCCCTTCCTGAAACAACCATCCTTATAGCAAGGCTTGGTCTTGCGTTCAAGCCTTCACACCTTCACCAGCTCAGTAGGTGCACTGGCAGTTTTACTCCAATAGCTAGGCTGTTTAGCAATTCTGCACATCAGACAAATCATCTCTGCAGATATCTGTATCAATGATTTGTAAATGTATAGTTTATATAAAATAATGAATTCAATGAATAAACTATATTGCAGTATAAAGTTTTAAGGGCCCTTCAGACTTTGTGGAGGCCATAGTGACATATTAAAATGGCACACATTAAAAGATCTCAACACTTAAGTTTTTTTTATTATTATTATGGTTCTTCATAACTCTTGCCTTGAAAAGATCCATTTCATAATCTGTTTTAAGTCTGTACAATTATGTCATGCAGTAGGAAAAAAACTGTACAATCTGTACATAATCTGTACATACAAAACACAGTGACAGTATTAGTATATTTTTATTTTTCAGAAATAATATTGAGAATAGATCCATTGCATTGCAGTCCATTGCATTTGGACGTTGTCATTTCTTTTACAGAGATAATGACTGTTAATTGTTCATTCCTGCCAAGGTGTCGTTTGAGGTCTTTAAGTGTGAAAATTGTAGATACATGAACAAAATGAAACCAGTGTCTCAGCCTCTAAGCTAAACTGGTGGACTTGATATTACAAAGCGGTGTAACACAAGTAGGCAGTTTAGTAACGAGCCATAATTAATCATACAGTAAAATAGGGCACTGATGAGCGTTGAAAGAAGATCTTCACCTCCAAGCCCTCTTTTTAAAAACAACTTGCCACCGCAAAGCCTCGTGAAAAATGACATTTGAGATTCTAACTGTCCTTATGGAGCTTTATGTAATTTCATACAGTAGCCTACAGGCTCAGCAGTATAGGCATGGTTGGTACATTTGATTGACATGACTCCCTACAATGAGGAGGGGGTTTCAGGACACTCTAGCAGAAATCAGATAAGCATGCATCCCCCCCCACTGCTCTTTATTGTTGATACAGTGTATCACAAAAGTGAGTACACCCCTCACATTTCTGCAGATATTTAAGTATATCTTTTCATGGGACAACACTGACAAAATGACACTTTGACACAATGAAAAGTAGTCTGTGTGCAGCTTATATAACAGTGTAAATTTATTCTTCCCTCAAAATAACTCAATATACAGCCATTAATGTCTAAACCACCGGCAACAAAAGTGAGTACACCCCTTAGTGAAAGTTCCTGAAGTGTCAATATTTTGTGTGGCCACCATTATTTCCCAGAACTGCCTTAACTCTCCTGGGCATGGAGTTTACCCGAGCTTCACAGGTTGCCACTGGAATGCTTTTCCACTCCTCCATGACGACATCACGGAGCTGGCGGATATTCGAGACTTTGCGCTCCTCCACCTTCCGCTTGAGGATGCCCCAAAGATGTTCTATTGGGTTTAGGTCTGGAGACATGCTTGGCCAGTCCATCACCTTTACCCTCAGCCTCTTCAATAAAGCAGTGGTCGTCTTAGAGGTGTGTTTGGGGTCATTATCATGCTGGAACACTGCCCTGCGACCCAGTTTCCGGAGGAAGGGGATCATGCTCTGCTTCAGTATTTCACAGTACATATTGGAGTTCATGCGTCCCTCAATGAAATGTAACTCCCCAACACCTGCTGCACTCATGCAGCCCCAGACCATGGCATTCCCACCACCATGCTTGACTGTAGGCATGACACACTTATCTTTGTACTCCTCACCTGATTGCCGCCACACATGCTTGAGAACATCTGAACCAAACAAATTAATCTTGGTCTTATCAGACCATAGGACATGGTTCCAGTAATCCATGTCCTTTGTTGACATGTCTTCAGCAAACTGTTTGCAGGCTTTCTTGTGTAGAGACTTCAGAAGAGGCTTCCTTCTGGGGTGACAGCCATGCAGACCAATTTGATGTAGTGTGCGGCGTATGGTCTGAGCACTGACAGGCTGACCCCCCACCTTTTCAATCTCTGCAGCAATGCTGACAGCACTCCTGCGCCTATCTTTCAAAGACAGCAGTTGGATATGACGCTGAGCACGTGCACTCAGCTTCTTTGGACGACCAACGCGAGGTCTGTTCTGAGTGGACCCTGCTCTTTTAAAACGCTGGATGATCTTGGCCACTGTGCTGCAGCTCAGTTTCAGGGTGTTGGCAATCTTCTTGTAGCCTTGGCCATCTTCATGTAGCGCAACAATTCGTCTTTTAAGATCCTCAGAGAGTTCTTTGCCATGAGGTGCCATGTTGGAACTTTCAGTGACCAGTATGAGAGAGTGTGAGAGCTGTACTACTAAATTGAACACACCTGCTCCCTATGCACACCTGAGACCTAGTAACACTAACAAATCACATGACATTTTGGAGGGAAAATGACAAGCAGTGCTCAGTTTGGACATTTAGGGGTGTAGTCTCTTAGTGGTGTACTGACTTTTGTTGCCGGTGGTTTAGACATTAATGGCTGTATATTGAGTTATTTTGAGGGAAGAATAAATTTACACTGTTATATAAGCTGCACACAGACTACTTTTCATTGTGTCAAAGTGTCATTTTGTCAGTGTTGTCCCATGAAAAGACATACTTAAATATCTGCAGAAATGTGAGGGGTGTACTCACTTTTGTGATACACTGTACATACCAAATTTTTAAGTTTGTGGTGGCACATATAGAATTAAAATCAATGTCCTGGGCCAGTTTTTTGGCATAAATAGTATAGACCACCATCTTGAGGGGTATCCATATTGGTGAGTCATTGTGCCATTTAGTAAACATGACATTCTGAATAAAACTATAGAACAGGAGTATGAGTGAACACATCCCTAGATGCACTGACTATATGAAGTGTTAAACTGGATTTGCGAAAAAGTAGTATTTAAAAAGATAACAGGGAATCTGCCTCTGGATTGCAACAAGAAATAAAACAGGAGGTGCCTGCTGTCATCTTCATAATCCAATATCATGACTAACATAATCCAATATCCCGATTATTATTTTCTTTATCCTAAGCATGGTCATGGCGGGTCTGGTTTTATTAGGAAACACTGGGTGCAAAGCAAGAACACACTGGACGAGTGCAAGTACATGGCAGGCCTTTAGCCATCCCACTAGACATAGTCGATCGTGTCTGTGTAGACTCCTGGCTGGCTGATGGCTTGGTGGTGGACTAGCATAATATATCACAGAGTCACCTGAGCGACCATTATTATTATTATCTTTATCATAATCATCACCATAATCAATGTTACACCTTACACCCTCTACCCATTAAAAGTCTCTAGTCTGCAGCTTTGCCTTTGTGACTGTTGTGTATGTGGGGGTGTAGGGCAGGAAAGTGAAATTAAAAAAGTAAATACAGATTTAGAGTAGTCAGTGTTTCTGGGTAGCCTCCTGACTAATTTCATCCTACTAATGGCACTGAACTTACTGTCCCTTAACAACCTCATACAAATGCAACAACATTGTTGTAAAAACTGGAAGAAGTGCATAATGGTTGTTTATCTTATTGCTCATTCCAGAGTTGTAGAACAACTTTAGTATGATATTTACCAGGTGTGATTGATGCATGGCAAGTGTGTATCAAGATATGCTTATGCCCCAGGTGTTAGCAAAATGATAGTGCTGTACATATTAATCTAATGATGTATGTTGTGTAATGTTACCCCTACAGGCCAAAAGAAAAAAAACGTGAGGCTTTAGATCTTTAAGCTAAATGTAGGCTTTACAACGCATCTTTACATTTTTTTTTATCTCTTGCATGTTCATTTTAGTAGTGTATAAATAAAGCATCATGGTGGATGCAGAGCCCATCTTAAAAACACAAGTTACAAGTTAAAAATGCATCCCTGACAGGCTTACATCACAGCACATTACACACCTAGTTACTGTTTAAAAGAAACTTTCACCTTGGGGGATTTTAGAGTAGGCAATCATCTTACTGTGTTGCCTTTACATGAATTGTGTGAAATGACATTATGTAACTACACACCTAATAGTAAGATAGTTCAGGCTTCTCAATTATAGTCTTTTAAAGTTAAATAGTTTTAGACATTCAAGTAAAACCCATACAGTTAAAAGTGATAGAAAGGGATATAAGGTTAGTCTTTCGGGTAATATGATTGCATTTCTAGATTTGTCAAATCATACTGTGTCACAACATCAAAATTTTGGGGTCAGTCTATAGGTATCAATTAGAACAATGTATCTGTAAATTCCTGCCTGATTTTAACATTTTCCTGTCATTAAATAATGTGATTGTTATAGATCATTTTTCACAAATACTGTATAAGAACACATTTTATAGATCTTGAAGTGATGTTTCATTGGTGCATTTTTAAGCTCCACTGATTTTTTATCTTGCAGAATTCTGAGCTTCAACTTCAGATCACTACCCTTTATTAGCTGAGCATACTGGGCCATTCTGGAATTATTATTATTATTATTACTGTTGGAATACAGGGCCATGGCAATAATACACAGACTTGCAGTAAGCTTTTAAGCTTTCTTAAATTGAACCTTGCTACTCATAAGTCATGACAAGAGACACCGTATCAATCAAGTACTCAATCAACAATTACATCAAGCCATACAGTAAGCTGAATAATCAGTTTGTTAAGCAATGTAGGCAATACCGTAGCTAAATAGTCTAATGGATAAACAATCCACTTCTAAGATTGTATACTGGGATGTGACAAAAAGCTCATTTAGTGAGTCATAGTACCTGTGTAATGGTAATATGTTGGGCTTTCATAAAATTTCATGCATGCTGGTTAGCTACATTATATTTCCTATATTAAGTATGTGGACACCTAACCATGACCATAACCATGTTGGACATCATTTTCCAAACCATGAACATTAATATAAAGTTCTGAGAGAGCTTTCCTAAGAATTTTGGGCATTAGTCCTTATTCAGTTTAAATTGCATTTGTAAGGTCAAGCACTATTATTGTTCTTCTAGAGTTCCACTGGAGTCACTTCACAAATGTTCTTTGGATTTCCTTTACAGTTCCACTGGAGTCACTTCACATTTAACAAGCCACGCCTTTATGACTTTTTGTTCACTTTTTGCAGAAGGACACAGACATTTTGGAATCGAATAGAGAAACATATAACTATATTATTATTATTATTATTATTATAACTTTATTATATATATTAAACAAACCTGCTAGCATTGAGTGTGGCTGAAACACAAATTCAGTAATTAGAGGATTTGTCCACATACTTAATGCCATAAGTATGGCCCATGTATGTCAAGTATACATTCAGATCACTTGCATGTGACTGCAGTATGCCAGTCAAGGGAGATTTTCCTGTGGCAGTGTCAAGTGGGCGATCCTTTTAACACCATGAGCAATTCATTGTAACCATGATTTTAAGGTCTCATGACCACTAGATGTCCTTAGAAGTCCATATAGAGAGTTTTTCCATCCCATTCAGGATAGAGCGCTGAACACTTTCGGGATAACTGTATATGAATAGATTCTAAATTACATTGCAGTAATGAGCATATTTATTGGTATACCCCCCCAAATCATATGTACAGTAGAATCATGTAAAAATTGTACAAGTGTTTTACCACTGAATAATCATGTTAGTCATGCATCATAATGCTTATAAAATCTAGGCTGTATGAAAGTGATTGTAGTAGCTCAGCTTCAGTTGTCTAAATAAATATTAAACACTTTTCCTAATAATCATAGTACAATGATACTAAGGGTGTGTTCGAAAAGCTAGTGTGCTGTCTACATAGGCAGCATTTTACGTCATCCTGTGCGCGCTCCCGAGAAGGAGGCTGTTAGAAATCCTAGATGCCTTAAAATCCACACTTCTGAGGTATCTTATTATTTCAATGTTATTTTGGCTCAAGAACGAGTGAGCATCGGAAGCTGCCTTAGTGATCAAGACAATCCCAGCATTCATGGCTGACGGGGCGGAGAAACGAATGGAGTTATTTTCAAACGTAAATAAAATATTACTGATTTTTAACTTGTATAAACTTGTACCGAGTGTTTTTTATTTGCAAGTTCGAGCTTGTCAGGAAATTTAACCGTTATCGGTACATGAAGGGAGATGCTATATTGACATTAGCGTGCTGTGCTACCTCAGTTTATTGGTTTTAATGGCGAGATGCTAAATGCTAAACGCGAAATGCTAAACCCGATGGAATCGCTTTCTAAGTAGTGCGTTCGAATAACCTGACTTATAAGTCACTGACTTATTAGAATCCTCTCTACTAAGTCAGCTGCCTATGTAGACAGTAAGACAGCAAGGCAGCTCCCTAGGTTTTCGAACACACCCTAAATGTTGCAGTTTTGCAAGTGGAATTCTTACCCATTCTTGCGAGATATACGACTTCAGTTGCTTCTGTGCTCACCGTGGTCTGATTCTTCTTTTCATGTTGTGCCATATATTATCAACAGAACTGGACTGCAGGTAGCATGACAGTTTTTCGTCAAATGCAGATTTCACCAGATTTTCCACAATATATGGACCACAAAATTGAATACAATACATAGAAAAATGGTCTGAATAATTCAGTCAGAAATAATGTCAATTTTGGTTACATTTTATTTAAAGTGGCATTAAATATTGGTGACATTAAAATGATAATTTTAACATCGTAAATCTTATTTTAGAAACAGCCTATATCAAATGCACTTTGCATTCAGTCCTATTACATGATAATTACATGATAATTACAGGATAATTACAGGATAATTACAGGATTGAAAAAAATGCTGACTAACAATTAAAGCACAACTTCTGCCCAGAAGAGCATGTCCTAGTCTGGCTACAAGATAAAGCTTATATAACACTGCCTCCTGTTGGTGAGCAATGCAGTTTGGCTCAGAATCCAGTGAGCAGTGTTTTCAAAATCTCTGTACTGTGGCAGTGGGAATACAGTCTCTGCCACAAATATGTGCACTTCTGAAAAACAGGCTGTATGGCTTTACAGACACAGAATATGTGGGCTTGATTGGCCTGCCTGCATTATTGGTATGGGGTATTGTAAATGTTAGTGTGCAAATTTAAGACATGAATAAATGCTTTTTATGTAAAGTTTAATGAAGTTATGCATAGTTAGTAAAGTTTTGCAGGCGTTTAAGAACAGTTTGCAGTTTACTTCATTGTCTGTCTCATAAAATCTGTCTTAGACAGGCAGACAGAAAGTGGCAGGGCTGTTTTTCAAGACATGTTAAAGACAACATACACAACCATGCAATACATAAAAATGTCTGTGTAACTCTTGGATCCAACAGTTACCTCTATTATTATGTTTAATTTAGGTTGTAGGACCTCAGAATCTATTGCTTAAGTTAATTTCATAGATTAAGTGACTAATCGTTACAGGCTTAGGTTGAGCTCAGATGCTTGACAGTGTTAGAGAACATGATGTGTCGAAAAAAGCAATTGAGAAGATAAGGTGGGGGTGGCTGGGAAAGAAATCCTCTCTCCAGTTTCAGCAAGATGCCAGAGATAAACAGATAAGAGGACATTATCTCTCAGTGCTGTTCCTCTCTGTCTGCCCCTGCGGCTCGATTCACCCTGCTGCCATGCTGCCAACTCATTCACTCATAGCTCTGTGTGTGTATGTGTGTGTGGCAATAATCCTACTGTGCTTTAGGGAGCAGACAAAAGCGAACATTAGACAATTCATTTGATCATTAGAATGTCCATGGTCTGGTTTCCACATAATTTTGGATGTTGTCAATGGGGTAGGGTTTTTTTCCCCATTTTTTAAAAGTAAGCTACTAACAGTGAGTGAGTGAGTGAGTAAATGGGTAAGTGGTACCCTGAGATGTACAGCTATCCTATTTAGGGTATATTTTCTTGGGTGGCACTGAACCCACTGCAACCCAGATCAGACTTACACAGTTTTTGAAGAAGAAGAAATCAATGATCATTAATAATCATTTCCATATATTATTTAAGCAGTAGCAATAATAACCACATTATTATGAATCATTTGTGGAAGTGAGACTGTTTCTATCATTGTTCTGTCAGAGTAACTATTTCAAACTATTTTACTTCTTTATACAACTTAAAATTCTTGACTTGGCGTTCGTCCTTGTTTTATTTACACTCTGAAATGAACACTCCAGCTGTGTAGCATTGCTAAACTGCTGGGCTTGTCTTATTATAGTCACATTCCCTCTTTTAAATAGATTCATTCTTCTGGAAGGACAGAGGCTGTGAACTTTTGTCTGCATTTTTTGTTTAGTTTTGTACATCTGGGCCCAGTCAGTTATGCAATTTCACAAGACTTAACATAATGTTCTGGCTCAGCTGTTGGTCTGCTGTTAAACAGGCTGATGTGCCAGCGTGGACGTAGAGTGAGGGAGGACAATTATTTAACCCCTTTTTTTGCTTATTAATGATACCACTTTAGTGGTATCCACACACAATTTTCTTTTGACTTTAAACAAAGAAGTCAATATTTTATAAGCCTAGACAAAATATGTTTCAAAATAGAATTGACAGGAGAACTAGTATTCATAAATATATATTATAAACATTTGTATATAGCCGGCATTGTGGCACAGTGGGTAGTGCTGTCGCCTCACAGCAAGAAAGGCCTTCGCCCTGACCAAGATAAAGCAGATAAAAAAGCCAAAAACAGACAATGAAAATCAGCTGGGTCAAACATAACAGCAACCTGAATTAGCAGTTTGGCGGTGTAGGAACTTCTGTAATGTAATTTTATTTTGTGGCATGCCTCACAATTCTGTATTAGTGATTTTAATTAGCGAAAGCTGGTGACTTCTTGGTGAATAGGACTGTTTTGACTGAGTCACAATCATTATCTTACACTCACAATCATAATCATAATCATAATCATCACATCACTTTAAGCACATGGTTGGAAAATGGTGGTCTCTGGCAAATTCATGAAGAAAACCCAATTGCCCTGTCTATTCTTGGGGAAATGCTTATTTGTCTTAAAAAAAAAAACATGTTACATAGTCAAGGAACCTACCTGGTTGTATATGTGATCCACAGCATGTTTTAGTTGAATTATAAGGTGCTGTTGTGAAACAGGCTACTTTTTTACATGACACCCTATACACATATGGTGATATAAAGCTTGCCTGACTGTAGACAGTATCGCTTGTGTTTTAGCAGCTTTTAATTCATGACAGACCATAACTCTTAAGAATAGCAGCATAAAGAGGTTAAGATGCGGTCTGGAGAGTATAAATTATTTCTGCAGAAATAGAGCCTAGTTCTTTCCTTTCCTGATTTAATGAAAATATGTCATTTTGTTAAAACCCTGCCATTACCCAGCCTTTTCTGCTATTAAAAGGCAATCGCTACTGTTTCCTTTTAAGTGAATAATTGTAGAAGTAAAACATGACAGAACCAGTGTTGTACTGCTTACTTCTGTGAGTGTGGAATATGAAAAATCAGCCTGCAGGACTTTTTAAAATTGGCATGAAATTAGTTCTCTCTCCAGTACAAGAGATTCTTCATGGAGCAGAGCACAGTTATTTTATAGTTTGAGCAAGTATGCAAAATGAATTTAAGAAAAGTTTGTTTTTAAAGTCAGCAGTGATACTTTCTTTGACCTCATCAGAACATGGGGCTATTGTAAGTACTGTATATGCCAAATATTTGAACCTATTTACTACTGACCCTCCAGCAGCTCCAAAATCCAAATCATATTTTTCTTTTTGTTTGAACATTATAGCATATCGTGACTATTTGGATGTACCTACCATGTACAGTCAAAATCAAATGATTTCTTATCTATATTTACCACAGGTGTTAATGCTTTTGGAGTTGACAGTATCTTTTAGCAAGGGGCTAAAAGCAGAAATGATAAAGTCAGACATGACACCATATGCCTGATATAATCTTTGTTTATTTTTACACAGTGAAAGACACATAGTTGATGCATTGGAATAATTTTTTTTACCTGTAAGCACAGAAAACCCCTACACACATACTCATCTGTATATGTGCCTGTGTGTATACAATAAAGTGCAAATCAATCACAAAGTTCTATCATGCGTAACATTAGGGAGATTCGAACAAAGTATCAACAAATTCGTCTGCCTGTTTTGGTTTTATATTCTTAGCTACTGTGAAAAGAAAAATCTGTTACAAACAAAATGGGAGAAGAAAATAAATATGATCGATGTAACCATATATTAGAAATAAATGACAATAATAAAAGAGAGATTTCAAGTTTTGAGAAAGTACCGTTTTGTTTAAAAGATGACTTTGAATAGACTCTTTGTTCTCACTTGAAATAAGAGAGCAACTGAGCAGTTTTTTGGTACGAATATAAATGCCAACCTTATTATGTTAAGCTAGCTTTCATTATTAGCCGACATTTAATTACATTGACATACATTGCAATTATTTTGACATACATTGATCTTTAAGCATAATTCAGATTCACTTTTTTAAAACTTACTTTAAATAGTTATACAGTGTTTAATACATTAGTTATTTAAGTTTTTCTTTGAATTTATTTAGTTCTAGTTGTTTTTTTTAAACAAGTATCTACAAGCAACCAATACAATAATAGTTACACTCTCTTTAACAAAATTAATCGCAGTGCATTTTTATTCAAACCAGTTTATCATAATTACTATTAGGAAAAAGTACTAATCTGTGCTTTTGGTTAATTTGGTGTCACTGGGTTGGTCCCCCCAGTACTAGATGTTCTGTCCCTTCAGTAATTCTTTTTTACTTGAAGGGGAAAGGAAATGTTTCTCCACTCCATTTAGGTCCCTAGTTGTCCGTAATCCCATCATCCCTGATCCACTTGCATTTAGACTCTAGAACTGGAGTTGAGAACACTATCCATTCAAATTAGTACATTTTTCTTGGACCAAATGTACAAATTAACAAGTACTTACTTTAAACAGAACAAAGTTATCTACAAGTTTCATCCAGAAATGTAACCAGAAATGTTACATGTAAGGACACAACAAACTCAAAGACGGCATGGGGCAGTTTTCTTGACTGGCTAACCATCTCTTGGGCTTATTATCATGAACCTGGTTGAAAGATGGTGCCATCACTAACATGAAGTCAGATGCACTACACCCAATTACAAATATATTAGGTACATAAACCTGACTTACACTCATTGACAAATGATCATTTTCTGTACCTGACAAAACACAGGTACAACAAGGCTATTAATCAGTATTTTAAAAAAGACATTCAGCTCTGACACACTAAAATTAAGTAGGATCACAGTGTTTCATACACCAACTAACTAAATAAATAAATACCACTGCAAATCAAATAGTCTTTTAATGTTTTTTAAAACAAATTTAAACAAACAATTTAAACAAAACCTGATGAAACAACTGAACAATGTTGTTTCTATGTGATGTATGAAATACTGTGACCTTACTCCTAATTCTCCATTACTGAAGAGTTTAGAGTAGACAGACAGAGTATAACATATACTGCTTTGATAATTAATCATTTAGAACTGAACAACATGTAGCATAATCAAGGTAGATTCATGTATACGCAGCATAAACAGCATGGCATGTGCAGGACAGACAGGTTTTATGCATGTAAAACATACCCTGTACAGTGCTGTTCAATAAAGCTTAATGTATTGTTTTTTGGGTCAGACCTTCCTTTTTTAATGGGATTTGATTAATCCTTAAAAGCTAACTAAATATGATGTGCTTTTTTAATTAGACAGCACGATATGCTGATGTTCAGAGGTGTTTGTTTTTGTAATAAATACATTTTAGTTAGACTAAACGTACCATCTGTGTGGGTGTTTTGCATCGCAATACCAGATTAAGACCTCAGTTACTCTTGTATACAATCAAATTGTAAATTTGGTTTAATATTCAACTGAATCTTTGTTAAAAAAAGTAATCGCCAATTAATGCAATAAAAAAGCAACTTCAATTTCTATACTAACATGATCCATATGTCCTGTGGTCAAAAATGAATATTGAAGGATTACAAGAAGACTAAAGCTAGTATCTGAGGAACTAAATAGAATAAATACGCTAGAAAGTGATCGAAAGGTCAACGAGTGTGAGTACAAGATAGATGTACTTAATAAATTGACAAGTCAGTGTCTATAAAGCATTTTAAATATTTCTTATATCGGCCCTGTATTCTCAAGTTAGCCTAACTGAAAGAAAAACTAAAACATAACACAGTGGGGTTAGAAAGAGGTCTAGCAGCAACTGTTTGGTACAGCATGTTTCTTGGTTGTTTTATAAACAGAGATCACCTTTAATCTCAAAATAAAAATGATGTGTGCTCTTGAACACACTGCACTGACACTTCACCCCTGCCTACTCGAGTAAACAAAAGCTAGAATGGTCTATTCATTCCATTAGAGCTGAACTTGCGTAAGGTAAATGAGTTATATAGAGAGCATATATAGACACCCTGCTGTGTCTTTAAATACATACACACACCACAAGTTCAATTAAAAGGGAAAATGAACTGAATGACATAGTCACTCTTAAAATAATAATAAAAAGACAGGTAGGAACAGTCAACAGTTTACATATACTTGTAGAGATTTTATCCTAAGAGAAAATTTGTCTGGATGGTCAAATGGAATCCAGAAACCACTGAAATCAGGTCTGCCATTAATTAAAAGCTGCTGGTACAATTTACACTTTATTTTGGCATTAGCTTTGGGGGTATAGTGGAAAATTTTTTGTCCATGTAATTAACAACAAACATAGGTTTTAAGGTCAGATTTTAAATTAAGAGCTTCTTTCTAGCACAACAGCCTTAAGCCCTTGCTAATATTAAGCTTGCTTTTCTGCGGTTAGTCTTTTCATGTCAAACAAGCACTATCGATATGGACTCACTAACTGCACCACCAAATCAATCATTTAGATTTAGAAAACCCACCATAAATTTTTGAAAACCAAAATCTGTACAAATATTTAGACAAAGAAATGTGTTTCAACAATGTGTTCCAACAACTAATCACTATTTCATAAAATCTCTGCCATTTTTCTTACAAATGTATGTAAACTTCAACTTTTGTCTTTTGTATAGGAAAGTTAAAAGCTCTTCTTTCCTATTTTGGTAGTTAAAATGTTTGCATTCATTATTTTGGTAAATCATTAGCATCATGAAGACCAATGATAAGTTGTCTTTTAGTGCCCACATACTTTCCAGTTGTGTACCTAGAATGCCCATACGGATTTACACTGTTTCTTTTAGACCACCACCATCAATAGTACAAATTCATGAGTGGCATTTGAATGCAGTATTAGTTAAATGACTGGGCTGTAATTATGTGAATTTTAGCTTGAAACCTTGATAGGGATTATTGCATAGTATTGTGATTGAATTTTGTGTGCACACATTATTTGGTTTAGAAAAAAAAACAGTCAAAGCCACTGCCAGTCTTAAATATATGGGGACAAAATGAAAAACAGTTATGATATAATGATAATGAAAAAGAAGAAGAATGTCATTACACTGGGCTACAATATGAAAAGAAAGTGCTACTGATAACACAATTAAGTCAATGAAACAGAAAATAACTTCTGGCAGCAATATATGTGATAAGGCCAATGATTTCAATAAAACATACCTAAATCAAAACAAAGGCAACGTTAACTCTGCATTCTGCCTTTACTTCTTTAGCCTAATTGATAGTTTAGTCTTAGTTGAAATGACACTTGAGTATAATAAAAATACACAATAACAATTCATAAAACTTAAATAATTTTAATATTATAAATGCATTTATAAAGCTGTAAGACATACGTTATACATTATAATGCTTGACATAAGCCTGAATAAATGCCACTATGCTTTGTAGTACTTTGTGGGTATCAGCTAGAGGAGAATTAGATAGTGGACAGGAGCTTAAATGACCATATTGCCAAAAAAGCTGAAAAGAATATGGTATGTAGTTCTAAAACCTAAAGTTTAGAACAATTTGAGAAACAACTCTTTAGTATTACACACAGTGGCAAAACTACTAGCGGTGCAAGAGGACAATTGCACAGGGACCCACAGTGAACAGGCCCACTAAACTCTTTTTTTATATTAATATGCAAATTTACACAAGAAAGCAAGTACAATACATTTTTCAGTCTATTAAAAGAAACAATTTTATAGTCCTATGCCAGGAATCACAAGTAATTATGTATGTCTTTTTACAGTTGAAAAATGCATTTATAAATATGCAGTGCAGGAAAATTATACCAAATAATCCAAGTCTTTTGTGGCAAGGGTTGCCTCACACCTTTCAGTTTTAATTTATACTTACTCCCTTTTGAAGCTGTTAAAAAGATCTCTACTCCTACATCCTGCATAAACAATTGAGAGAGTAATAGGCTTATCATAAAGATTTTATATTGCATAGTGTCAAGAGTGGCTCCGGGAAAACACTTTGCACTTTTCCACGCATGTTGAAATGTTTGCGTTATGGGTGTACTACATTATAAGGCCAAAAGTTCGTAGTCACTAAACACCTGAACACCACATGAAAAACATGAGCAGAAATATTGAGTTGATCCCTGTTTTCTGCTGTAACAGCCTTCGCTTATCTAGAAGGGATTTTGACCAGATTTTGTAACAGAACTGAGTTTAGGAACTGATGTTTGGCAATAAGGACCAGCTTGCATTTGGCACACCAGTTAGACCTCAAAAATGCTGGATGATGCAGATCAGTGAATTTCTTCCACACCAAACTTGACAAATTTTGCCATGCTGAGAAAGAAAATTGTATTTTCCAGAGCGTTTGCTGTCACAAAGTTGAGAGCACACATTTCTTTACAATTTCACTGTATGCTGTAGCACTGAATCTAAGAGGCCCAAACTATAGCATCATCTCCAAGCCATTACCTCTCCTCCACCAAAATTCATAGTTAACACTGTGGTATCCAGCTGTAGTTTGGCATTCACCAAACTTGCCTTTGTTTGTCAGAAATCCAGATAACAAATATGATTAACCATTACAGTGAATAAGTTTGTGTGGCCTGCCAGATGAGTTGTTGTTGCCTTTAGATCCCCCTTAACAATAATGAGACTTACAGTTGACCAGGCAACTCTAACAAGGAAGAAATTTAATAGACAGACTCATTAAAATGGTTTATCATTGAGAATCTCTGTAGTGATTGTGTGTATTTGGCCGAATCGTGTACTAAACAATGCTTAAACAAAATTTTATTATCCACCCATTACGTATGAAGTAAAACCAGCAGTGGTTTAAATTCTAAATGTCTCTAAATTTGTCCCGCACAGGCAGAATTATTTAAAGCTAAAATATATATTTAAGCAACAGTCTGTTATTGACCCTGCACAAATACATAGTAAATGGCAATGCTTGCAACACTGTTGTACTGTTAATCTGTTTAGTGGTCCCATACAACACTTGCAAAAGAGGACTCAAATGACCAACGTGTTCCCCCATGACCAGCACAGAGTCATTACATGGGTCTTCATTTAAAGTTTAGAGAGAAACTTTAAAGAAAAGGGGTTTGAAAATGCCATTGAACTTAAAGAAAAATAACACAAAATACCTTAAGCTGACAATACAGAATATCTACAGAAATGCAATGAAATAAATAATATAGTAGGAAAATAAATATGTATAATATGAATAAATCCAAAGGCTTAAAAAAACTTAGACATCTTGGTTTGCTTTGCAGCACTGTGTGCTTGACCCCTTCTCTGTATGTAATATTCACCAGGGAGCAAGTTGTTCATCTGTCCAATGTATCTGATGCTACCATTGTACACAAATACAAGGCTGTTTTAGGGCCACTGTTAAAAATATATTATAAATAACAAATGTGTTTAAAAAATAAAGTCGTAATATTTATGTGATAATGCAATAGAGTTCTAAAATTCAGTTTTGCATGTTAAAACGTAGTATTTGGTGAAGTTATACTTCAGTATTGGTTTCTTTCAGCACTACATAATTATAAGTATAATAGATTGTTCATATAAATACTTTAAAAGCTGTATTTATTATGAATATGATTGAAATGTTATTTTTAGGTTTGTTCTCATGTTCTTATGTTTCTGACAATATCTGAGATTTTTTTTTCTTAAAATATTATGACTTTATTCTTTACATTGTATATCTTAAATCTTTTTTAACAGTTGCCTTTAAGCGCTGTGGTACACATAGGCTAGCATTTTTTGGTATAAAAATAAGTATTCTTTTATATCTGTACTTATCTGTTATTTTAAATCTGTAGTATTACCTAAGTTACTGCACACAGGGTCAGTGAGATATGGCATCTCGAGTGAGTCTCAGTTTTTTGGTCTTTGAAAATAAATTCCTACACAAATATAGATTTTTTTCCAAAGATATCTTTCACCACTTAGCAGGTGAGCTTTCACAAAAAGGCTAGTGGCAATTTAAGATCTAGTGGCAATTGAACATTTAAAAATAGTCAAATATCTGTTAATAAATAAATAGTACACTCTCATATTTATAGCACATGCCAACTATTTCACATTAACAATAGATCCAGTATATACACACACATTTTCTTTGTTGTAACCTCACTAAGATATTTTTTCATATAAATGCTTTTATATTGATGCTATTGTTTTCTCTTTTTTTCTTTAGATACTTTAAGGAAAATAGTACATTTTTTTAATTATTTTAGATTTTGCACTGACTTTGTAAGGGAAAAGACCTTCTGTGCACTTAAGTCAATTCCTAACTATAAAGTTGGCTGGTAAACAAGTCTGAATTTCCCTCACATTTCAGACTTTTACGATGAACAAATCTGAAGCTTAACAGATAAACATTTGACATTCAAGCTATTTTTGTATAGGTGCATGCCTTTTTTCCAGTTCAACAGAATTAATGTATTCCTACATTGTGATCAGGAATGAACCACTAGTAATGTGTTTTCATCTTGCGAAATTGTGCACAACGTCTAAGTTTGGACCAGGTTTAGGGTTAAGAGCTGTTGTCCATGTTGCGTTTCTTGCTGAAGAGATGGGCTGCGTCCCTGTTGCGTAAATGAGGCTGGTTTTTGTGTGGGTGGGTACTGCCAGACCAGTGCCAGCCTCCACGTGTCTCTGTTCCGGTTGGGACGGCAGCAGACAGACAAGGTTTGCTCTGCAGAAGCTGGAAGAGCATGGCAACTTCAGGCCCTAACCGGGCTAGTAGATTCACCCTCAACATGTCGATAGTTGCTTCGTCACATTCCATTAAACTTTGTAGCAATTTCCCGTAAAACCTGACAGGAGACACATTAGCATAGTTAAAGGAAACATTAAGTTTGGTTCAAACGTCTTTCTGCACAGGCTTCTGAATCGTTTAGGTGGACATGAGGCAGTTCAGAAAAGTCATGGTTGTAATTAGTATGCCAAATTTGAACACAGTAGTGGTTTTGATAATATTATGACATGCCGTTCAGTACATACCTTGCAGCTAAACATGTAGCCTATAACTTTGGGACAGGCTGAGTTGGGCAGTAGTGTGGCCACAGGTATTGAAGCTTATTAGTTTATATTTTTCTCTTAATTGCCCATGCTGAATATGGTTATCTGTCTAGCCACAGCACAAAGACAATCAAACTAAAAGATATTAGCTTTTTGCAGCTGTCAGTGGACTTACTTGTTAGGAAAATGGCTGGGCAGTTGAGCCACCTCTGCAATGGCCTCTGGGTTTGACCTGGCCACAGTGCAGATGTCCAGTTTGCTATAGCACTCCTCCTGAACTTCCCAGATCATCCTCTGGAAAGTGGAACAGCGGCGAACTGTAAGAAAGGCCTTGGAGGTGATGCCGTTAGCAATGCACTTCAGGCTCTCCTTCACGAAGGCCTTGCCCTGGAAAATACACATGAAAATATTGGTGACTTTTAAGCGCTTTAACTTCATTGTCTTTTTCTTGCAGAAAAGCATGCTAGGCTAGCCAGCTAGCTGTGTAATTTCCTTGATGATAAACATAATAATAATTGTGTAATAGACATTGCTAAGTATATGAAATTTGGCACTGATACTGACAGGATACTGGCTGAAAAAACCTACAATGTGTAAATACAAACACACATTTTTATACAAACCTGAGTGTCAAATTTAGCAGCACTGTAGAGAAACGACTTGCAGATGTCATGCATTCCATCTGTGTCACATGTGGAGTTCTCAAGACAAGCAAAGGCACCACAGCCCACCTGGAGGGCACTATTCAAACATCGCGCCACATCCGCTGTAAAAAAGACAACAATTGTGGTATAAGATTTTTTTGTAGGCCTTCATGATGATCATAGTCACCCATAAACTGGTTTAAATTGCTTATGTGTGACCGTGATTAAAAGATTAGTTAAATCAAACACTAAGTGTACAATTCACAAAAATGAAACATATCTACAGTAGCACATAAATATGAAATATAATGTAATACATTATTCAATCTGCTGTTGGCATGTTAATCATAACAGTAATTTCTATAGGCATGCACAAGCAATGCTCCAAACAAAAGATCTGTCCACATCCAAGATGTTAGCTTTGTGGACAAACCTCAACCTGTGAATCAGTGACATTGAGAGTAACTCAATCCAGGTCATCACGCACTATCCACACACTCAAATAATGTTTTAAGCAGAGGTGTTTTTTATTTATGGTTATTCTTTTTTATTTATTAATTGAATAGAGAAGGGCTGATATTGTAACTGTTCTTACACTATATGGCCAAAAGTATTTGGACACCTGACCATGAGCTCATTGGACATCCCATTTCAAAAACAAATGGTATTAAAATAGAGTAACGTCTATGTGATCTTTTCAGCTATAACAACAGCCACTCTTCTGAGAAGGCTTCTCACAAGACTGAATGGGAATTTGTGTTCATTCAGTCAAAAGAGCATTTGTACGGCTGGGCACTGATGTTAATCAAAAAAGCCTGTTCAGTCCAAAACTGTTCAGTGAGGCTGAGGTCAGGGCTCTGTGCAGGCCACTGAAGTTTTTAAACCAAGCTTTTCTTCATGTCTTTATAGACCTTGATTTGTGCACAGTCATGCTAGAACAGGAAATAGTCTCCCCTCAACTGTTGCTGCAAAGTTGGGCGCATATAAATTCATTTATATTACTGATTTATTACATGTGTTATGTGTGGTGTGGCTTAAACACATGGATTGAAAAAATAGAAGGGGTGTTACATTTTAGGCAATCTGCAAACACTTCAATTCAAAGCGTTGATTGTGACAAACAGTTGGAGTTTGCGTGCCTTGCTTGATGACCCAACAGTGGCAATGGGAGAGTGGTAGGGTTTTAAACAGCAACCTTGCAGTCACTAGTCTAGTGCTTTAACATAAGTTGCTGATGCATAATCATTCTGTAAGGTAAACATAACTAATAAACGAGTAAACTAGTGTATGCATAGGTTGTAAAATCACATCACTAGAAACCGTAAATCTTAGATGGAACCCAATAAGTGAACATCAAAAAATATGTAGAAAGCAAAATGACACATGCACATTGTTAAAGAATAAGGATCAGGGAAACACATTTTATTAGTCCATCTCTGAATTTCCATCTGATTATTAAATGCCATTTTGTCAAGGTGAAAAAAAACATGAGTGAACTTGAGTCACTGCAGGTTTGCTATGATTAGTGATAATCTAATGTGAATTTCCATTCCTAAGGCCATTGCTAAGGCCAAGCTCAATTCTTTATGCACAGATTTCACATGACAAATAACAGCATTTTTGACAAGCCACTGGATACCTTAAATATAGAAGACTGGAGCACAATGTAGAATAATTATGAATAATTATATTATGCATTCCCAGCACAATCACTAGCAATTATGTGTTTTTTTAAATGTATTTATTTATTGTGCGTTTGTCACACACAGAGCTGCAAACACCAACTACAGGCCTGACTGGAGCTTTAAGGCCGCCTGGGTGCTGTGTGCCCTGCATTTGCCCCCATAAGGATAGAGTAGGGAGGGGTGGTTGGTTGTGAGGAGATGTGTGCCATACGGTATTGGGTTCTGCTGACTGTCGCTTTTGGCACAACACCCACTGCTTCCATTACGCTCACATATGACAAGACAATAATACTTAGCTCGCTGTGCCAAAACCACCTACAAGGCTCCAGTGCCAGGAACTATAAACACTTCAGTATACAGACTCACTCTGTGTATTGGGTCGCTGTGCCGCCCCACATTAAAGATGCCAGAAAGGAAAGAATATGAATAAGAATATGTGTTAACACTTCTGGCAAAAGGTAGACTACTGACAACCAAAAAGCCCCCATATGCATATTGAATGAATGCCTATTGTCCTATTGGGCGAGCTCTCAGATGAACTCTCCATAAAGGGCATTTCAATGTCTATGCTTTTGATTTATTAGCTCAAACTAGAGAGTTAGTAGTAAACTAAATAACCATCTGAATTAATTTTTTTAAATATCTGGCCTCACTAGAGGAGAGAAACTTTGCCAGACTTGTACGTAGCATTCAGTGCATTTTTCCCTCTGCATCTTGCCTCAGATGCCTCAAAGCTCAAGCTTCAGCCCATAAATTGGCTAGGTCCTGACTTTAGCTATTAGCAAGCAGCTGTGTATACAAGAGAGTGTGACTTTCATGTCCACAGCCAGAATCTTCTGCATCACTTTGGCCAGTTTGTGCTTTGGTTTTGATCTCAGTTTAAGTTTAATTAAATGGGTAACATACTCACTTAAAATACAAATAGGAAGAAGAAAAAAAGCTAATAAATAGTGATGGTGATGTGTAAAAATTTGCATTGTCGGTCTATTGCCCTCTCTCATTCGTCACATTCCAGATGCTTTTTATAGCAACAGTGATTCCTTCATCAGGGCTCACCCTCAACAAGAGATTATTTCTCTGGCGTCTAATGTATATCCAATGAAAAGTAACCAAAGCTAAGTTATTTTAAAAGTTGCTTCAGTTCTCACCAAAGTAAGTCTATCAAGACAAATAGTTTCAGTTTTCTTCAAGATTTTCTTGTTTTGTTTCTAGTTTTTAGGCCAAACTATTCACATTTGTGTCCAAAGGTGTGGCCAATTGATTGTCATTGATTTACTGTTCTCTGCATATTCACCACATATTCACACTCCTATTGACAAATAAAATCTAATAAAAAACATACATTTATAATGCAATTGCAAATAAAAAGTATAAGTATATACAAGAGTAAGTCTGTTTTTGGTCATTACATTTACATTTTCAGCACTTAGCAGACACTTTTATCCAAAGTGACTGACTGTGACTGTGACAGTATACTGGCTAAGTAATTAAAAGTTAATTGCCTTGCTCAGGGGCCCAACAGTGGCAACCTGGCAGTAATAGGGCTTGAACCAGCGACCTTCCGATTACTAGTCCAGTACCTTAACCGCTTGGCTACAACTGGTACTACTGGTATCATTAGTAGTAGTAAAATGAGTTAAATATTAAATGTGCTTTTTGCTTTGAAACACAGACTCAGACTTAGTTCCACTGCTTAGCTTAGCCGTCTTTGTTGGTGTGCACCAGCTCAAAGCACTTTGGGAGTATGACATAATCATTTGAGCTAAAAATTTTATGAAAGGATTATTTCAGATGTATACGTCCAAGCATGAACCAAGTCTTATTTTACTTGCTGGTCCTGTATTACGTCTCCAACATTAGTTTCAATGAAACTCTGTGACTAACCCTTCTGATGCATCAACACCCATGGTGAATGACGTTAGCATAGGGGATATTATCCCATCTTTAGACCCCCATGTGGAACCTTACAGGGAAAACCATTATGAACTAGATGGGCTCCCCAGATAAATCTCAGTGTAGACACACCAAGTGAATCACGAGTGTGAGCTGAGAATTACGGATCTGATACCTTATAGAGCTCTTATTGTATGATTGCAGAAATCCTGCAGTCTTGGTTGTTGGTATTATGACTAAGGAAACGTGAGTAAAACTGGGCTTACTCACACATAATGGGTGCGGGTGCCCTGATGAGTTGTGACAGATCAAGACTAATTTGAGCCTGTAGGGGGAAAAAATCAATAGACAATGAGTATTCTTGTCTTGGCACCCTGTCTCACTGTCATGTACTTGGCAAAACATTACAACAGTGTATTCTATCTACTTACTGAACACTGTGGTCAAGTTGGCAGGTGATATTACAGTTTTCTATCCAAACTTTAGCAATGATTTGTTGGAATGAGTGTTTTATACGCCAAACTTCCAGATCTTTTATTCGGATTTCACCAATCAGTGTTCATGACTTTAAATTAAACCCCATGACTTGGCAGACTCTCGTCAAAGACTTCATTCTTTACCACTTCACTTAAAATACTACCTGTAATAGTACAACCCACAGGATGATACTGATACCCATGTTTATGTTATGGGCTTTACTTATGCTCTATTATTAATGTCTCAGAATTATCATCTTTCAGCAGTAAGAAACCCAGGGACTGAATTGTGCCCTTTGCTCTGTCGTCTGCATGTGTTAACTGTGCAAAGGCGGTTTGCTCTATTTTAGCTTCGAGTGCTTACTGTAGCACCACTGTCTCTTTGTCTATAAAACACTGAGTCAGTACATGTCTCCCTTAGCAACTAAGTACAACAGGAAGTTATGCAAATACAAAGTGGAGCCCTCACAAAGGTTTTCCTGAGTAGAGACAGGGCTCAGCTGAATATCCCACACCACACACAGATCCGCAATTATTCAGCCTGGCAAGCTTCCCTCACTGCATAGTAATTACTTTTTCTATTTAATACGCGTCTAAACATCAAACTGAGAAACTTTTTGAAGACATCAGTTCAAAAGTGACCCTGGTTTATGTTTGCTGACTCATAGTCAGTGAAACCAACACTGTAAAAGAATGAGCCACTGTTGAGTCTTTTCTTGTATCTGTTGTTATTGAGAACTTAGTTGTAGACGGTGTCCATATGAATAGGAAGATTTTAAAATTGTAAAATTGTAGAAAGAATCGCCCCATCACCACAAACGGTGACATAAGCATGCCAACCCAGTAGGTGGCAATATGTCCTCATTTAATGTAAAACACCTGAAGGACACCACAGACATACGTACGCTTCGGTTTAAACACCTCTATGCAGCACATTGTGGCACCACTGCTCCAACACATACACAAAAACTAAGGACAGGTTCTGCCCCAATACCTGCACATATAGTAAAGACATGTTTACATGTTAGCAAAGGCTAAAAATGCTAAATTAGCAACCACAAAAACATAGCATGGTCATCTGCCTAGTCAGTATGTACACAGCAATAATGGCATGTGCTGAAGTTCATGTGCATTTCACCTTTCCACATGAAAACTATGAAATAGACGTTTCATAAATCTTCACCCAGAATGGTGGTTTGTTTCCAAAAGCTAAATATTGTAGTGTTAAGTGGCATAAAATAGCATTTTATTTGAATTTAATGCAAAAATGGGCATGGGAAAACACTTGTATCCAGTTTTGTTTGGACAGTGCCTCAGAATTGTAGGATCATGTAAGCCCTGCCTTACTTTGCCCAAATTACTGTTTGCTCATCACCTGTTGTTTCCTGTCGAGTACCCTTTTTAATCCCAGCTTGCCAAATTGAAGATTACCTTTGATGTTTTAAAATGTTGCTGTATATCAGAAGTGTGTTTAGATTAAACACAGACAACTATGCTACAATTATTTTTGAGTAGTTACTGTTCTATTGATCGAAAGGTTAAAGGTTTAAATCATACTGTCACCAAGCTGACACTGTTGGATCTAGAGCAGGCTTGGATGGAATCCTGTCTCAGTTTACAAGCTAGTTCGAATAGGAGACTTGTCCAGCTGCCTAAATTGTAAGTGCCACATCAGTGTTCTTGACATTGGTGGTTGCCCTCTAGAGCAAGGACACCTTAGTTCGAGTCTTGGTGGTATCACTGGCCGGGTTGGGCACTACACAGACACAGTTGGCTGTGTCTGAAAGAGGATGGAGTGTCACATTCTTGCTGCTGCAACAATGACTTCTACTGTCAGGTTGAGGTCTGACACTAGTGGTGAGCAAATATAGACACACGTTTTCAGTAGCTGTACATGTGCTGGGGAAGCAAAGGACGTTTGGAAAAAAGGTGACAAAAATACTGGCAACTTTGCTGAAGTCAACTCAGAGATAACAGCGATTTTAGAGAACAGGTTTAACCCAAACAGAGACCCAAAGACATGATACAATGCTATATTCAAACAAAAGCCTTTGCAGAAATAAATACATATTAACAATGATGACAAATGTTACATAGCTAGAAATTCAGAATATTATACCTATACTAAACAGTGTAAACATTTTCTTAATTGGGGTCAATTCCCTACTCCAGTCCTTGGGGATTTCCAGGAAGCTCCCTGGAGGCTTGAACCAATCATGATCACTCATTTAATCTCATGTATCCACGATTTTCCTGAACTTTGACCTTTCCCGTGATTCGTAGCTGAAGCCGGTTTTTGACTTCCGGTTACAGTGTTTACGTTCTGAACGACAGAAGTAGTGGTCATTCGTAACTGGTTTTTTTTAACATACATGGCCAAAAACGCTAGGTGGTTGAATAGTAAGTGTAGAGCGACTGTCTATGTATGCATTTTGTTAGACGAGTGCACTGTGTACCCTTATTCCCTCCTCTCGGTGTGTTGTTGGAACGCACCCTGCTCACTCGCATGTTCTGCGTCTCTGCAAGCTGATACTCCGAACAATAAAGCAGTTTTGTTTTAGTTAAAACGGAGTCCTTTCTTAATTCCTAGCACTTGACAGTAAGGACATTTTAAGAAGCTGTGGTGACCGTGTTCTGACAGTGCTCCACCCTTCCACGCTTACAGAGTGGGTAGATGACATGAGGTTAGCTATATTGATATAAGTGAACCATTTCGTCTTTTCCGAAGCTGTAGACGGTGAGGAGCTACAGAACTATAAAAGCACAGAGGCTTACATGCGTAGGAATTGCTGAAGGTAAACATCAGGCGTGGGTAATGCTGAGGGAGAGTGGAGTAGTCGAGACGGTGGGTTACTCGTGCATTGCAGGGTTAGGGAAGTTGTGGAAGGTAGGGATGAACCGAGGA
Organism: Trichomycterus rosablanca; assembly: GCF_030014385.1. Taxonomy (NCBI): domain Eukaryota; kingdom Metazoa; phylum Chordata; class Actinopteri; order Siluriformes; family Trichomycteridae; genus Trichomycterus; species Trichomycterus rosablanca. The sequence continues at coordinate 35,820,137 of NC_085994.1, forward strand.
ACATTCTAATAGCTGTGAAACACTGGAAATAATAAACAATGTATCACGACTGATTTGTTGATTGTTTTTACTTCTACAACAGTGTATACTTATATTGGTTCATGAGTGGATGTAAAGCAGGAAAGGGGAGCTGAAGGGGCAGAATAAAACGCGTTGCGTTGTTTAATTTACTAAAACAATGAACTGGGAACAACAAACAGGGTATTTACACCCGTTCAGTATTCACTTGCACAAGCCGTGTCTGTCTGGGTGTCCGGATTTAAATGTTATTTGTCCAATTTCTGCAACGCTCTCTAAAATTTTGGACTATACAAAGTGAAACTGCATTATACGATATTATAAATTTTTTATTATTATTTAATTAATAAATATTATTATATTATTAATATAATTAATATGATTATTATTATATTATTATGGAATGTAACGCGTAAGGCGCAGCGCACGGACAATGTTTACAAATCCGCTGGTGTTCAAAGCACGAACTTTCCAATAACAGCTTCAATTTCTTTGAGTTGTTGTGGCACCCGAGAGCGACACACGTCGAGCCCGAGCTCATATTTGAACCATGCAGTCCTTACCAAAAGTAGTTTAGTAATGTTGTAGTTAGTACTACAGCAAATCTAACGCGACCGGAAACGAAAAACCGGCAAACGGAAATAGGGAGGTGTCATGGCAGCCCTCATTGTGTTGCCAGGAAAATCGTGGATATGCACTTGCAGGAAGGTATTAGTTATAAGGAGCAAAACCTTCATTAGTAATTCACATGTCTTTGACCCTAATCATGCAAGTTTCTCCAGACAAAGACCCATGAAGTCGCAAAACCTATTCCAGCCAGCTAGGGGAATGTACCACTGTTTTACCCAAAGTAAACACATTAGTGTACGTCTATTCCTTTTCTTGATTGGTGGTGTCCCCCTGCTAGTCCTTGGGAATTCCAAGAAACTTCACACTATCTCAGCTTAGGCCAGTTAATCCCATTCACTCTGTGTGCCTGACCTGGCCACCTTTAGCAAAGCCCACTCAAAGACACGCTGGCACAATATAATGCTAATCCTATGTAAAATCGCCAACACTTGGAGTAAAAAATGTTGCTGTAAAAAGCTTACTGGCAAATTTTGACATTTCCACTTCAATACCAAGTAGAGTAAACACATTAATGTCAGCATAATCATTCTCGAGATTAGAGGTATGTGAGGGCAGCTAGGTATAGGTGGGCATTTCCACCCTCACTTGAGTGCTCCTCTAGGTAAGCCAGGGAAGACATAGCTGTGCAGACAAGTATTGCATGTATCAAAGTAACAAAGTTAAAAAACTTTTAGGGTATGTTCTGCTATTGCAAGTAAGTCTTAAGTGTGTGGTGTTTGAATTTGGATGCACCCTAGCGCACATTCCAAACCGTGACATTCATCGCATGTGGATGTGTAGAAACTGGCTGCTGGATCATTCATGACATCAGAGCTCACTGACTAATCATTGAACACAAAGGCATCCTTAGACACTTTTAGGGATCCCATCCAGCATCTGTTTGGTTTGTTTGTATGACCCTCCCAAAGAGAAACTGCTATAGAATATATGTAGAACCTTGTAAATATTGGGCCAGTGATAGCTCAGTGGTTAAGGTACTGGACTAGTAAACAGAAGGTTGCCGGTTCAAGCCCCACCACCACCAAGTTGCCACTGTTGGGTCCCTGAGCAAGGCCCTTAACCCTCAATTGCTCATTGTGTAAGTAGCTTTGGATAAAAGCGTCTGCTAAATGCTGAAAATGTAAATGTAAATATGTCTCTAGAAAGAGTTTTTAAACCTTCATTGTTTAGAACATTTTTTAACTGTGGGTTGTCACAAGAAATGTTTAGGACTTTACAGAACCACTTCAAAGTGCAGAGATAGGGTTTCATAGTTCTTCTAGTAGAAATATGTAAAAGCTTCAACAAAACTCCAACAGAACACAATTTAAAGAACGATTTTAAGCATGTATTTAAACACTGGGAAATTGGTCCTGAAATGGTAAAAACAGTCAATGTTTTGTGTTTAGGCTGAGAATAAACATTACAGCCTTTACATTCACTGTCAATAGATAAAAGTTGCTAAAGAGTTTAAAGACAACTCATCACAATCCAATGGATCCTTTACAAAAACTTAAAAAAACAGACGACTTTGGTCTCAGCTAAGGTTAATGTTGATCACTTCACTATATAAAAGAGAAGGGATACACCACAGGTAAAAAGAGGAAAGCCACTGCTAACCAATAGTCATCAGTGCTTCTCTGACATCTACAAAAGGTGTCTGGGTGATTTTACAAGCCAAGAATCCAGTCAACATTGAACAGAACTGAACTGGGACTGGGACAGCTTGTCATTATTGTGGGGACAATAAATTCCATCCTTTTTCTTTGTCAAAGTCCTTAAAATACAGATGCTGCATTGGAAGGAAGCACCATCGATAGTTTTTACTATTCTGAACCTGGCAAGAGACCCCTGTTTAATGTCCTTTTTGTGTGCAGTCAAGCTAGACCTATTAATATGGGCACAGATAGGCACCAAATGCAGTAAATTAAAACCTTACAAGAAATTAGGACACCATGTCTCAACGTTAAATGGCATTATCAAACTTTCCACTCCAGTACAGAGCCAGGATGTATTTTCACCCAGAAAAAAAATAGGTTTAAAAAAAACCTAACAATAATGGTAAAAGAACTTAAATTCATGAAGAGGTGAGTTCCGAATCAATCACCATTCAAAGAAAACATTGAAAATCCCTTTTTAGAAGCTATCAGATAATGAGTATAGGAATTAACTGATTTGTTGAATTGTGCACAATAGTGTCACATGCTCACTGTTGCTCAATGCCGGTAGATGCCGGTATCTAGCATCTATAGCATGCATGCTACATCTGAACCCCCTGGCGCTGCTAAATCACTGATGAAGTTCAACCATTAAGCAATTAATGGACCACTAAGTGTCGGCTTCGAGCTTTGACTGAACGCTTTTGGCTAACTGATGCATAATTGCAAATAGATGTGTCTGAACTACAATTAATTTTGTATAAACTATATATGCAATTCCCTTTTCTCAATCTGGCAACCCTGACTGCATAAACCATAGCATGCATTGATAGAAATGATAGCCGATGCCTTATGACAGCCTTGAGATCGTGAATGTGCAGAAGAGCAAGCAGGAGAATGATGGGGATGCGGCTACTTGCCGGGGCTGTTGGCGGAGGCGCGCGCTCTCCGCGGCGAGTACGACTCGTTCACGTCCAGCTCGTGCGCCGATGCAACCAGCATCACCCCGAGCATCAGCAAAAGTCCGCTCCTTTTTGGCATCTCTCTGGGTTTCCTGAATTTACAGCCGGTGGTTTATTAGCAGTAAAGCTGTTTGGTCTCCTGTGCCTCCGTGCGGAATTGTGCAGATCTGCGCGGTATCAGCTGATTTATAGAAAATGCACGGGTGTATTCTAACAAATTCTTGATCTCCTCTAGGGTTGTGCAGATCTGTGCCGTGGCAGATGAAAATCGCTGACCAAATTCGTGTCGTGCAGCTCGCAATCATCAAGAAAGGCTATGTGTGAATGTGAATGTGTGTATGGAGATGTGTGTGTGTGTGTGTGTGTGTGTGTGTGCAGATCCTCTCCTCGTTCGCCAATTTTCTCATGTGCATGACAGGAGCGCAGGTCGCCCTTTATATAGCCATCATGCACGCGCATCACAGGTCCAATCAAAAGCCGGTATTAAAATGCACATCAGAAACTTTTGTCCTCTCCAACGTAGTTAAGCGACGCACCCTTCTCGTGTGTGTCATAAAGCCGTGGAAATCTAAAGCAGGATGCGATTGAGCTTTCCTGGTCTCTGGACTGGGTCGTAAAATCATCTCGTGCAAACGGTTTGTCGGTTTATTTCAGGCGTCAGTTGCAACCTGTGTTGTTTTAGTTAAAGTTCTTGTTGCATCCTCAGTTTGCATAAATCTAATTACTCCACAACTAAGCAGTGCATTTGCTAGATTAATCAATAATGGTTTAAGTATTGCATTGTCTTTAGATTAAATCATATATCATAAATCATATACATGTACAAAACAATCATGCAACCTATTTAAACTGCATGTGAATGGGTCGGTGCCATCCTTAAATAACACTTACATACAACATTGCTAATATGATACCTTCAGTTTAGTCACAACATAACATTGTGTTTACCTTCTATATCAACTTGTGGAAAAAAATTGGAGTTGTGTATCCTGTGGGTTTAATTACATTTACATTTTTGGCATTTAGCAGACGCCTTTTATCCAAAGCGACTTACATTACAGTTACAGTATAGTCTGAGCAATTGAGGGTTAAGGGCCTTGATCAAGGGCCCAACAGTGGCAAACTGGCAGTGGTGAGGCTTGAACCAGCGACCTTCTAATTACTAGTCCAGTACCTTAACCACTAGGCTACGACTTGCCCTACAACTTGGATCAACAGATTATGTTCTGACAACCCTTCTTGCTTTACAATGAGCAGACCTACACAAAAATACAATAGTAGTGCAAAACTTATGCGGTAAAGAGACCTAATGTAGTTGAAGGTGTGAAATAGAGTCCAGTTAAGTTAAATTAAAATATGGAAGTGTAAAAGCTTGGTTTAGAAGGGTGATGGCCCTTGGGAGGAAGCTGTCTGCAGCCTGGAGGTGGGAGTAGATAGTTCTGTAGTGCCTGCCAGATGTAAAAATGGGAGAACAAAGGTGACAGGGGTCTTTGCAAATGTTAATGGATTTCCGTAGGCAATGCTCTAAGTAGATGCTGTATAAAGTTGGCAAATGGCGTGCTGCTTCTGATCCTCTGTATCAGTTGTTCAACTGCCATACCACACTGCAACATAGTTTGTCAGGATGCTTTCCGTGATGCTGCGGTAGGTCACCAGCAGTTTCCTTTTGCTAAGTTCTCTCAGAAAAAAACAGATGTTTGTCTGGACTTTTTTTACAAGTGATGATGTGTTGGCACCTAATGAGAGATCATCTGAAGTGTATACAACAAAGGATTGCTCACACTCTCCTCAGTGTGTGGAGGGTCAGATTGTTCTGGATGCACCATCTCAACAGATTGTCTGCTTCTGCACTGTAGGCTGTCTTGTCAGTACTCAGCCCAGTCACTTGTGTCTTCTGCAAAGTAAATGATGGGATTAATGACAGCATGAACACAGGAGTGCTAATATTCAATTTCACTATAGAGGAAAGGTGGGTACTCAGTTTGACGGATTGGGGATTGTCTGAAAGTTTAGAATCCAGTTGAATAATGAAGAATTAATACCCTTGTAATACAGTTTGGCACTAAGCATAATGGAAATAGTTGTGTTAAATGTCAACAAATAACATCCTACAATGAAAGTAACCTCCATAGGTGATGTGGTCCCTACTGATCAGATGATGTTTGGGTGAGGTGGTTTGGGTGGTTCTCAGCTCAGCAATGACACATGTTAATGACTTAGTAGTGTGTGTTGTTCTGGTATGAGTGTATCTGGTGCAACAGTGTTGTTGGGATTTAGCTTCTTTATTAGGGACAGTTAAAACCTTATTAGAACTGTTAGAGCACTATTTTCTCATGCACAATGTTTGTTAATCTTCCTTTTCTTAATGGGCTCTTTCTGTTTTACACAGTTCACTATTCTTCTTCCAGAATTTACAATGAGACGTTTAATGATCCCAACATTGCTGCACCTGCTATACTCATAACAGTTAAAAACTGTGAATTAATGAGAATGGTTCCACCCAAATAACATCTGGTCAGTAGGGGTCTCAAGGGCTGCCTTTTAATTTATAAGGGGGTGATACAGTATACAGATGGGCTACAGTCAGTAATTGTATAGCCACAAAGTTAATTTTTGTGTTTGTCAAGGCTTTTTTGGGGCTCTGCTGCAGTTATCTGCTACTGGTCAGCGAAACGATCGGTCAGCGGCCACACACAGTTCAAAGGAGCAGTTTACTATAGCCTCGGCCACTAAGAGAAGAACAGCCAATCCACCTACTGCCACATTTTGGGACTCAAAGAACATGCACAAATTCCAGACAGTGACTAGATTCAAGCATGGCACCCATGGACCTGTTTATCTGCTGTACCACCACTGATTACTAATTTATATCAAATATTAATAAAATGGTGCCACGCAGCAACATATGTTCTGGAGACCTAAATTTAATTCTTGCTTCCAGTCTCTGTCTGTGAAAAGTGGCATGTTCTCCCCATTTTACTGTTTTCTCACCTTATAAAGACATGCAGTGTGTTGCTCTGCGCCCTGTCCAGAGCAAATTCCTAAACCTGCGCCCAGAGTTTCCAGATGGCCCTGGACACAGTGCAACAAGAATAAAGTATTAAATAAAAAATGAATTAGTAAATGACCAATATATTATAATATTGTAGCAGATGTGTAAATGCGTTTGCTATTTATTTGAAAAACATTTCTTTTTCTTTTTGGATATGTTATTAAAGACATACCATGTCATTCTCTCATCCCTGTTTGAAACCTAAAGCCCATTACATTATTATGTTTTGCAAATGAGCGACGCTGCATTTCCTTAACCGATTTTGTTTGATTTACGGCTTAATCCCCTGATTATATGTATAAGAACAGCGCGAACACACTGTGCGCGTTTTAGTCAAATGCGCTGCGCACTTTGTGTTGTCATTGCGCCTCTTTGAAAAACACCATTTAAACTCATTCAAATTTTATCACCCTGGCATTTTGATGAACCATCCGACATCAACAGAGGTTTCATTGTCGGCGAAACACTGGCATTGGTCTCGGCCTCAAAGATAAACCCGCGCTTAATGCTTGCGATAAATCAGCTGAGCAACTCTTAATGTCATAGACTGAACAGGCAAGCAAAGGATGCCAGATTGCGAAGATACGTTTAAATCCAGCAACTGGTCCAGTACTGTATGTGGAGCTCGCTGACAGTTATAAGCACAAGTTTGAGCATCTTTGGTCTGACACAGTCTGTTGATTTTTAAGAGAAAACAAGCATCTTCCTGCAGATATTAATGCACAGTTACTTTAGATTTACAAATCACATCTATTTCACAGGTATTTTTGAGTTGCTTTGCTTTATTTTAATAGCTTTATTTTCAGATCATTCGTAAGCTGCTTTCTTTTTTTCTTACTTCATCAGGTCTACTGGGCAGTGGTGGTTCAGTGGTTTTGGGGTACTTGACCAAATCATTTATTTGTCTGTGGGTGTCCCTAGCATACAAGTGTAAATTTTATATATCAAACCAAAAATACGCAAAAGCAACCAACCTGGCAACATCGGTACCACGCCATCGTGCGGCTATTCACGCACGTCGGTGACCTGACGTGTTATACACTTTGGGAGTAATGGCGCACAGATTATTGTTCCACTGTCCCCCTTAAGTAAATTGTCCAGCCACTGCCTCAACAAAGACATTTTTATTAAAACATGCACACACACGCACACACACGGTAAAATGGGATTGTGCTGTTATCCATTAAAAGAATCATATTTTTTTTTTAAAAGTCCATACTTTTAGTCTTCTCCTGTAAGACTTGACATTGGTTAATTCAAATTGAAAAATATGAAAGCACCCCTCAATACAGAAAGTCCCCAGATCCTTCAGGCTCTTTGATCCTCTTTAATGGACTTCTCTTTATAACTCACCCTGACTGCTTTTCAGTGGTATTTCAGTTTAGGGGATTAATGGTCATAGCAAAAGTTTTGTTTTATGTCCATCAAACACTGTAATGAATTAGGATGTAGGTTCTGGATTATTATTGTCAAGCAAAATCCTAAACCACAACCCAAATTTAACTTCTAAACCGACTTTTTATTTCAGTGTCTCGTTAATTAATGCCATAGTTCCAGGGCCTTTAGGGAAGAGCAGCACAAAACAATACAGATCCTAGTCCATGACCTAGCCATGAACTGAACACTGTGGTGGACCAAATCTTTTGAGATGGGAAGGATGAGGGGCATTCTAAAACATTCCTGCCATATTAACAATGATGGAAGCACTAACAGTTCCTAACATTACATTTACATTTTCAGCATTTAGCAGACGCTTTTATCCAAAGCGACTTACACAATGAGCAATTGAGGGTTAAGGGCCTTGCTCAGGGACCCAACAGTGGCAACTTGGTGGTGGCGGGGCTTGAACCGGCAACCTTCTGTTTACTAGTCCAGTACCTTAACCACTGAGCTATCACTGGCCCTCATTACGCAACGTTAGTGAGTGGAACATGTTTACATTTACGTTTGACATTTTTAGCATTTAGCAGATGCCTTTATCCAAAGCGACTTACAGTAATATTACAGTATACAATCTGAGCAATTGAGGGTTAAGGGCCTTGCTCAAGGGCCCAACAGCAGCAACCTGGCAGTGGTGGGGCTTGAACCAGCAACCTTCTAGTTACTAGTCCAGTACCCTAACCACTAGGCTACGGCTTGCCCACATGTCCATTTATAATTTTATTTACAACCTAATTAACAGCAGAGAATAGTATCTTTTCTGCACTATTTTTCAAACACCAAATGCACCTTAAGTGTTTGTTGCCAAACAAGCTCTATTTAGTTTTATCAGATTATAGCACTTTGTTTAAGTCAAAGTTCCATTAGTGTCTAATGAAGTCCAGTCACGTCCATTTGTGGTCACAGCTTAGACTTGCAATCTAATTGCAGATTTGGGGATTTGAAATGTGTAATTTTCTTCTAAAATATGAGGTTTAAATGTCCTAAATAATGCCCAAACAGTAAATATGTTTATGTTTGTAAACCTTTTCTAGTACTTGTCTGATTTTAAAAAAAAATATGTTTCTTGGTCGATTGGTCAGTTCATATAAGATAAAAGAAAATAGCTCTAGTCTCTAATTTTACTCATTTTTCTATAACGAGAGCTCACATGGTATGTGTTCCTAATTAGGAGGACTGTGAGTTTGAATGTCATTTGAAAATCCCAACAACACTGCTGCACCTGTTATCATACCAGAACAACACACACTACTATGTCATTACCATGTTAGTGTCATTGCAGCACTGACTATAACCCATCACTTACCGTATATAGTCAGTGGGGGATCTATAACAGTCTTTTATAATTGGGGGTGACACTGTGTACAGAGCAACAGATGAGTAAAGTCAGTAAGTGTTTCGCCACAATGTTCATCTGTTAGTTTTCGTACATGTTTATATACTTATAAACTGAATAGTGTTTTAGCTGGTGACTTTTAGTAAAAGGAAATTAATAACGAGTAGTTGGCAGTACCAATACACAGGGACAGTGATTGCTCGCAGTGTGAAGTGGGCAACAGTTTTAATGGATTCCCTACAGTGCAAATTACCAGAGGCACAGAGCCAGTACCGTTCAAACTGCAACTGCAAAAAAAGGTTCCCCACCCCAACTCTAAAATGAGAAATAGGGTTGATGAAAGTTCATTTAATGCTAATTTGTCCCGTATAGACGAATACAGCATAATTACACCCATTTTGCAGGATTTTTATAATTTTTAACCTGAAATTGCAATAATAAATCTTAATGCTTTCTATTCAGACAAGACTTGTAGCATGTAGGGGCAAAAAAATGAAAAATTTATTATATGAATTTACTAGAATACTCTGAATTTACTGTGTATAGTATCTTATGTGTAGTATATGTGTATAGTAACTTATAAATACTGTGTATACGTTCTCTCTTGATGATCAAAAATGCTGTTTTGTTATTTGAAGTGAATTAACTCCTATAGTGAATAATTAACTAAAACACTTTCAGTGCTATGAAGGATTTCAGTACTTACATGCAATTATTTTAATTGTATGGCAAACTATGTAAAATAAATGATTGTGCACCAGTGGACAAAGTAAAGTCCATTAAGACATGGTTTGATGAGTTTGATGTGGTGAAAACCTAGTGGCCTGCACAGATTCCTCACCTCAATTCTGATAAATACCTCCGCACACATTCCCACAGACACTCTCTAAAACCTTGTTGATAACATCCTAGAGTTGAAGCTGTTATAGTTGCATGGACAGGAGGGTTACTCAGTATCACTGCCCATGTTTTTGGAATGGCAAGTCCAGCAAGCTCATGGTCAGGTCAAGTTTTACATGTTTAAGGTACAATTATCAGATTTATAAAGAGATAGACAGACAGACAGATTCTTTATTTATCCCGAGGGATATTACTGAACGCTTATTAAAAGCATAACCTCCCTGCTCATGCAGCTATAACAGCTTCCACTCTTCTAGAATATTTTCAACAAGGTTTTAGACAGTGTCTGTGGGAATGTGTGCTCAGAAAAGATGCTCTTATCCCAAAGATGTTTGTCAGGGTTGAGGTTAGGGATGTGCATGTATATATATATATATATATATTTTAATTATTCAGAATTTCAAAAATAGTACACATGTTTAGTACAGTAAAAAGTGTATCTTTCTTCAGATTTGTTGTTATACAAAATAATGTCTTGCTGGTTGGTCAATAGGGTTTTAGATGGCAAAACTGTGAATTTTTGCACATTTACATGGACAAGCATTATAAACAAGTGTTTTGCTTCCAATTACTGATATTACATCATTCAAACATCTGCCAACCACTCACAATTGTAAAATTATAATGGTCGATGGGCCGCTTCCCTGTAATAATTTGCTTAATGATTTGCTAAGCATTGACTTACTTTGGCAAAGAAACATTCGCAGGCTGCCATCATCCAACAGCGATGCTCATTTTCTCCACTTTTTAGCCGGTTCTCACTGAATAGCACTTTTGTTTCAGCACCTATGATAATCCAGCCCAGGCAAGAAGCATCACAGTTTTAGTAAATCTGATCGATTGTAATTACCCTCCACACAATGAGCCTTATGTTCGCTACAATGGTGTCATTTGCATGCAGATTAGCCGTGAAGGAAAGGAAATGATGTTTGGCGTGATGGTTTGTCACACTGAGTAATAGTAGATCTTTGGAAAGAAAGCAATTTTTAAGATGATATTTAATTGCAAGCTTGGCTAATTTGCATCATTCTGAAAAAAGAACCTTTAGAAACATATTCAGCTGGTACAGAGGCAGAGAAAAAGTTTGTGAATCCTGACTGGATTGTTTACAAAAAGACATATTTGTAATAATGGACAAACACGCTCTGCCAAAACGAATAAAACAGAAATGTCTTTCTTATGACACAAATGATTAGGTCTGGTCTTTTGATCTTGCATTCTTCTCACCCCCATTAGAAGTGCACGTTGTGCTCTTGGTAAAAGCCTTTCTGGATGCTTACACCTATCAAGAACAAGAACAGTTTCAAACAGTTCTGAATCTTTTTTTGAAAACAGAACATCTAGGCTTTGCATGTCATTTTCATAAAATTGGGCACGTCCATCTGTTTTTGACTTCAGAGGTCATATAGAAGTCATTAGCCCCACCATTTACATCCTGTTTATTTTTCTTCATTAGAACTTGAAAGAGGACGCAGTTTATCTAAGTAACAGATGTTAAAATCCAAGTTCTTTCAAAGGGTTCACAAACTATTTGCTAATCTACACATGAACCAAAGCTCCGTTCACTTCTACTTGATATCTGATATGTGTGTGCTGGTGTGTGCTGATATGTGTAATAACTCTGTGCTCTGATTGCTTTGGCCCAGATGGCATCAGAAATGTCGTTTTGCTGTCACATTTTTTGAATTTGGCTAATCTGGGTCAGTCAGACAGGTTCATACAAAGATCTGAAACAAAAAAAAATCTCTAAACTGCTGTGGAACAGGTGAGCCAAATTTTAATGCTCATTTTAAAGTATGTAAAAAAAATCAAACCATATGGATTCAGTGGAATGAAACAAATGTCAAAATGTTAAAACACAGACATCATTCAGTCATTTATAAGTGTTATTTAATGACTGCCGAGAAATGTGTCACTTTTCTTTAAAAATCTGTGAAACCTGTGATTTTAGAAAACAAGGTCAAGGAAATTGAGCACATTTTCCTGTGAATTTAGTAGAGCCGTATCTATTAGCTTAACTATTAGACTGCTTTAAGAATGTTAAAGTTTTGTGCTTTACTGGCTTTAAAGCAGTGTGCATGTCGCTACTGTGCTCATTGGGGAGTTCATGCCCTGTGCGAAGTAGTGATGTGCTAGTCGCAAACGAATTGGCTCTTTGAGTCACTTTTAAGTGGGTGCCAACTAGTGCTAAGGTCAAATAGTTGGATTGTAAGGCTTTTGCATGAAGAATCAATTAGAGACAGATAAACTGCAATCATGTTTTCAATTCTGAAAGGATTACCAAAGAAATGGATTAGTCAGTGGATCATTTAACACATGCAAATCTGTAAAGAGAGGTCCTTGACGTGATGACCGATTGACTGTGTTAGTGTGTGTGTGTGTGTGTGTGTGTGTGTGTGTGTGTAACTGTGCTTGGAGCTGGGTTCAAATGCAGGGCATGACGTCCACCGAAAGTGAGAGGCAATTTTGCATGTAGGATTATGAACTGATTCTCTGATTGCTTTCTAATTTGCATGCCGCTCGTTGTCGTTAGGTCCATCTCAGTCACAGCAGTTTCATTCTGCCTGCTGACACAAATTACACAAGAACAATATTGTGTATTGTGACTCTTTGTATCAAAAGTTACTTTTAGTCAGGGTCACAGTGGACCCTGCATGACCTGGAACCACCAGATACAAGAGGGAAATACACTCAGGAGACATCATAACCATGCTCATATTCAAGAGTCATGTAAAAGTTCTGCATTTTTAGTAAAACTGCCAAGTCAACTTCTGCATTTTTATGGTGGGAGTAAAGCAAATCCATGCATGGAGAACATACCAAACTTCCCACTGACTTTTCATTTGAGTTGGCATATTAAAATGAAGTTCTTTTCAGGTATTTGTTGAAGGTTCATGAAGTCGTACGGTAGTGTGATGAGTTTGTAAAGGAATAGTGATTGTTTGACTTCGGATGAATAAAACTCATGAGGTCACACACATCAGTGACATGAGTATGTGAGTTCAGTAGTGGGAAGTCATTAGTCTTAATTAAAGAAATCTATATTTTGTGTATTGTAATAACAACAGTGCCCACTAGAGGGTCTGTCAGAGTGTGTATTGATAGACTTTTTTTAACAAAACATTACTTGTAATAGTGTCCTTAGTGTTACTGAATAGTGTTGCTAAATCAGTTACTGTTTGTGTGTTTCATGAGGAACAAACCAAAAGCCAAATGTTTTTGTTGTTGTTGTTCTTGCCTGCCCTGGATGGACTGTATTTCTACACGTATGTTAATAAAAACAAAAACAAAACACCTTTACCACGTATTTTAATATTATCTTTATGTAGCTTTAGTGACCACTTACTCCTAGTCAAGATACATCACACAGGTGGTCATGTGAGGTGGGAACAGAACCTAGGTCCATGGAGCTGGGATTCACCAACCCTATCTGTTTTTCCACTGTACCATCATTAAAACACAAGCAATAAAAACAAATTTTTAAGTAACCAGTTCAACTTTTGCATGAATTTAAGAGGTGAGAATTGAACCCAGATCTTTGAGCTGAGCAATTCTTTTCTTTCCAATAGACTTTAATACATATTTTATATTGCATGAAATGATTCAGCATGCACCAAACATGATTTTAATCATGAAATATAAATGTAAACTATAAACACAATGTATTTCATTGAACACTTTTATTTTCAAGGGACAAAGTTATCAAAAACTTATATCACCCTTGTAAACAAAAAGTTGCACTACACTTAGCAAACCACAACTGAACACTTTTGAAAGTAGTTTTGAAAGTAGTGTTTCACATTGCTGTGAATGCTAGCTAGTAGGGAAAGCTAAGATATTTAGGACACAAGCCTTTTTGTAGTTTGTAGATGCATTGTATGGGCAATTTATGCGGCACCCTCTACCAAATGTTGATTTTTTGTTGTTTAAGCCACACTCACTGGGGCGGCACAGTGGCTCGATGGATAGCACTGTCTCCTTACAGCAAGAAGGTCCTGGGTTTGATTCCCTGGTGGAGCGGTCCGGGTCCATTCTGTGTGGAGTTTGCATGTTCTCCCCGTGTCTGCGGGGGTTTCCTCTGGGAGCTCCGGTTTCCTCCCACAGTCCAAAGACATGCAAGTGAGGTGATACAAATCGTCCATGACTGTGTTCGACATTAAGTCTTGAACCGATGAACCTTGTGTAAGCAGTAACTACCTGCTCTGTCATGAATGTAACCAAAGTGTGTAAAACATGATGTTAAAATCCTAATAATAATAAACACACTTACTGCTAACATAATTAAAAGAAGACAAATGACATGCTTTCAATTTTGTGTCAACGGTTTGGTGGTTTCGGACCTTGCACCTGTGCAAAAAACAAAGTCTATAAAGGCACAATTCAAGGAATTTAGTGTGGGGGGAAAAACTTCAGTGGCCAGCACAGAGCCTTGACTGCAACCAAACTGAACATTTTTGGGATGAATTCTCACATTCATTACTAGTTAGGCCTTTTCATCCAACATCATGTCAGAGCTTACACAGTAAATTCTTTTTTAACTGACTGCACATTAAAGACACTATTCGTGATGTTGCGAAAATCCTTTCCAGGCACCAAATTTATATTAATGCTCATAATATGGAAATTGGATGTCCAACAAATTTATGGTCAGTTTTCTGCATACTTTTGACCATAAAGTATGTTTTCATTTGGAGTATTTTGTAATATGTGTCAGAATACATTTTTTTGACAATTTTTGTTTTCCCTGCCAAGTTGTGAAAGTCAACTGCACAAAAATGTATGTTTAATTCTGTATTCAACACCTTTTCTCTCGGAATTTGGCAGCAATGTTGGCCAAGAGTAAGTCAGTCAGGACTCCAGCAACAGTAAATCTTTTTTTGCTTATTTTTAAGGATAAAGATCTGAAAAGGCTGGGAATGCAAATCGTGCCAGATCGTGCCTATATCTCGTCATAAAATAAACCCGGGTTCAGCCGTGGTTCAGACATGTGATTGTGTTTTAAACCATGAGAAAGAATTTACAGTGCCATCAGGCAGTAGTTGCCCCATTTCTGATCGCCTTTGTTCTTGCATATTAATTATTATTAAACAAAACTTTATATTACGCGAAGTAAACTTAAGTAAAACAAATTTGGTGACAGAAGTTTTATTTAAAGAAAAAAGATTTTAAGTTTTTATGTTTTTTTTTTAAGTTTTTAAAAAGTTTTAAGGAGGACTGGAACTTTCAAAATAATCAATGTTGCATTTTTGCCTTAATAATGGTGTAATTCAAAGCTTTTTTATTTGTAGTGTAATGAAAATGCATCCTCAATATCATTCAGCAAATCAGAATCATTTAGACAACAGCAATTGCGTGTGAAAATCAAAGCGAAAGGCAGATACTAATCTGCTACATGTTTTGCACAACTGATTCAGTTATGTCTAGCTCTGCATTCTAAATATTATGTCCATTGTATATGACTATTCATGATGATCGCTGTTTCTTTAACATACTGTTTACTTTGATGGTATGTGGTTTGAGATGCAGTCAGTCTGCCCACAAGGGCCCTTCTGTGGAATTTACCAAACCTAAAATATATGTTAGAACAGCAGTTGCATGTTTAACACTTGTGAACGGGTACCAACCTGATGCGCATTTCAACTTTATATCTGTAGTCATTTCTCATCATAAACCACAACTGACATACAAAATAATGTCAGATTATTAATTACTCTATTGGTTATGCAGGATTCTCTTTCTAAAAGTGAACATTCCAAGTAGTTCTGTCACTGACAAGGTCCACCCTTCATGGCTGACCCTGCCTGATGCTGTTAAGTGCGGTGGACCATGTTTTATTGAGCAGATGTTCTCTTTTGTAGTGTTTTAGCTTTAATTCCTGAGACGGGTGTTGAAAAACAGAGGCGCAGTTCATGCTCTGCGTTTAAATCTGTGTCACAAATGACTCACACGGTTCTCACGTGGCTGGAAGGCATTACAGGGCAACTTCGTGGAGGACGTCAGGGCCGATTGCCTAGACGAGAGCAGATCAGAAACTAAACGTGTTAAAGACAGCTAAGTCAATCAGGAAACTTTGACTTTAAATGTATTGCTTGACCACAGGAAGGATCTTTATACCATAATTCTAGGGTAATTACAGTAATCACGTTAGGTTTACTAATCACAGAAGCTATCAAATGAAGGAGCCACAGCTTGTCCTTATTTGGCTTTGGTTTCTGAAGGTACTAATTATTCACTGTGGTCATGTCAACAGTTCAGTCCTTGTGTAAGTGTGGTAATGAGTGTGTGTGTGTGTGAATGGTGGTCCTCTGGTGGTCCCTTTTTATCGATTGACAAGTAAAAAAAGACTGACAAACCCAGTCAGAGATAAAACCCCAAGTAAAAAAAAAGTTGGGATAGTATGGGTTGCTGGAGCCTGTCCCAGCTTTTCAATGGGCGCAAGGCACACAATAACACCCTGGACGGGGCGCCAGTCCATCGCAGGGCAGACACACACACACACACATACACACACCCATTCACCTATAGGGCAATTCAGTGTCTTCAATGAACCTGACTGCATGTTTTGGGACTGTGGGAGGAAACCGGAGCTCCCGGAGGAAACCCACACAGACACAGGGAGAACATGCAAACTCCACACAGAAAGGACCCGGACCGCCCCGCCTATGGATTGAACCCAGGACCTTCTTGCTGTGAGGCGACAGTGCTACCCATCGAGCCACTATTAATAGTAATAAATGTTATTAATTTAAATGTGCAAAGGGACATTTATGTTTAGAAAAAAAAAACATCGGGGCGCAGCGGGATAATCTGCAAGCACACCAGAGCTGGGATTCTGAGTCACCGAGTTTGAACCTCAGGTCTGCTACCGGTCGGCTGGGCGCCCTCTAAAATTGGCCATTAAAGTCTGCCAGGTGGGAAAAGACTGGACTGAAAGTGGGTGGGGTTTTCAAAGCTGTGCAAGGACCCTGGTTAGCAGCCCGAGGCACCTGTACGGAGAGTGGAGAAGCACGAAGATCAGTGCATGACTCTCCTGGCACGACTACTGGCCTCACACGCAAATTCACCGAATGTGTGGGCGAATAAGAAGAAATCAGTGGACTGCACACGCATCAGGGGGAGCGTGAGGCAGGCAAAAATACCCTCCTCACACACGACTGGAGTCTCCAGCAGCAGAAGACGAATTGACTACGTTAAATTGGGAAAAAAAAGAGGAGAAAATGCATAAAAGAATAGCAAAAAAAAATAAAAAAAATATCATGAAACAATTCAGACAGACCAGTTTGTTTGAGCACAGGTACTTGGTTCCAAAAATTCCATCATGAGAGGTCATACTTTTAACAAAATGTGTACATTCCTGAACCAAGAGCATTAGCATCTGTTGCATTTTCACAGACAGTAGATATTAAGTTTGCACGATCTGTACATATTGTCTTCTGCATTATTACTTTCTGTTCTTTTGGTTCCATCTGTGAGCATAACCAGCCAATAAAAGAAATTATTGTGCATAAGTATATCAATCAAAGTTTAGAACTGAATTTGGTGTCAGGACATGTATTACTAGGACGTATTTTAGCGTTGTAACAGGTGCTATTTTCTTCAAACATGTGTGCTTGAGTGACTTTTAATTATAAATTGGCTATAATTTACTTTTTGTAATTTATTGTATTTTTCTGTGACAAATTCCCATAGTATAGGGTCACAACGTAGAGTATGAAAACGATTATTTCACTTGTATCCTGATTTCTGTTTACTACATTACATTACTACACAAGGCATGCTTAACCCTTTGATGCACAAGCTAAGCAAACCCCTTCTAATGCACAACATGGGTCAAAAATTACCTATATTCATCCATTCAAGAATATTTTCATATGCACATTTGTCAGTTATTTATGTATTTGCTGTCTTAGCTAATAAAAGCTATCTATACTAGAATATGTAAACAGCTAGCAAGCAAATAGTATTGGACATATTCAAGATTCAAGAGCCTAATCTTTGGTTGTCTTTCAAAAGATCAGTAAATATGTTTTTGACTATAAACACTTACAAATGTCAGTAGTTCCTGTCAAATTCCATAGTAAATACATAAGGGTCATTTTTGACCCATGTTGTGCATTAGAAGGGTAGTGATACAAAAATGATTTTTATTAAAAAAGCAAAAAATATAAAACTGAAATAAGGATTTGTGATGATCAAAAACAAGTTAATTGAAAAATTCATGGAAGCTTGAATGACGAAATAAATTTATTGCAAAGATATAGAAAATAAAAACTCAGTTGGGTCACTTTGACCCAGGTTGTGCATCAAAGGGTTAACTTCAGTAAGAAGAAAATCATTTAGGATATGGTATGTACACTGGGGTGATAAAGTAAATGCCCCCTCTATCATTTCAGCTCATCAAACAAACATGATGAAGTAACCCTAACCCTTATTTTGTACAACATATTTTAACTTATTCAAGAAACAAAAGTGTCAAACACTCCTATCTAGCCCAGCTACAGTCTATGTTCGTGACTCCACAGTAATAGAGAAACTAGGTAAAATGGGATTCATGAAAGATGGAAACCAAGAGAAACATTAGTTTTTCAAAGCTGGGAGAAATCTTTGCAAGGTTCCTACTATGTCTGTCAGAAATACACCATATAGTAGGAATATTATAACGACAGCCAAAGTTGGCGGTTTATTGAGGGAACAGTAAGTTTTCACTTTATCAGAACATTTTGAGAAGAACATTAGGTCATCAGAATGTGAGCTAAATCTAAGGTGTAAAAGAGAAGCTGGTAGATCCAGTTATTAAGGGGACAAAGGTAATAGAGATACAGAATGTACAACGTGCATATATACAATATACAGTATGCAAAAAAGTATGTGCAAATATTCTTATAAACAATATATACAGATATATAATATATTATTTTATGTATAAATATATACAATATATACAATATGAGCAATATAGGGACAAGTATTAAATATGAAAATATAATCAGATATAGGTATGAATAAGTGGAATAGTAGTAACATATACAGTAGATAATGATAATAATATATAGATAATATGACCATTGAAGAACAGGGTGAAAGCAGGCTAAAAAGCATGCAGGGTAACAGATGGACTACATTCAGTAATTGTAGACCTACAAAGTGCTTCTATATGGTAAGTGGAGCTGATAAAATGTACAGTGAGTGTAGAAACAAGGAGGTGGTTTTAATGTTATGACTGATCAGTGTATATATAAGAATGAAAATATCAAAGAGGAAGAATGAAAATAGGGTGTTGAAAATATTAATAGGTGTAATGGGTGTGAATAACCGTCTTTCCTTAAATAAATAAAATAATTTAAAAATATGTTGTTTTAAGTTGCATTAAAACTTTTGCCAAATACTTCCATGTGGTCTTTGTTTGGAACCTACAAAATTCCCTGACTGAAAAACAGAAATCCAGATAAGAATTAGACTGGTCCATGCTCTCTTGTGTTTGTTTTTAAGTAGCAACTTTCCAGTTTAGATTGTGGGCTAAGAATCAGACTGAAAAATTTGTACTATTTAACCTGCGTGCCAAGTAGAATAAAGTCTTCTAGACAAATTAGATTTCAAGCCACGATTCTTCTACTATAAACTATTAAGCAATTTTGCACCTGTTAGAGACTGACATTTCTGTGTCTTGGCTGCTATGATGAAAGATCTGCTAGTTTGTTTTGAGAGAAAACAGTTTGGTCTGCTGTTCACATGATCACACTGACTAAAAATGCGTTTTCCTGAATTGAAAAGCCAAACATGAAAGTTGAATCAACTCAGAAATGAATAAAATGTATAATAATAGTGATTTTTCAGGAAATAGATCCTCATGGTTAGATGCTATTCCAGTTTCCCAGGCTATAATCACATCAATGTCTATCTACCTCTCAAAACTTTTGCTTCAGATTCTCCTCGGCTTGGCTGGGGTCCATTTTCCCCACAGGCTCTCGTGATGCCTCACCACGAATGGTTTCAATCATTGCGTTTGGACTTTAACCACAACAGCAAGAACTTATTAGAAACATATTCAATTTAATGCTTAACGGCATTACAAGCAAATAGTTGAAACACAATGTGCTTTATTCCGTGATCCACTAAGGCTCAGATCTACAGTGCATTGTTTCAACTTTTTTAATCTTATTCTTAGTGAGAGCCACAACCACCCTTACCCCTAAAATATGGTAAGTATCAGAATAGCTGGTGATCAATTGAAATTAGGCCTGATACTTTAAAGCCAGGCATTTAATGTATAAACTTTGTTTTCAAATTTCATTTCCAATTTCTTGGGTTCAGTTATAGTTCCAGCAGTGCAAAATCTAGGTGCTTATATTTGGGATTAGATGAAAATAAGAGGCTGCTTTTGGCTTTATTACCATCATCTCTACTGTGCTCAGTGGTAAAATATACTTGTATTCTCATCCAGGCAGGTTCATTACAGGCCACATGTTAATGTTTATAGTAACCAAAGTAATAGTCAGTTGTAACTTTCTTTAGTAAAGAAAAGTATGTGGCGGCAATAACAATGTTCTAATTCTTAATATGAACTTTAATAGTCAGGCTTGTTTTTGTTTATTTACAGTTAGCAGGTTACCATCCAACACATCTATAATCAGGTAAATGTTTAAATATGAAATCATATTTCACAGCCTGCTTTGCTTAATATTTTCACTATTTAGGGTATAACATTATGATGTTATGTAACCTACATTGTGCACAATGGATTCTGATGGCTAAGGAGTCAACATTGTAAGATTAAAAGCTTTGTATGTTCTTTTTGAATCAGCTCTCGTTGCTATTAGCAATGAATTGTTGCAGGCAGCACTGAAGCTAATATTTAGTAAATGAAGTAAATATTACACAACATTTAGTAAGGAAGTTTATGCTACTTATGTAAGACAGGAAAAATATTGAAAAAAACCTTCATAGCTGCTGCCTGAGGAACTATTTAGTTGTTTACATTCACAATTTAGCTTATTTAAATTGAAACTATAAGAACTATAAGGCCTTGAAAATACTTCTATCATCAATTTTCCAGATGCTTCAATTCTAGCTAAATAGATTATATTAAATAAGCAGGAAGGAATGTTTTACAATAGTTTAGCATACTTAAAACACTGACATCTAGAGGACAAGCACAGACGGAAGCAGCTTAACATGCAGTAGGGAATCAGAATACTGAATGTCATGCATACTTAAACCTGAAAACAGGACAGTAACACACTGAGTGAAATTTACTTTTTAAAACCATTTTTAAACCCTCAAATGGGCGGCACGGTGTCTAAGTGGGTAGCACTGTCGCCTCACAGCAAGAAGGTCCTTGGTTTGATCCCCAGGTGGGGCGGTCTGGGTCCTTTCTGTGTGGAGTTTGCATGTTCTCCCCGTGTCTGCGTGGGTTTACTCCGGGTGCTCCGGTTTCCTCCCACAGTCCAAAGACATGCAAGTGAGGTGAATTGGAAATACTTAATTGTCCATGACTGTGTTCGATATAACCTTGTGTGAACTGAACCTTGTGTAATGAGTAACTACCGCTCCTGTCATGAATGTAACCAAAAGTGTAAAACATGAAGTTAAAATCCTAATAAAATCAAAACAAAACAAAACAAAACAAAAAAAACCCTCAAACATCCATTTCACTGCTTAGCATGCGTTCCGTTCTACACAGCTGAACCTGCTTGGTGTTTTATTTAACTCTCATTTTCTTGTATGGTGGCTTGGTGGCCATTTTGACGAAAGTCATTCGCTGTGTATAACAAAATTGCTAATTCAAATTTACTTTCTGTGATCCAAACTTATTTAATGCAAATTTATCACAGCTTAAGGCTTGGAGGAAACATGTACTAGCCTTTACCTCATGCAAATTCTTTAGACTGGTCAGTGCGCTTGGAGGAGGGAAGTTTTAGTCCACTTCCAATTACATGAGATTACAGATCCCCGGGATTGACTGGCAGAAATGAGTATTTTAGATTAAAGATGTAGATATATTACCATTTGTAGCATTTACCTGGGCACTGAAATACGTAAAAATATATTATTTGTGATTTGTAGTTATAGTAAAATTACAAGCATTGATGTTAGTCTGATTTCTAAAATCATTGTTATATAGACTCTGTATTTATCAAAGTGCTAAATGGCAAGTTGATTTACTTACACCTTGGTTTTGTTTTGTTTTAGCACTGTTGATCTTAATTGCAGTTTTTAACACCATTAAACTTTAGCTTTACTGGAAAGGTTTTAAGACATAGCTGGATTAACTTGGATCAGTTGTTGCCTGGTATAGATCTTACAGTTCAGTTCAGCCATATTTAGCAGCTCAGTAAGACACAAAGGTACAGCTTAGTACACAAAGGTACTAAGTCTGCTCAAGGTGATGTTACTAGTTTTATCCTAGAGCTTAATGATGGATCTGAAAGAAAAGAAAAAACAAAAGCTACAATTAAGAACATCCTACTTTATTATTTTAATGTAATCAAAAGTTGTATTTAAACTCGTTTTTATAGTTTCTAGATGTAACTATTGTTGTTGCTATCTGGCTGTCCTATAGTGTCTTTAATATTCCTCAGCTTGTTCAAATGCCTTTGAATACATGTTAAATTCCACATTGACTCAAGTCTTGCTTATATTCAAAGCTTTAGAGCTTTAAACATTTTAGCTTCTACATGTCTTGCTGATCTCCTAAAGCCATATGGCCCATTCTGATCACTTTTTGTTTATCCAGTGCAGGATTTATTTTAATTTCTGCGATCAGCCCCAGCTTATACGGTGGAAGATTTTTCTTTATATCGTGTCCCACAGGACATTAGAAATGTAAACTCTATAATCTTTAAATCTAAAAATGCATCGTTTTTCTTTAAGGGTTTTTTCAGCTTTAGTTCTGGAGGCCCACTGCCCTTCAGAGTTTGAAGGTTTTCTGGCTCCCAACACTTCCTGTTTATTAAGCAATGCATGCGTAAGATCAGGTGTTGTGAGCAGAGCAAGCATGAAACTCTGCAGGACTTGATCAATGCTGATTTACCTGACTTCTGTCCTGACACTTCAGTGCTGAAACGTCCCACTAACTTCAGCCAGCTGGTTTTAGTTCTCGACCCATCTGGTTCCATCTCTAGCCAGGAATTTCAGGAATATGTCCTGGATCCATGCCCACATCCGTTCACCGACAAGTGTCTTCAATTAAATAGCACTGTGGTGTGTGTGTGTGTGTGTGCACGCGTGTCCATGCGTGGGAGTATGGACATCTGAGTCATGTGTTCACACTGGCAAGTGTTTTCAATTAGGCTTCTTTAAATGGCCATGAAAGTTTTGAGGAATGAAGAGGATGGGAGAGGGTGAGTGAGTGGGAGTTAGTGGTAAAATGCTACTTAAAAGAACTCTGGCTTCATAAATAAAAACCTGACAAAGACCGTTTGCTGTGTTTATATGCACATTTAATCCTAGTTTTGTCAGGACTGTGATATTGACAGGACTGCTCCTTGTTGTACTTTAGTTGTGAGTTGTCGATGATAGTGTGTATAAACAGAATTAAAATATTAGTGCTGCCTTCCGTCCTGCACTTGTGCTTTCTCTATTATCTTATTTAACCATGTTCCATTTACAGTATTAAAATGTCACTTTATATTTATGTATATAGCTAATATACACATGAATGTGCCTGAATTGCATGATCAGGTGATGCAAAGAGTAGAACTACAGGGGCAGTTGTAGCCTAGCGGTTAAGGTACTAGACTAGTAATCAAAAGGTCGCTGGTTCAGGCCTCACCACTGCCAGGTTGTCATTGTTGGGTTTTTGAGCAAGGCCCTTAACCCTTATTTGCTCAAATGACAGTTAAATTGTCACTTACAAGACCGAATTAGCAAATAAATGACACTTGTGCAACTCCATTTGTTGCTCCGCATTCCTCCGCCATATTTGTATTTTTTTGTGCCGCACTGAATGCTGGGATTGCCTCAGTGGCATAACTTGGAGCTCATGGGCCCCAGTGCAACAATATTTTGGACCCCCTCTACAAATTTCATATATATAAAATTCATATACACATACATGTGTGTGTGTGTGTGTGTGTGTGTGTGTGTATGCATGTTATATATTTATATATACTTTAACAAAAATATTGTAATATAATGATAACAACCTGGCAAGTGCAGCCAATGGTGGGCAGTGTCATGGACCCTAGTGCACCTGCCCCCCCTGCCCCCCCAGTAGTTACGCCCCTGGATTGTCTTCATTGCTAAGGATACATCGGATGCTATCTCGTTATTCAGTCAGATTATCGCTTTGAATTAAGGCACCTCAGTTGGAGCATTTTAAGGTATCTAAGAATTTAGACATCTTTCTTCTCGGGAATGTAGGATGACGTAAAATGCAGAGAGCTCACTAGGTTTTCAGACCCAATTTGTCTGACAATCAAAACTTTTTGGACTCAACATGTCTTTATTACATAAAAATAACATTATACCAATAGTCAAACATTGCAGTGATGGTGTGGGGATGCTTTGCCTAAGACCAGGATTTCACAAAGATCATTTCCAACACTTATTTATTTTTTAACACCCACTTTGCTCAGGTCAAAATGACCCAAAATATGAATTTATTTTCTCGAGAAACTGTGCCAAGCACAGCATGTTTCATATTGCCAAAATCTTTTTCAATATTGTTCGGTATAAATACGGGGTCATTTTGACCCAAACAGAGGATATGAAAAGTAAACAGATGCTAGTCTGTGTACTGTTCCAACATTCCAAGACACATGACAACCAGCAGACCGAAGAACCACTTGCAGTGTTGTGCATTCACACAGTGCAGCGTCTCCCATTTCAGCGTGGAAGTGAGCACAGATGGAGGTTTGCCTAGGCATGGAAAAAAATGTAGTGCAGCAGTACACAGTAATAAAAGCATGACAGAACATCATAGAGCCTTGTGTGAGAAAGCATTGGAGCTAGAAAGATCTGCTGCTGTGTGCGTGCTGGGGGCTCGTATTGCTGGCCAACACAACATTGTTCCTCTATTTCTGATCTGAGTACCACTTTTAGACAACAGTCAATTTTTTGAACCTAAAACCTTTCACCTCTTAAACTTCACAGACACAATAAAAGGTACATAGCTGAAGAAATATATGTATGTATGTATATGTATCTGTATATACGTATATGAATATACGAGGGTTCTTCAAAAAGTTTCCACACTTTTTTTTTAACTCTATTTATTAAGAATTTCAAAAACGAATTACATCTCTTTTCTACAGTCACCTTCCGATGCATTTTTACCACCGTCATACCAACTTGCACCACATGCTCTCACATCATCATCACATGAAAATCTTCTTTCCCTTAAAGCTTCTTTGAGCGTCCAAAAAGGTGGAAATCAGATGGTTCTAAATCCGGACTATAGGCTCTCTCTTAGTCTCTCAGACACAACCAGGGCGGCACGGTGGCTCGGTGGGTAGCACTGTCGCCTCACAGCAAGAAGGTCCTGAGTTTGCATTTTCTCCCCGTGTCTGCTTGGGTTTTCTCCGGGTGCTCCGGTTTCCTTCCACAGTCCAAAAACTTGCAAGTGAGGTGAATTGGAGATACTAAATTGTCCATGACTGTGTTTGATATAACCTTGTGAACTGATGACTCTTGTGTAATGAGTAACTACCGTTCTTGTCATGAATGGAACCAAAGTGTAAAACATGACAATAAAATCCTGATAAACAAATAAACAAACAGACATGTCACTAGTTACTACTCCTCCCACCCTCACCGTTTCCAACCAAAATATAAAAGTGAGGTAATTTTTTTAAGATCCCTCGTATGTAGTTCTCCAGCTATGCTGTTATATATATATATATATACAGTATATATATATATATATATATATATATATATATACTGTATATATATTAGGGCTGTCAAACGATTAAACATTTTAATCGCGATTAATCTCAGAATTTCGCATTAAAAAAAAAATCTGTGTAAATGTTATAGAAAATAAGGATTTTTAAATGAAATGTTACAATTAAAATGGTGAACACATTTTATGCTAAATGTACTGATGTTAAAAACTGCTGGGACAAGAGAAAACTGAAAGGGAGTTTTATTCACTCACATACTAGGCAGTAATACTGAACCTACACAGCACAAAATTGGATTTGTAATAGATTAGGGAGCTGTAGTCTCAAATATAAGACATGTAGTAGTCTCATACTACTGTGTCTCAGTTCAGATATGTGTAACAAAAGAAAATAAAAACTAAATAAAACTTCAATTGTGCTGGAGTTGTATTCAGTCACAGCCTATAGGACTTCACAGTACTGCGCAAACAAAAATAAATTATGCAAAGTTGGACTTCATTAAAGACATATTGAAATCTCACGTAATGCAAAGTGCATACAAAAACCAACTCCATCAAACTCTTCTTAATAGAACATAGGCCTAATTCAAAATCAAGCAACTAGTAAAGTTAGACCAGTTAATCTGAACAGCAACAACAGGTTGGCCTTAATTTTGAATAATGTAGTTAGGCACAGCTTCTATTTTGCTGACCCAAGCCAGCTGCTTAGGCACACAAGTCTGGTCACATTGCTAGATGACAAAGCAGCTCGCTTTTTCTGCACAATGTGCCAAGAAAGAGAAAACAACCTCTCACAAGGTACTGATGTGGCAGGTGTTGCTAAATACTTGCGAGCAAGGCAGGCCAATTTGGGGTGTGATCCAGCATGTTTAGACCACCATTCCAAGGGACAGTCCTCCATACTAATGACAGGCTCAGCTCTATAGCGCTCCAGACATTTTTCAATATAGTCCTCCTCTTCATCAGACTCAGATTCTGAAGCAACCAAGAGAGCTGCTTTCTTCTGTGGTGGTTCAGATGTTACTGTTTGCACTGGTTCCTGTGCAAGCATCTCCTCCCTCATAATGCCAGCAATCAGTGCCGGCATTATTAAATCTAGGGTCAAGTGCTGTGGAAATCTTCAGCCAGGTACTGTTTGTTTTTTCCTTGCGTTTCTCCATGTCCAAGGTGAAGGTCTGCTTGAACTTGACAATGTAGGGAGGGTCATCCTCTGAACTCTCCATTACCCGAGACAGATGGCATAATGCAGGCAATACAACCGAACAGGAAACATATTTTTCTCCTCTCAGGATTTCAGTAAAGTATCTGCAAAACAAAATTGAAAATTACTGAGATAGCCTACTTATTCATTTATATTCAGTCACACACAAAAAGAACTATAGGGCCTACTGCACATTAGTTAGAAAAAAGTGAGGCTAAAATAATTGCCCTGTAACACAGCTAAAATCATTGGCACGTGTTAGCACTGTGCATATCAGCGATGACACAAAATGAGCTTCACCAGTGAGGGAACAAGAGGTTACCTGCAGGGCTCCAGCAATGCCTCCAGCTTCTGCAGCTTTTCCAGCTCGGCCTTTGTTGGCATGGCGACATTGGTTTTGTGCAGGGCTAGGGCGTCTTTTACTGGTTCTTGGTGTCTTTGCAGACGTTTCACCATCTCCAGAGTGGAGTTCCATCGGGTTGGTACGTCTTGCTCGAGTGACTCAGTCTTCAGCCCATGTGCAACTTGCTGTTTTTCTAATTCAGAGGTATTCGGTGGACTATGTTTGAAGTGCCCCACCACCTTGCGACACTTAGAAAGTGCACAGTCAAATATACTATTTTGTAGGGACACTGTGACAGTACGTTGGATGCTGTGTGCGATGCAAATGTTCGAACGGTAGGTGTCTCGTCGCTGCTATCATATTCCTTGCACTATCTGTGCTTAGGGTGCTCACTTTACTTTCGATGTTCCACTGCTTCGCCACATCCATAAAATGTTCGGCACAGGTCGCAGCATGATGCCTCTCCTCTGTTTTCATGACCGTTAAAGCATGTGAATGAAGTTGCCACTGTTCATCTATATAATGACCTGTAACTCCGAGATAGCTGTCGTTACCTAGTGATGTCCAATAATCACCCGTAAGAGCAATAGTGGCTGTGAGTTCCAAATCCTGAGCTAGTTTTGCCCTCTCCGTTTCATATAGCTCGTGAATCCTGTTGACGATAGTTGACCTCGAGGGTAGCTCATAAGATGGGTCCTTGGAAGCGAGCCTAATTATGTCACGCAGACCCTCGTCCTGCACTATGTTAATCGGTCTGCATGCTGTGGCTATCCATTTAGCAATTGCTACCGTTAATTTGTTGGAGGTTGGCTGGTTCATCGTCTGCCGTCGAACATTGTCCAATGTTGTCTGTCGTACATTGCCAGAGCTCAACCTGCTGCCAAATGTGTGCTTGGCCTGCATGTGGTATTTCAGGCTGGATGTACTCCGGTGATAGCTAAACTCAGCCTGACAATAACTGCAAACAGCCTTTGTTTTGTCAAGTGAGCCATCTGGCAAACTTTTGAAATGAAACTTCCCATTTAACAGACCTTTCTCCATCACTCACTTACTCCTCTACTCTTAATGAGAGATGCCGTGCACGGTCAAGTCTCAACATGAACTACGGATGACTCACAGGGCCAAATAGAATTTGCGTTAACGGCACAATTTTTTAAAATCGCGTTAAATTGAGATCGCGTTAATGCGTTATTATCGCGTTAACTTCGACAGCCCTAATATATACAGTGGGGGAAATAAGTATTTGATCCCCTGCTGATTTTGTAAGTTTACCCCCTTACAAAGACTTGAACAGTCTATAATTTTTATGGAAGGTTTATTTTAACAGAGAGAGACAGAATATCAACAAAAAATCCAGAAAAAAAACATTAAATAAAAGTTATAAATTAATTTTATATTTAATTAAGGGAAATAAGTATTTGATCCCCTACCAACCAGAAAGAATTCTGACCCCCACAGACCGGTTATGTGCCCATGAGGCACACAAATTAGTCCTGTCCCTGTATAAAAGACTCCTGTCACAGAATCAGTTTCTTCCGTTCAAATCTCTCGACCACCATGGGCAAGACCAAAGAGCTATCAAAGGACATCAGGGACAAGATTGTAGACCTGCACAAGGCTGGAATGGGCTACAAGACCATCAGCAAGAAGCTTGGTGAGAAAGAGACCACTGTTGGTGCGATCATTCGAAAATGGGAGCAGAGAAATGCTGGATATGACCCCAAGAACACCATCCCCACCGGGCATTTCTTTGCCTCCAAACACGGCGAGTGGAGTTGATGCCAAAGAGCTCAATTTTGGTCTCATCTGACCATATCACATTCTCCCAAGCTTTCTCTGAATCATTCAGGTGTTCATTGGCAAACTTCAGACGGGCCTGTACATGAGCCTTCTTGAGCAAAGGGACTTTGCGGGCACTGCAGGATCTCAATCCATTACGGCGAAGTGTGTTACTAATGGTTTTCTTGGTGACTGTGCTCCCAGCTCCCTTGAGATCATTGACAAGCTCCTCCCGTGTAATTCTGGACTGACCTCACCTTTCTCAGAATCATTCTTACCCCACCAGGTGAGATCTTGCATGGAGCTCCAGAGTGAGGGTGATTGACTGTGATCTTGTATTTCTTCCATTTTCGAATGATCGCACCAACAGTGGTCTCTTTCTCACCAAGCTTCTT
Organism: Trichomycterus rosablanca; assembly: GCF_030014385.1. NCBI lineage: Eukaryota > Metazoa > Chordata > Actinopteri > Siluriformes > Trichomycteridae > Trichomycterus > Trichomycterus rosablanca. Next base: position 35,849,674 of record NC_085994.1, read on the forward strand.
GCTGATGGTCTTGTAGCCCATTCCAGCCTTGTGCAGGTCTACAATCTTGTCCCTGACGTCCTTTGATAGCTCTTTGGTCTTGCCCATGGTGGTCGAGAGATTTGAACGGAAGAAACTGATTCTGTGACAGGAGTCTTTTATACAGGGACAGGACTAATTTGTGTGCCTCATGGGGCACATAACCGGTCTGTGGGGGTCAGAATTCTTGCTGGTTGGTAGGGGATCAAATACTTATTTCCCTTAATTAAATACAAATTAATTTATAACTTTTATTTAATGTTTTTTTTCTGGATTTTTTGTTGATATTCTGTCTCTCTCTGTTAAAATAAACCTTCCATAAAAATTATAGACTGTTCAAGTCTTTGTAAGGGGGTAAACTTACAAAATCAGCAGGGGATCAAATACTTATTTCCCCCACTGTATGTGTGTGTGTGTGTGTGTGTGTGTGTGTGTATATATGTATATATATATATATATATATATATATATATATATGTATGTATAATAACTCTGTTCATTGTTATAATCTCTCAAGTTAAAATTTTGTAAAACAAATTATGATAGTTTTTTTCTGCAATCCTCCAAGATATTTTATTATAAGCTTTATTATAGTTTATATATAAACTTTAAAACCTATATTTATTGTTTCATTTCAAAGCATTGCTTGTTCAGTTTTCATTTAAAATGGAAATTTAGGGTTCAAATTCTTTCCCCCAAAAACAGGCCCCTTGAAGTCAATTCATGAGTCTTATTAAGTTAGAATAAAGAATGAAGATGATGATGCACGGGGACTGATCCAGCAGTACAGATGTTGCTTAATTGTTCTTATTTAAAGATAAAGTTCTGATGTAAAAGCTCTGTGTGTTCAAGAGCGTGTCTGTGTATTTAAGACAATGTTGTGCGTCATAACCTGTATTCAGGCTCATTTCCTTCCTTTCTTTCTTTACTGATTTTATACATTAACAATTTTGGTTGTGCGTCCTTCAGTTATAAGGACGTGCTTACAAGAATGAACGCTGCACAGCGCTGCACTACAGAGCAGGTCTAATTACCATTGACCTGATCAGTTGAGGTGACCCATCATTTTTGGAACACAATGTCCTTATCAGGTGTTTATAATTCAAAAGCGTAAGCAACTCGACTGTGAGAACATAAAGTACACGAATCTTTTAGATAAAATTGAGAAAGTAAATGCAGTGACTTTTATATTATATCAGCTGCTCATATTGACCTGCTCCAGGGAGAATATAAAAAAATCACCTACTCATACAGTCTGAAATTCAGAGACCTGGCGTTAAAGAGGAAACCTGCAAAGAGCCAAAAGTATGTGGACACTGGACATCACTCATTGCAGGCAGGTAATTATTAATTGTTAATTATGAAAAATAAATAAATTGCTTCTAAAGTCATGATGACACTCTGAAGAATGGTTTTTCTTGTGAGGTCTAAAAAATATGTCTTTAAGTTTGGCATGAAGAAATTGAAATAGCCTGGACAGAGTCTTAAGCTTAACCCTTTTGAACCCCTTTGGGATAAATCAGAATGGCCATTTACTAATCAAACACTCTTTTCATTCACTGGGCATGCTTTTCCACAAACAGGTGACCAGCTCTATATCATGGCCATGGTCTGTCTGTCTGTCTGTCTGTCTGTCTGTCTGTCTGTCTGTCTGTCTGTCTGTCTGTCTGTCTGTCTATCTATCTATCTATCTATCTATCTATCTATCTATCTATCTATCTATCTATCTATCTATCTATCTATCTATCTATCTATCTACCTTACAAGCGTGTGTTGATGTTCACATACTTTTGGCCATGTAGTGTAGTGTAACATTATTAAAAAAGTAATAAATAAATAAGTAGAAAACACGTACAAACGCTTTCAATCAGGTGTACTCCAGAATTCTTCCTATTAAACTGGCGTATAATCACATGTTACATATTTTATCCCTCATAAATTGCCTTGACCTTCTCATTTATATGTTCTAAAATCTCTTTAAGTTGCAAGAAGAACCGTGTGGCCTTCACAAGGTTTTCCACCATCAGCTGATGAATGCATGGTCACACTAGTGTAATTTAAATCAGGGAAGGTTGAAGAAGAACTGTGGCCACTGCACGGTAATGGAAAAATTTATCCACCTCCTTCCATTCATTCATATGAATGATCTTTTTCATAAATAACATTTATTCAATAGGACCTTGACGAATAAAAGAAATGGTAAATACGATTATTTAATGGACGACCAATGTCATGGAAAGCTTAACTCACGGCGGTCACATTTGACTTGGTTTAGTGGAAACTGCAACAAACAGACATGTCCCAAAATACTTCTTAATGAAGTGTAAGTTAATCCCTAGACACTCGCACAGTGCTTTAAAGCGTTGGGTAGAAGACAAAACAAACTTTGTGCAATTAAGCCAGTAATTTAAAAGACCACACTAGAAAGCAATGCAAAATATGACGAATTAAGCAGCTGGTTAAAATTGTTTTGAAAGTTCTAAAGATAGACATAAGAGTTTGGGGTAATACATTCATGAATTCATGTTAAATTTATATTCTTAGTAAGATGATGTGCACTGGGAGAGGCCTTCCTGAACTTCAAAGGCATAACTCACTGAACAGCATGGTGTGATGGTAACATGTAAACTTCTGAGAAACAGAATTAAAATAAATGCCAGTAATTTTGACTGCACTGGTGCTAACACTCCTGACTTCACTTTGGTGCGTCTACTCCTTTTGGCATTTAAATAATATTTGAAGGGCCACTCAGGTGGCGCAGCAGTAAAAACACACGCCGGAACCAGAGCTGGGATCTCGAATACATCCAGCCTGCCAGCTAGGCTGAGCGGCCACATGAACAACGATTGGCCTGCTGTTCAGATATGGGCGGGACTAAGCCGAATGGGGTCTCTCTCTCATGACTGGTGCAATTACGACCTCTGCTGGCTGATTGATGGCACCTGCGCGGAGATGAGAAAAGAGTCTCCGTACACAGTGCTGAGCTGCACTGCACTCGTCAAAGTGCAGGTGATAAGATGCAAACGGCTGCTGCCCATGTATCGAAGGGGGCGTGGTTTAGCTTCATTCTCCTCAATCAGAACAGGGTTCGGCATTGGTGAAGAGGAAGCATGACACAATCTGGCAATTGGACACACTTAAAAGGGGAGAAAAATGGAAAAAAATACATGAACAAAATATTAAATAATAATAATAATAATATTTGAAGGATAATGCTGTTAGTATCTTCAAAATACATCTCAGAAAATCGTCAACCTTCAATCCAAAGCGACTTACAATTATGACTGAATACAGTTTGAGCAATTAGGGGTTGAGGGCAACTTGGCAGTGATGAGGCTTGAACCTGCAACCTTCTAATTACTAGTCCAGTACCTTAACCACTGAGCTACCACTGCCCATGCCTCCTGTAATCCTCCTGTAATCCTGCCATCTCATAATAGCACACAGACTGAATGCATCCCAAACCATAATATACAACGATGTCAAATTAGTGCACCACCAATAATGATGTTACTACTCTGATCCTAAATGGTGCACATGATGCGAATTGGGATGCTGTAGCTACAGCTCTCTTAGCATGCTAGCTAACGTTTTTATAAATCAATGGGTGTGTTAGCAATGGGTGTGTATCAAACTCCTGAACACGATTATAAGAGTGGTGTACTCATACTTCTGGCCATGCAGTGTACTTTATACAGTTTTACTTTGGGATCAATATGTCTAACTGTGAAAAATCTAGAACATAAACAACCTAAACCCAAACCTAAGCATTCAGAACTTTTAATGCTCACAAGAATTGTTAATCCTTTGGTAATGGCTAGTTTATTCGATCAAACTCTTTTCTTCCATATTTTAAATGGAATCAAAGCTACTAGTTTCTGTGTCGCTCACATAAACCTCTCTCTCTCTCTGCAAGCTTTGTACACACATACACTGGTTAGGCTCGCTAAAAGATTTTTATTAACGGATGTCTTAATGGATACCTCGCTGAAAGAAAAGCTATTTCCAACCTCCAGTTATAGAAAAAGCAACCCAGCTCACAGCCTGCGGAGTGAAAGAGGAAGTTATGGTGGGCTGCTGTACATTTTCCATCAATCCACAGCTGCTGCTATATCTGGTAAAAAGAAAACACACACAAGCAGGTCCGTTCTGCACTCACAGTGCTTTGTTTAGTCCGGATATTAGACGAGGAGATAAGAGAAACTCAGTGATTCAGGTGAACTCACCAGGAACAATGCTGAAAGAGTGCTTTTCCACTGGACCTGTCATCTTCTACACTTTAAAACATATTTTGTCAGATTTATGGGCTTTCATTTGCAAATAAATGACTGAATACAATATTATAATACTATATAGTGGGCCATTCCACTTAATCTGTTCCATTTCTGTCCCCAGGAAATTATATGTACAGTGTATCACAAAAGTGAGTACACCCCTCACATTTCTGCAGATATTTAAGTATATCTTTTCATGGGACAACACTGACAAAATGACACTTTGACACAATGAAAAGTAGTCTGTGTGCAGCTTATATAACAGTGTAAATTTATTCTTCCCTCAAAATAACTCAATGTACAGCCATTAATGTCTAAACCACCGGCAACAAAAGTGAGTACACCCCTTAGTGAAAGTTCCTGAAGTGTCAATATTTTGTGTGGCTACCATTATTTCTTAGAACTGCCTTAACTCTCCTGGGCATGGAGTTTACCAGAGCTTCACAGGTTGCCACTGGAAAGCTTTTCCACTCCTCCATGACGACATCACGGAGCTGGCGGATATTCGAGACTTTGCGCTCCTCCACCTTCCGCTTGAGGATGCCCCAAAGATGTTCTATTGGGTTTAGGTCTGGAGACATGCTTGGCCAGTCCATCACCTTTACCCTCAGCCTCTTCAATAAAGCAGTGGTTGTCTTAGAGGTGTGTTTGGGGTCATTATCATGCTGGAACACTGCCCTGCGACCCAGTTTCCGGAGGGAGGGGATCATGCTCTGCTTCAGTATTTCACAGTACATATTGGAGTTCGTGTGTCCCTCAATGAAATGTAACTCCCCAACACCTGCTGCACTCATGCAGCCCCAGACCATGGCATTCCCACCACCATGCTTGACTGTAGGCATGACACACTTATCTTTGTACTCCTCACCTGATTGCCGCCACACATGCTTGAGACCATCTGAACCAAACAAATTAATCTTGGTCTCATCAGACCATAGGACATGGTTCCAGTAATCCATGTCCTTTGTTGACATGTCTTCAGCAAACTGTTTGTGGGCTTTCTTGTGTAGAGACTTCAGAAGAGGCTTCCTTCTGGGGTGACAGCCATGCAGACCAATTTGATGTAGTGTGCGGCGTATGGTCTGAGCACTGACAGGCTGACCCCCCACCTTTTCAATCTCTGCAGCAATGCTGACAGCACTCCTGCGCCTATCTTTCAAAGACAGCAGTTGGATGTGACGCTGAGCACGTGCACTCAGCTTCTTTGGACGACAAACGCGAGGTCTGTTCTGAGTGGACCCTGCTCTTTTAAAACGCTGGATGATCTTGGCCACTGTGCTGCAGCTCAGTTTCAGGGTGTTGGCATCTTCTTGTAGCCTTGGCCATCTTCATGTAGCGCAACAATTCGTCTTTTAAGATCCTCAGAGAGTTCTTTGCAGAGCATGAGGTGCCATGTTGGAACTTTCAGTGACCAGTATGAGAGAGTGTGAGAGCTGTACTACTAAATTGAACACACCTGCTCCCTATGCACACCTGAGACCTAGTAACACTAACAAATCACATGACATTTTGGAGGGAAAATGACAAGCAGTGCTCAATTTGGACATTTAGGGGTGTAGTCTCTTAGGGGTGTACTCACTTTTGTTGCCGGTGGTTTAGACATTAATGGCTGTATATTGAGTTATTTTGAGGGAAGAATAAATTTACACTGTTATATAAGCTGCACACAGACTACTTTTCATTGTGTCAAAGTGTCATTTTGTCAGTGTTGTCCCATGAAAAGATATACTTAAATATCTGCAGAAATGTGAGGGGTGTACTCACTTTTGTGATACACTGTATATACACCAATCAGGCGTAACATTATGACCACCTCCTTGTTTCTACACTCACTGTAGAAGCACAGAAGCACTTTGTAGTTCTACAATTACTGACTGTAGTCCATCTGTTTCTCTACATACTTTTTTTAGCCCCCTTTCATGCTGTTCTTTTATGGTCAGGACCCCCACAGGACCACCACAGAGCAGGTATTATTTGGGTGGTGGATCATTCTCAGCACTGCAGTGACACTGACATGGTGGTGGTGTGCTAGTGTGTGTTGTGCTGGTATGAGTTGATAAGACACAGCGGTGCTGATGGAGTTTTTAAACACCTCACTGTCACTGCTGGACTGAGAACAGTCCACCAACCAACAACATCCAGCCAACAGCGCCTTGTGGGCAGCGTCCTGTGACCACTGATGACTGTCTAGAAGATGACCAACTCAAACAGCAGCAATAGATGAGCGACCGTCTCTGACTTTACACTTACAAGCTGGACCAACTAGGTAGGAGTGTCTAATAGAGTGGACAGTGAGTGGACACGGTATTTAAAAGCGCTGCAGTTTCTGATCCACTCATACCAGCACAACACACACTAACACACCACCACCATGTCAGTGTCACTTCAGTGCTGAGGATGATCCACCACCCAAATAATACCTGATCTGTGGGGGTCCTGACCATTGAAGAACAGGGTAAAAGCAGGTAAAAAGGTATGTAAAGAAACTGATGGACTACAGTCAGTAATTGTAGAACTATATGGTAAGTGGAGCTGATAAAATGGACAGTGAGTGTAGAAACAAGGAGATGGTTTTAATGTTCTGGCTACATTGTTTGGTGACTCTATATCCCATCTATATTTTTAATATTTATTTTCCATAAGACATTTATAATAATGTGGTTAAAATACATGGTTTAGTCATGTCCCCAGGTTAGACAAGCTAGCCCTTCACCTTACGGTTGAGGGCTAATGTTTTAAATTGTCAAATTGTTGTTAACTAGGAATTAGTAATGGTAATAGTCACCGTACGTGTGTTTTGGGGTTTGAATCCTGGGCTGGGCTCACAAATACAGAAGGCGCATGGTGTAATGTGAACCTAGCAAATGGGGAACACATTCAGTATCAGTGCACCCTTAATACCGGTCCCAAGCCTGGATAAATAGAAGGGTTGTGTCAGGAAGGGCATCCGGAGTAAAAACTGTGCCAAATCAAATACGCAGACGAATCATCTGTGGTGGCGACCCCTCATATAAGCAGACGAAAGGAATCATTATTCAGATGCAAAAACTGATCAAAGAAATGATAATTCAAGTAAACTATGGAAGATAAAAATAAAACAAGACATCTACAGAGCTGTTGTTACATCTGTGGACAATCTGTTGATAAATGCCAGCCATGAAACATGAAAAGTATCTCATCACGTTACCGGCTGTGAGGGAGACAGCGGGTCCTTGCTTTGTGTGAGAGATGGACCGTGTCCATGGGCAGTTTCCATTACCCTCATCTACAATCAGCACTAGGTCCACACGCACCCAGCTTCTCATGCTCCGAAGCAACGGACATGCAATTGGCAAAAAAATGATCAGAATAGAAAACATGTGAAAGCGTTACAGTACATTACTGTACGGGGGGGGGGGGGGCAGCAACAAACATCAAGTTTAATCGAAAGCATTTGTCGGTACTGGTATCTATTTTTGTAGGCTGTGGAAAAGACGAGCAGTGATTGTGTGAGATGTTAGGAATGAGGTTCTTCATGCTCGTTTTGGAGATTAGCTTCAGTTTATTTATTTCTGTTTGAAGTCAACATCAAGCCATGATGTCAGTTGTCCTATCATATCCTAAGCTAGCAAAAGCTGAATATATCACGGTTAATATCAGCTTTAATTAATCCGAAGGGTTCATTCACATGAGAAGCGTTTTGTTTCCTGTCGTCATCAAATTGTGAATATGGGACGTATTTGTGTGGAATAACCGTTAAAGCCACTCTAAAAGCATCCACATTCATCTATGTTTAGCTGTATTTTCTTCACTGTTTCACTTTTAAACTTGTGTTATAGCTCGGGGTGCTGAGAAATTGTAAGAATCAGCTTTTCTAAGAGAGTCTAAAACGCTTATCATTAAAAAAAAAGATTAACGTGGTTTAATGTATTAAAAACAACACAGGAACACTAAACCTCTCTTAATTATTACTGGTCATAAGTTCTCTCCACTAATGGAGTTCCTCGCTCGTTGTTTCAATACAATAAATCACAATAATCATTGTTCACGTTACTGCCTGAGTTGCTTTTACTATGTCATATTAAACAGTTCGTCTCATTGGAGCAGCAAACTGGATGCTGCACATCAAACTGGCACCTGGGGACCTGGATTTGATCCTTGCCTCCGCTTCTTGTCTGTGAGAAGGTTTACATGTTTTCCGCTTGTCCATGTGGGTTTTCTGTTTCTACTTTTGTTTTCTCCCACCTCCATAAAACATGCCAGTAGTAGCACTGGCTGCTGTAAGTTACTCCCTAGGTTTGAGTGAATGGCTGAGTTTGCTGTTGAAGTTTGTATACTTCATAGATGTGAGTAAGTGAGCCGATGTGTGGTGTGTGGTGCCCTGCATTGGACTGGTGCCCTACTCCTATTAACAGGTAGACTTCGGATCCATCGTGACCCTGCTTAGTACAGAAGTTTCTGAAGAAGAGTACATTGCATTGCATTTTCTTCACCTTATCTACTGAATCCATACTGACCAGGAAGGGACGCAGACTTTAACATGTTCTAAAGACTTTCCAGCATCTTAACCAGACAGAAGGAGTCATTGTCGTGACAGCAAGGGCGTGATTCCATGTCTGTCCTTTCACACTGCAAAATTTTGATAGTGTGTTCATACTGTATATCCAGTGCGCCACCCAAGAGCCTAAACCTGTACGTTTAAATAATTTGGATATGCAGAAATGCAGGAACTTGGGGCAAGTTCCAGGCAAAATTCATCACTATTGTAATAAGAAGAACGTTTTCCCCAAAAATCTTGCCTAGGCTACTTAAAAGGGTAAAACTGGCCATGACTGTGGTTCACCCTGCAGCAGGTAAACCCAGACCTGTATTCAGATCTGTTATTATCTACTAACCTTATGGTTTTGTCAGTTAATAGAGGGGATTTTTTGTTGGAAATAAAAGTGTGTGAGAGAGCGCTTGTCTGTGAAGCATACATTAATTGTCAGTCATAAACCTCAGGTGCTTTTTTTATATATATTTTAACAGGGGTCCTGTTCTCATCAGGCTCGATGGTGGATGTGAGGTGAGCTTTGATCTACTGCCACAGCCGTAAATAGACTCATTCTAAGGGCCCACACCTGCTGCCTCCTACTTGTCTGGTTTCTGGAGATGGTTTCTCTCTCTCTCTGTGTGTGTGTGTGAGTGTGTGTGGTTAAGAGCCTCGTCTGGGAGTATGTTTCCACATGAAGACAAATGACTGCCCCACTGCCTGACCTCCTGCACCTTGTACAAGAACTCTGCAGATGTTTAGCTTGCTGATTCTGTCTTGTTAAGATTATGCAAACCTGATGTAGTGTTTTAGTCTATTTGATGCGTGGTGTGAGGCATTAATTGAACCTACTTTGATCATACGTGTCCAGTCTGGGGTATAAATGTGACATCACTAGCTTACAAATGTGGCAGATGTTTAGTCATTTACTTTAAATAAAGATTTACTTTTGATGCCACATGGAAGCAAGATGCTGCTTGTCAATGTTTTTCTGCTAATGTATTTTTTATAGTGTTCATTTATTCCTCGTCCTTTATCATTAAGTGGTCCAAACTGGACACAGAGTGGGAAATAACCTAGACAGGGTGCCAGTCCATTGCAGGGCATTGCACACTTACTCATACCTCGGGATAAAGTAGCCAGTCCACTATGATTTGGGACAGTGAAGACTATCCAAACAAAACAAGCAACCATACTAGCAATGATACTAGCACTGGTGATTAAATTAGGATCACTGGAACTGTGCAGTACTGCTCAAAGCAGCTAATTAACTAAAAAAGAGCAAGGACACATATCACCACATATAGTATATAAGCTAATTTAAATTAATTTAAGACTTTAAATTCATAGTTCACAGTTTCAGAAGTTATTGCAATTCCAAGTCTGCCAATATATACATGTTCCTCAAAACTTTTTGAGGTGTTCACGCTCTCCACATGTCTGTGTGGGTTTTCTCTGGGCACTCCGATTTTCTTTCCAGCTTTAACTGCCTTAAAAAACTACCTAAAACTGCCTTAACTGCTTCTTAATTTAATCGAACATCTTTGACATAAATTGGAGAACCTGACCTCACAAAGGGGAGCCAACTCCATAGTAACGCCCATGGTTTTAACATTTACATTTTACATTTTCAGCATTTAGCAGACACCTTTATCCGAAGCGTCTCACAGTACTGTGACAGTGTACAGTCTGAGCTATTGAGGGTTAAGTGCCTTGCTCAAGGGCCTAACAGCAGCAACCTGGCAGTGGTGGGGCTTGAACCGGTGACCTTCTGCTCACTAGTCCAGTACCTTAACCGCTAGGCTACAACTGCCCTAGTTTTAAAATGTGTCCCATACTTTTGGAATGAATTTGTGACAGGAATTATTAAATAGATTGTGCACAGTGCAGATTTACTGCTTTGATCCTCACACTCAAAATTCAGGCTGCTTGAACTTTGACCTAATTTGCAAAAAATATTATGGTGGAGAGAAACCAATTCTCACCATTTCACGACATGTGGCACTGTTGTATTCCAATTTGAATTAAAACCATAGCATTGTGAGAAAAATACGCCACTGAGCTGTGAAATAGCAATCCCACGTTTACGAATCCTAGATTTGCTTGTTGTGGCTTTGTAGGTATTTATTGCTTGAATCAAATGGCACATTAAATCTTTAATTTAAGTTTAATTAAGTTTAATTAAGCAATTTCCCTTTTCTCTCTCTCGAATGATGTCAATTGCCAGAGCTTTTTTGCCTTGAACTGAAATACAAAAGTGCATGTGGATAAAGCTTCAGTTTTGTTCATTTTTATTGTGTATCGTATTTAAGCTTGCTGCTGCAAGTGGCAATTTGTGCCCAGTCTCACGGTGAAGTAAGCGGAAAACTCTTATGCTGTACAAGCTGCCTTAACATCATAACTTGTAGTAAAACTGAAGAACAGACTTCGGATGGCTTGGGCGATTTCAGTACATTTTCCATCACTGCTTGGAAATTCCTCGGCGTTCTCAGAATGTTCCGGCTTTTAAACGATGAGAGATCACTGTAGAGTGAGCAAAGCATGTGCAGCATTTACACGCCGGTCTCTAAACCTAAACATCCCAGCCACAGCTTCCACTGCATGCTGGTGTTTGTTAATGTAATTGTTTGCATTCTTGCTCACAGTGAGTAATTGCCAGAACACGCTTGTATGAAAAATGGGTATGAGATATTGGAAGGAATGTGGAAATTTTATTTGTGTCCTGATCGACCCCCTGCAGACAAAAGGCAGGCTAAGGTTGATTTGTGTTCCTATGCTGACAGATAGACATGGACAAGATTCATATGCGAGCTGGTAAAAGATATGGATTATTAAATTTAATGACCAAATTGAAATACAAGGAAGTTTAGAACAGAAAAAGAGCAAACTGAGTGAGTCAGAGCTGTGTACAGTAATCCATTCTGCCTCTCCTTTGATGAGTCCTACTTACAGTACAAGGTATTCAGCCTTCAGTTCCTGGAGCCTGTGTTTGTTTTATGTGAGTATATTACCACCCATTTAGAGAAGTCTCTTCCTGCCAAATTCATAATGAGTAATGCCAAGCCTGGCTGCAGGTGCAGCGGACATTCCCGCATTACTATCCAGCTGTGATTCAGCAGGTTTTAAAAGACTAAAGATAAAACAATATAACAGATTAACTGTTTATTTTCTCAATTTTAATTCACATGTAGTTTCAAAATGATCATCCCTGATCTTGATATGATGGATTGGCATTGTGGGTAGCTACAAAAGTTAGCTACCTCTTATACCACTCTCCTTACATCTAGGAAATAAGAAAGCATTTTGGCTTTCAAAGATTCTGTAGATTTGGGGGTGTGGATTTGATTACCAACAACTTACACACACCTAGTTTATATATGTGTCTTATTTGTTGCTGGGTAGTATTTAGCACTTTATGTAAGCAGAAGCCAGGATGAAAAGTTTAACAGCTTAGTTTTATAGTGGCACCTAGAGCGAGGTGTTGGCTAAATCTGTTGGAGTTTTATGTGGAAAAGGCGAGGTGAGGGAGAAGAAACGGATTCCTGAGCTGGAGATGCCTGTGATCGTGTGAATGTGTGGTGAGAGTGTGGGTGATTTTCCATGATGAACATTATTAGCCTATAAACACCAGTTCATCCCAGGCTCAGTGTAACTATGAGGATGATATAACCGCTTGAGCTGGAGGAAAGCGTGTGACTGAAATGCATTCTTTAAAATTTTGCCATCAACTCTGTTTAAACGAAGTTTGAAAATGTGCCTAAAAACGGAGTGGAAAAAAAACATGGTACTAGGCCACCACAGGCTGCCAAAACAGCTTCAATATGCTGTGACATCAATAACACAAACTCTACCAAACTGTACCAGAGAAGTAAAGCTTTGTTCAATGATTCGACGATCCAACGATTTGTGTTTCCCGGAGGAAACCCATGCAGACACGGGGAGAACATGTACAGACGGGACTTGGACTGCTCCACCTGGGGATCAAACCCAGGACCTTCTTGCTGTGAGGAGACAGTGCTACCCACCGAGCCACCGTGCCACCCCCTCAGGACATGGATAAAATAAACATTCTTTTAGATAAGGCCCCTGTTCAACCCCTAATTTCATACTCATTTTAAAACATACATTTTGAGGGTCACTCAGGTGGCGCAGCGGTAAAAACACACACTGGAACCAGAGCTGGGATCTCGAATACAACGTATCGAAGCTCAGCTCTGCCTGCCGGCTAAGGCTGAGCGACCACATAAACAACGATTGGCCTGTTGTTCAGATGGGCGGGACTAAGCCGGATGGAATCTCTCTGTCATGACTGGTGCAATTACGACCTCTGCTGGCTGACTGATGGCGCCTGCACAGAAATGAGAAAAGAGTGCTCTCAGGGTGTGTTTCTCCGTACACAACGCTGAGCTGCACTGCACTCGTCAAAGTGTAGGTGATAAGATGCATACAGCATGCTGCCCACGTGTCGCTTCGTTCTCCTCAATCAGAGCAGGGATCGGCATTGGTGGAGAGGAAGCATGATGCAATCGGGCAATTGGACGCGCTAAAAAGGGAAGAAAATGCATAAAGAAAATATTTTAAAAAACCATACATTTTGGACAGGTCATCAGTCCTGAGGTGTACGTTTTTTCCAGCCTGAAGAGTGAATAATTAACCGACGTGTTCAGTAATGAACTTACACTTGTGTGTATAAGAGAGAGAGAGTAGAAGAGCAAGAGCAGCTGTTTTTAATGGTGCAACTGGGGGTTGATTTTTTTTCTCCCCCTTGTGCAGAAATGTGTTTAGTTGCGTAATTAAACGATCGCAGCATGTTTTATAATTCCACTTTCACAAACAAATCACATATTAATCTCACTCCATTTAAAAGAACAAACAGTACACTGTAGTATTTATAAGTGTCTGTTGTGATTGTACAATTTCACTTCACTGATCACAACAAACCAGTTATAAGGATTAAAGAGACACGTTCAAAATTGCTTCTTTTGTAATGTTTACATTTTACAGATGACATTTTTTCCAGGAGCGTGCTGTTTTTCCTGATTAAAACCCAAAAAGTGTTTATACAGCACCAGCAGGTTTTTATTTTTTTTTGTTATTTATAACATATTTATTTGAATCAGTTGCGAAAGGTACATAAATATTTAAACTAGAGAAGTTATTCATTGTTATTATTTCTTAACTCATTCAATGTTTAATTCATTCATGGTTACCCGGTTTCAGAACGTTCAGGGTATGTGTTTTTCTTAGTTGGGTCTTAAAAAAAAAGAAATATGATAAAAACATGTACTAATAAAACAAATCTTGATTTATGGGTGACGTGCAGGATTCCCTGTTATCACTTTACTAGCAGATGTTTCCTAAATCTTAAGAAAAAGTATTTAGCCTGCATTTACATCCTCATTCACACAATTATTAATTATTGTGTGTACACAAATTCCAGCAATGTTTTTAAATTTTTTTTATTAATATTGGCCGCTCAGGTGGCGCAGCGGTAAAAACACAGGCTGCAATCAGAGCTCGAATACATCGTATCGAACCTCAGCTCTGCCTGCCGACTAAGGCTGAGCGGCCACATGAAAAACGATTGGCCTGTTGTTCAGATATGGGCGGGACTAAGCCGGTTGGGGTCTCTCTCTCATGACTGGTGCAATTACGACCTCTGCTGGCTGATTGATGGCGCCTGCACAGAGATGAGGAAAAAAATGCTCTCATGGTGTGTCTCTCCGTACACAACGCTGAGCTGCATCGCACTCGTCAAAGTGTAGGTGATGAGATGCATACGGCATGCTGCCCACGTGTCGGGGGGGTGTGGGTTAGTTTCGTTCTCCTCAATCAGAGCAGGGATCGGCATTGGTGGAGAGGAAGCATGATGCAGTCGGGCAATTGGACGCGCTAAAAAGGGAAGAAAAAGGGGAGAAAAATGTATTAATATTTTTTGTTGGGAAGGCGGGTGTGCAAAATTCACTATCGAATGTACATTTGGTTGAAGTGTAAATGGATTAGTGTAAAAAGATTAATAATAAAATCCTTTACAGGGTATCATTCATGTATTTAATGAAATGTTATCTGAAAAAAATAGACATGAAATAGTAATACACCGTTCTTATACCCTGGACAAGGTCCCAATTCATCTCAAGGCAGCACACACAGCTACATTTTCTCATTTACTTGCATAAAGGGGCAGTTGGAGTAAGCAAGACTCCTAAAGAAGGACACAATCAGTGATGCCCACCGTCTGATCAAGGCACCAGCATAAGTGGCAAAGGAGTTCAGAGAGCATAGAGCAGGAATCTGCCACTGGCTGGTAAATAGCAAAAAAAAAAAAAAAGCTATGAGTGCAGTTTTAAATTATTAACAATAATAATACCAATGATTAAAACAGCAATGCAATAATAACAACAATACAGTAATAATAACTGGGAGTGGAGTTTGAAACAATGTTTTCATGTCTGTATGAATTTCCTTCAGGTAATCCAGTTTCCTCTGACCTCCCAAAATATGCAAAAGCCGAATTAACTGCTCCTACCAACGAGAACGAGAATTCCTTCTGTGACACTAGCCAGAAAGAAGAGCTTAGCAAAAAAATTATAAACAAAGATTAAAGATTTAGGATTATATTATTAATCTGGTCTAATCATTATAATAAACTTAGTTCATGACCCAGACGGCAGTTGAGGGCATCCCTCTAGTACTAACTGAGCGAGCTTATATACTGTGGGTGCAACATGATGCAGTTTTGTTTAGTCTTACTCAACCACAAAGATTGTCTTAGGGGAAGTTTTTCCATCTCACGTCTTATGTGGTTACATCTGCCCAAACAAACTCCAACAAACAAGCCAAAGTTAGCAGGTTGCTCAAGAATGTTCAGTCAGAACAGACAAACAAATAAGTTCAGGGGTAAAAACATTTTAAAACCGATGCTGTCAATCACAAACAGGTGTAACAGAGTAGAATTGGTTGGAGGAAGTCAAAGAAGCAGACTCAATCACTTAAAAATGTAACCTCGCTGTGCATTTTTCCACCTAATTATTTTTCTTTGTTTTGTTTTAAAGACATGGACTTAGCAGAACAGGACACAACTATTCCAAAATGTAGATTTAAATAAAAATACATTTTCACAATCAGATTAGATAACAGTTGTAGTCATAAAGCTTCAGACAAATGATTGTTGGTCTGATATTGCTTCTAGTGGCAGTTTGAAAGTTGGTAGTAATTGTTACAAACAACACAGTGGACCTGTCAGAAAACCTAGTGATCGCTCTACATAGACGCATTTTACATCATACTACGCTTCAGAGAAGAAGGCATGTCTAAATTCTAAGATGCCTTAAAATACTTCTACTGAGGTGCCTTAATTCGAAGTGATAATCTGACTGAATAACAAGGGAGCATTTAAAGGGGAGAAAATGCATAAAGAAACAATATATATATATATAAATGTTTGTATGTGTTTGTATGTAACAATTTCATGGCTGTGTGGTGTTTTATCTGTTAGCAATCAGCAAGCTTAAAAAAAATTGTCAAATGGGGTGTCTGCATACTTTTGGCCGTGTAGTTCATGTACCGTTAGACTGGTGTGGTTTTTATTGGCACAGGTCTGTGAAATCCAAATATTAAAACTGCAAGTCATAAATACGTTTGAGCTAAATCTAGCAGTCTTACAACAATTCTGCACACAGATGTGTTTGTGTTCGTAAAACATGCCATGGCCTTTTTAATACGACTCATTATTAATAAAGCTGTGGTAGGGCTTGGAACGGGTGCAGGTGCTTTGCCACAGGTGTCCCAGCTGTTTGAACTGGATCGACTCCAGGTGAAGGATTTGCCAGGAATCCAGTTTCTTTGGTGTAACGAGCTGCATGTTTCTATTAAGAGCTAGCAATACTTTTTCAGATCTGTCTGGTTTGTGTCTAAAGGCGTGCTCTTATTAGGCTGGACTCAGTATTTTCCAGCGTCGACCGTTTGCACGAAGAATAACTCTTGCTTTGTTTGTTCTGCTTCTGGTTGTCTATTTACTTGCTGCAGATTTTTTCTTTATTTTGTCTCAATGTGCTCGACTTCTCATGAGAGCGCCAATAACAAAATGTTCTTGGGTTTCAATAGTGTGTTATTAATTATTAGTAAAGGAACAAAAATTGCCGTTGGATGTAAGCTCACCAAATGAGTTTTATTTTCTGCTATACTTGCCTTCAATTGTTATAGGCAGGTATTAAAACCTGGTATATCCATTTCTTGTTCCCAAACATGCCATAGAATGCTGTGCCTCATGTATAGATTTATGTTTTTGGAGATAAAATCTGAAGCAGTGTGTTAATAAAAGCAGTAAATATATTTTTGTTGCCTGGATATAATTAGGTGATTTACAGTGGTACCTTGAAACTCGACGTTAGTTGGTTCTGGGAGTAACATTGAGTTTTAAGGTATTTTTTCTCATAAGGATGTATGGGAACCCTGTTAATGTGTTCCGTGGTCCGGTAGAACTGCATATATTTTATATTCTATACATATAGGCTTATAGGGTTGTTTTTTGACACTTATACATTGAAGATAACACAAATATAATATAAAAACACTGAAATATAATTGAAAAACTGTTAAAAATCAATATAAAAACCTGCACTTTTACTTTTTCTCAATCATGGAGATGCTTGATCTTAAAATACCATATTCCGTGCAGTAAAGGTGCATTCACATGAGAAGAACTGACTATACAGTTATTTACTATTGAGTGTGGCGGTGCACAAAGCTTAACGTGACTTATTGTACTAAAACGAGAGAGGAATTTTATTAGCAAAGAGTCTTTCTTTTAATACATTGTCACATTAAGCTTTTTTATATATATATATATTTTCTTTATGCATTTTCTCCCCTTTTTCTTTTGACTTTTTAGTGCGTTCAGTTGCCTGATTGCGTCATTCTTCCTCTCCACTAATGCCGGCCCCGGCTCTGATTTGAGAAGAACGAAGCTAACCCACACCCCCTCCGACATGTGGGCAGCAGCCGTATGCATTTTGTCACCTACACTAGACGAGATCAGCTGCGGATCAGCACTGTGTACGGAGAGACACACCCTGATCCACACTATTTTCCCCACCTCTGTGCAGGTGCCATCAACCAGCCAGCAGAGGTCGTAATTGCATTAGTTATGAGAGAATCCCTGTCCGGCTTAATGCCCCGCCCCAATATGAACAACAGGCCAATCGTTTTTCATGTGGCTGCTCAGCGGAAAGCAGACTCTCTCGGAAAAGCTGATTCTTACAATTCTTACAATTCTTACAATTTCTCATCACCCTGAGCTGTAACACAAGATTAAAAGTGAAACAGTGAGGAAAATACAGCTGAACACAGATACATGTAGATGCTTTCAGAGTGGATTTGATGGTTGTTCCACACAAATCCAGATTCGTTCCATAGTCACACTTTGATGATGTTTTACCGCACCGTTCTAGCCAAGTGCTGAGCCAAGTGACAGTCACACTCAAGTTGAGTTTAAGGGTACACATTTCTTGACGAAGGGCTTCTAGATTCAAAGATTGTGAGTTAAGGGGACGATGAGTTACAAGGTACTATTGTATATTGTAAAAACCCAACCTACATTCTATCTATCATCTATCTATCTATCTATCTATCTATCTATCTATCTATCTATCTATCTATCTATCTATCTATCTATCTATCTATCTATCTATCTATGCTGAAATTAAAGAGTGCTCATGTGGATTGCACAGGGTTTTCAAGTCGAGAGAGAGAGGTTTTATTGTCATTTCAGCTATATACGAGTACATATTAAAACGAAACAACGTTCCTTCAGGACCAGGGTGCAACATAGAACAAAAAGTGCAAGACAGTAAAGTACAGTGCAGGTAGACAACAGTACAATAAATACAAAATGACATTCATAGTCTAAAGATTAATTAAGGAACTTAAGACTAGAGACAATTGTTGGTCAGTACATGGTACTGAGTAAATAATGGGTGAGGTAGAAAAACATATTCTGATATGCAAAGTAAATGTTTCAAGTATAATTCTGGCATATAACATTTCAGTTTAGAATTAGAATAGTTTTGTGTCCAGATGTTCAGGTATTGTACAGCATAAGTTATGTGTATCAGTCAAATCAAGTCAGACACATTTATATAACGCTTCTTACAATGAACATTGTCTCAGATCAACTTTGCCCCTGTTGAGCAAGCCGAGGGCGACAGTGACAAGGAAAAACTCCCTTAAAAATTACAGGAAGAAACCTTGAGAGGAACCAGACTCAGCAGGGACCCATCCTTCTTGGGTGGCCTGGAGGAGTTCTTTACTGTTTAATCCAGTCTTTGAGGAAGACCTGGACATTATAAGTTCTGGACATTTTTGGTGCAACATGCCAGATTCCCGTCCCATCTATTAGGGGCGCACCAGGTTCTGGACATTTTATTCTACAGCACATACTGTTGATCACATCCTACAGTCACATTGTTTAATTACACATTTATTGTCTTTTTCTTCCTTTTAAATGTCACGTGTCTGTAGATCTGTAACATGTCTGTAAGCTGTATATAATTCCAGAAAAATTCAGAAAATATCACATTATCTTATTCAGCCTGACAGATTAATCCAAACTAGCATATTGTTTTGGTAAATTTACGGCCTTACTGTCATTCTGCAATGTGATCCTAAATCTAATCACTTAAAATTGAGCTTCATACTAAACTAGCAAACAATTCAGACAAATAATTCAAATAAACACAGTTCATATTTAGCTGGTGATGCTCATTGAGAGGAAATATGTGTTACACAATTGCCCCAGGCTGTGTGAGGTAAGTGTGTGCCCCTTATGTGTGAGAAGCTAAGTTCTCAGTGCTAATCACCCACAGCTTTCTCAGGAAGCCCCTGAACTTCCTATTGAACTTGACCCCATTTCCTGTTGGGGTCATAGTAGCCGTATTGTTTTCTCCGTGGCTCTTCCTCTGGATGCTCGTTCCCTGTTCACACGGATATTTATTTACAGTTCAAAAACTTGAAACACTTCAGGATATTAGCATTAGCTACTGATTAGGTACTGATTAGCTATGTTGGCACAATGCTAAATTCCAAGTAACTAAACAACAGATTTAGCTAATCACTCCTGACATTATGGGCCCCCTGAATATTTATGCTCTCCACAACAACATTTTTGTTACCCTGTTTTTGGTATAACACTATAAGTTTGGATATTACTTTCACCACACAATTAGCTTGCTTGCAAAGTAAGCTTTAAATATGTATAACTTAACATGTACATTTAAATATATTTACAATTTTAATCTCCAATTTTAAAACATTACTATTAAAACTATCCAAATTGTTTAGCCAATTTTAAAAATAATAATAATGCCTGTGGTTTTAATATTAAATTTATATTAATACCCAGTGTTTTGAAATGAGATGTTCATCAAGCCTATGGTCAGGTGGCAGTCTATTACACTAACACACCTCCGCTGAGATCTGGGTTTGAATCTCAGCAGTGCCATCAGTCTGCCAAGCATCTACAAAGACATGATTGGCTATGTCT
Source organism: Trichomycterus rosablanca (assembly GCF_030014385.1). Taxonomy (NCBI): domain Eukaryota; kingdom Metazoa; phylum Chordata; class Actinopteri; order Siluriformes; family Trichomycteridae; genus Trichomycterus; species Trichomycterus rosablanca. The sequence continues at coordinate 35,870,015 of NC_085994.1, forward strand.
AAGTTTGGTGGATGGCGAAAGGCTTGCGATGGACTGGCGCCCTGTCCAGGGTATTCCTGGCTCGCGCCCAGTGTTTCATAAAAATTAATTATTAATTCACATTTTTTTGTATATTATATATTGTCTTGTCTAGTATTGGTGCATCTTTCACTTGTTTAAAAATCCTTTTTTTTTTGGAAGGCGGGGTGTTTTAGTGCCTCTATTGATCACACTTCTGTAAATGGTTTCCGAGGTATTAAGGTATTGAAAGCCCCTTTTCTCACTATCTCATATTGAAACCCATATGAACACTTTATTGTGCAGCTGCCTCCTCCCCACTGGAAATGCAATCAGTATATTTAGCTTTTTAGTTTGTTGGGTGCTGAAAAGCACATTCATGTGCAGTGGAGGGAAGAGAGGCTGCTGAAAGTATTGTTGTTGTTGTTCCTGGAAAGTGTCAGAGATTATCAGAATTCCCTTGGACCCTACCATCACTGGAGAAAAGCTAGCCCGAAAAAAAAAACAATGTGCGATGGTTATAAGGTCAAACAAACAAAATATAAATACTACAAATTAATAAAAAAACAAGAAATATTATTTGTTATGTAACTGAAATCTATATAGATGTTCCACAAATTTACTGTTTTATTTTCTCACAGTCATCTTTTATCTGGGGACCTTTATTAAGACCTTATGTCTGTCGTGCAAATCCTGAATATTTATGCTGGAATGTTGGAGCATTCTTCATTCATTAATTCTGAAGAGAAGTGTCTACTTTTAATTCTTTCTTCGCATATCCCAGCTTGTGTGGAAGCTGGGGTCAGAGCGCAGGGTCAGCCATCTTACGGCGCCCCTGGAGCAGACAGGGTTAAGGGCCTTGCTCAGGGACCCAACAGTGGCTGCATAGCAGAACCTGGATTTGAACCGCCAATCTTTCGGTTGATAGCCCAAAGCTCTACCCACTAGGCTACCGCTGTCCCTCACTACCACTGTCCCTTTGGTCCATAAATTAATGTGACAAGGAATTAGGATTATTCAGGCTAGTCAATGTTTCAATTGTCCAGTTTTGATTAACCTGTAGCCTCCAGTAGATTCCTGTTCTTTGCCAATAGAACCTGATGTGATCCCTCCAAGGTTGTCATGTGGTTGTCATGCCTTCCTGTCAGCTTGAAGAAGTTTGGCTGCTCTCTTTTGACCTCTATTATCAACAAGACATCAACAAGCACAACTGCCATTTACTGGATTTGTTTTATTATTATTATTATTATTATTATTATCAATATTATTATCATTATTATTATCATTATTATTATTATTATGTATAATTCTGTGTTAACTCAAGAGACTTTTGTCAAACTTTGAATGATGAGCTGTTTTTTGATAAGCTCCAACATTCATACCATGGTCACTCAGATCACATTTTCTTCATTCTGATGTTTCATGTGAACATTAACTGAAGCTCCTGACTCATGCCTGTATTATTTCATGCATTGCAATGCTGCCATATGACTAGCTGATCGTATCATTACATGAATGAGCAGTATGCATGCACCAGGCAACATTAAAGCATAGCTGCTACCTTTAGGCCATAGTGTGCATTTCCAAGTTTTTTTCATATCAGCCTAACAAAACATATAAATAGTAAAACAGTGGTTAGCTTATTATTTTAGAACTGGATTATTATTGCACAAAATGAATATTTTGTCAAAATAATTTAAATAAATCTTTTTGTGAAAACTTTTGTGAAGTTAAGCTACTTTTCAGTCTCAAATTTTAAGTGGAACTACAAGTTTCCTTAAATAAGGAATTGTAAGCAATTATACCCTTCCACTATTCTGTCAAAAATGAAAATGGCATGTTTGCATCATCCAGTATGAAAAAAATCACCCATACCAGATACATAGCTCAACCAGGAAACACAAATCACTCTGACATTTGAAAGGTAATACTACCATTGTGCACAATGACCTTAATCACCATACAGATCCAGTATTGCTGCTCAGACATAGACAACAATAGTGTCACCAACTGTACACATTCTTAGATTATTTATGCTTAATCCCCAGTGTTAAATTTACACCTAGATTGTTCATTTAAATCCTGTAGGAGACAAGCATCGATTTAAACCTAAGTATGTTCCTCTGCTTCAGAATAGCCTGTTGTGTTGGACAAGGAAGAGTGATGAATGAAGTCATTGTGGAAGCTCTGTGTCTCCCTTCTCAGGGTGTATCCCCAACAACAGGTCAGATTTCCTGTGAAAACAATCCACTTTCTTGTCCTTTAGTTCCTGAAATTTTGCCTGAAAATGTAATATCATTATCAGTACCCCAACAAACATACTTACCCATATTCATTCACAGTTATTCATTCTCACTCCTGAGTAAAAACAGGAAAGCATTGAGTTCTTCTTTATCTTGGCAGAACGTGGCTTCCGACAGGAGTGTAATGAGTATAACGAGTAATTGGTGAACGGGAATCAGGCCAATGTTTCTCGCCTGCTCCTTTCATCTCATCCAACATCACAAGGACCAGAAGGTGGCTGTGGTTAGAAAGCAGCAGGGATGTCTGATTTCCCATAGATCACATGGTATAACATGATGCGTAGGTGTGTATAACAAAAAGTCATGCACAGTTTAAGGAGAGATGCTACACTCATTTATTTATATGACCCGTTGATTCACTCTCAAACGTTTCCCAGAATCCCTCAGCCATGTGATGAGCAACACGTATGCACATTCTATTTTACGACGAATGAAGTTTCACACCACTCTATTGGGCATAAGTTGCACTTTGTAGCTTTTAGAATGATAAGTAGTTTTCTTATGCCATTTGCTAGCTTGTAGAATGCATAATTATATGTTTAAGGGGGGCATTACAGATGTTCTTGAACACTACTATAATGTTACTATAATTAAGCCCAATCCAGAAAGCCATTTGAAAGGTTCTAGGCTAAGCTAGGAAGGTTGGGAAGTGTTTGTTATTGTTAGAATGTTGATATTTAGGTTATTGATCATTATTAGGTAAGTGGAACACCATTTGAGTCTAGAATGGGTTCTAGAATAAGTTATAGAATAACAAGTAGGCTTATCTTTTATTTGGTATTTTAAAATGTCATTACACAGGGTCTAGAACACTGTTATGTAGGTTCCATCATGTTATTACATAGGCTCTAGAACACTTATGTACATTCCATCATGCTATTACACAGGCTCTAGAACACTCTTAGGCAGGTTCTATCATGCTATTACACAGGCTCTAGAACACTTATGTACATTCCATCATGCTATTACACAGGCTCTAGAACACTCTTAGGCAGGTTCTATCATGCTATTACACAAGCTCTAGAACACTTATGTACATTCCATCATGCTATTACACAGGCTCTAGAACACTCTTAGGCAGGTTCTATCATGCTATTACACAGGCTCTAGAACACTTATGTACATTCCATCATGCTATTACACAGGCTCTAGAACACTCTTAGGCAGGTTCTATCATGCTATTACACAAGCTCTAGAACACTTATGTACATTCCATCATGCTATTACACAGGCTCTAGAACACTCTTAGGCAGGTTCTATCATGCTATTACACAGGCTCTAGAACACTTATGTACATTCCATCATGCTATTACACAGGCTCTAGAACACTCTTAGGCAGGTTCTATCATGCTATTACACAGGCTCTAGAACACCATTAGGCAGGTTCTATCATGCTATTACACAGGCTCTAGAACACCATTAGGTTGGTTTTATCATGCTATTAGACAGGCTCTAGAACACCATTCTTTCATGCTATCAGACAGGCTCTAGAACACTATTATGTACGTTCTATCATGCTCTTAGACCGGCTCTAGAACACTATTATGTACGTTCTATCATGCTATGACAGGCTCTAGAACACTATTATGTACGTTCTATCATGCTCTTAGACCGGCTCTAGAACACTATTATGTACGTTCTATCATGCTATGACAGGCTCTAGAACACTGTTATGTACATTCTATCATGCTCTTAGAACGGCTCTAGAACACTATTATGTACGTTCTATCATGCTATGACAGGCTCTAGAACACTGTTATGTACATTCTATCATGCTCTTAGAACGGCTCTAGAACACTATTATGTAGGTTCTCTCATGCTATCAGACAGGCTCTAGAACACTAGGTTCTATCATGCTGTTACGCAGGCTCTAGAACACCATTAGGTTGTTTCTGGAATGGCATTTAATAGGTTCTAGAACTCTAAAGTTTGGAGGTGCCCATCAGTTAGTTCTACCATTTTTAGAATGCCATTAGGTAGGTTCTAAAATCATTTGCTTCATTTTAAAATGTCAATGTAGGTACCTGAATGTCAATCTTAATCTATTACATTCTTTCTCACCTTCTCCAGTGGTTGAACTGACATTTTTGCTCACCCCTTAAAATAAAAATAATGGAGAGTCTGACATACAAAAGATACCTGAGGATACGCACTAGTGGTGATACGTTACGATTCTGGTCAGTTGTGTTATCTTACATTTGTTTCTATATTATCTTAAATGTAAACTTTATTTTTGGGATTTTGTAGGCTCTGCAAATGGTAAGGTTTGACTTTGTTGTCTTGTTTACAGCTTTTATGTTTGCTATAGTGCTTAATATTATGTTCCCATCTGTTGTTCTCAGACCTTGGAGCAGACACAAGAATGTCTGTTCACTTTAGCTAAATTTAATCCATTCAAGAGCTAAAAATAGCAAAGCCACGCAAATGGTGATTCACAATTTCCACCATTGTTTTGATGTGGTTCCTGAGTGGCCGTTGACCCACAATGTGTCTACAGTACAAAAGCCTACTCGCACACACACATACACAATTTGGCGTTTGCACTTCTTTTTCTTGTTTCTAAATGATTAATGTGCTCAGATCACCACATCCTGCTTTTTTCAAACGATTTTGCAGCCCCAGGAATGAATTTTATAATTACTGTAGTCCAGGAAAGGCCAGTCTGTTCTCATCACTCCTGTTTTAACTCAGCAGGTTTACCAGGTGTATTGGATCAGTGGACCTTTAGCATGAAACATTTTCAAAACGACTAGGATGAGAATCAGCAACTCCAAGTCAAGTAGTGTTTATTTTCTCAGAGTGAGATGAGAGAACCTACCTTGAAGTAGAAGAGTTCAATAATCTCAGGACCTTAGTCACAACTAATGGGAAAATGGAGCATGAAATTGAGAAGCTGATTGGATAAGCAGTAACAGTCACTGTAATGTTCTGTGGTGGTGAAGCAGGAGAAGAGCTTTCTGTGTACTGGCCAATTCATGTTCCCATGCTAATTTATGATAATGTGCAGGGGGGGATAAATGAAAAAATAAGGATGGTAAAAACACTGGGTTACCCAGGAGATGTTTCATGTTTTTACATGCCACACGTGCCATGTGGAACATGCCACAAGGTAGAGACCCTGGCTGGTACAGACCCAAAACCTGCTGGAAGGATTATATCTTAGCTGGCTTGAGAATACTCCTCTCACCTGGGGATAGAATCAAATGTAAGATATGGAATTGTCTCCATAATTTAAATTGTATTAATAATTATCTTGACTGAGAACTCCGTAGTTCCTGATTGGGTTCTGTTTTTTAGATGTCCCATAAATAATGCAAACTCATTATTGCTGTGCCTATGGAGAACGCCTTTATCTCTAGATAGATCATTAGTAAACTAAATATATGTATAAATCTGATTATTCTAATTAAAGATGCCATCCGTCTCCATCTCGCCAGCATACCTTTAGACAGACTGTACAAAAAGTTAAGCCAGTTTCGACATTTGTTTAGATTTTGTTCATATGGGGTAATGCAGTCGAATGAAAGACCAAACCCCACTTTTGCTGAGCACTTACAACACTGTCTTATAAGCCGTATCAATCACACAAATTGTCAGACAGGTACCTATAATGGCACCTGTTTATGAGCCCCTAATTCCGGCTTTCTGGCTGTCATAATAATAAGATGCTATATTTAATATTTTAATACTTAGTTTATCCAGTAATCCTAAAAAAAACTCTGCAGACTGCATACACATTTTTAAACTTTATGTTCCTTGAGTTGTTGTCATGGTAGGCAAATTATTCCTGCCCACGTTGGAGTTCTCAGTTTCAGACCAGCAGCATTTTGATGCCTAAACCACATTCTTTTTGCTGGCTGAGAATGTGCTTTTTGCAGGGGAGAGGTGCATAATGGATATAGATTAAGCATAGCCATTGGAACCAACACCAGTGTCTCCTGGCAGACTCCTTTGCATGAGGGACTATAGCTGGTTAGGTCTACGCAGGAGCTCTGTCCCCGTAGGGCAGTTTCAGATCTACCTGATTCATCAGGTCATCATTAACCTTCCTAATGAGGGCCAGATTGTGGTGAGATTGTTATGTAAAAGAAGCTCGCCGTGGGCCGCAGTCTGAAGCTCCCTGTGGGAGAGAGGGCGAGAGTGTTCGCCTGTATTTGTATAAGCATTCGATTCTGTGTACAGTGTGTGTGTTCATGCTCGAGAGGGGGCAGTTTCCTGTTGCCTTTCCAGAGGAAAATTGCCCAAAGCACTCGCTATCATGCTCTTTTCCTTCTTTACTTTACTACCACAGTCACTGGCATGGTTTTATACTCCTCTAAAATATGTTTAATTGGTCCCTATCAGACACCAGATCTGCAGCATGAACTGATTGCTGGAAAAACAAGGCCTAACTTTTCAACAACTATTGTGGGTTGATTTTAGGTAAGACATTGAGTTGCTCCAACATCATCATCTATTTATGTAAGATGTTTATTGTGAATTAGACACTAGATGTTCACATTAAACATTTGAACTATACTTTTAAAACCATGAACATGGGCGCCTCAGAGCAAGAAGGTCCAGGATGGGTTTTTGTTTAGAAGTTCTTGGTCTGGCCGCTCAGGTGGCGCAGCGGTAAAAAGACACGCTGCAACCAGAGCTGGATTCTGAGTACCTGGTATCGAATCCAGCTCTGCCTCCCCGGTTCGAGGCTGAGTGGCTCTATGAGCAACGGTTGGCCGGTTGCTCAGTTGGGGGGTGGGACAAAGAACCGGATGTGGGTCTCTCTCTGTCAGAATGCGATTACGACCTCTGCCGGCTGATTAGAAGCACCTGCACAGGGATGAGGAAAAAGTGCCCTTAGGGTGTGTCTCTCCGCATGCAACGCTAGGTGGCGCCAAACTCATCAATGTGTGGGTGGCAAAAATGCATCCGGCTGCTGCTCATGTTTCGGAGGGGATATGGGTTAGCTTCGATCTCCTCAGTCAGGGCAGGGTTCGGCATAGACAGAGAGGAAGCACGATGCAAATTGGATGTGCTAAAGGGGGTAGAAAAGGGGGGGGAGAGAAGTTCTTGGTCTGGTTTAGACAGGTGTTGATGAAATCTTGCAGCTTTTGGTTCAGACTCTTGTACTTTAGAAAATTTTAACATTACTTCTGCTTCAGTGTTTAACAATGATGTGTATACAGACAGTGTTTGACAGTGTATGTGGTAATCTTTGGCTTTAAAGTGGCTGTTTGACCAAGAAGAAAGAGCTTCATTGGTTCCAGAGTCCATTGCTTCCAGAGTTAGTTTGGAGCTCAGTAGTGAGTGTTGCAATCAAGATCAAATGGTTTTGACTTGCTTCTGCACTCACTGTTCAGTCTTTTGATGGTGATCTGTTGCTCTGAGACATTTCTACCTTACGATTATTGTAATTACAGTCGGAGTAGCTTGAGCAGGGTTCACAGTTATAGACCCGCTCTAGACCATAAATGTCTCTACTACTAATCACTATGAACTATCACTTTAAACTTGATGCATATTATCAATAGGTGTGAATAAAATAGCCAGCCTCACTGATAAGGTGCTACATGCCATGTAAGTGACAAAAAATCCCAGACTACGCTCAGGGAAAGAATAACCACAGGGAAAGAATTCACTTTAAAGATCTACTGTGCACTGAAAATGAACTTCTGCTTCGTTTTTTGAGACGACTGTTTTGGAAAATGCTTGGTCAGCACAAAACAGCTCTCCTCACGATGCTTATGGAGCCGACAGCTGCGCTCAGGCTGCCCAACCTCGCTCTCATAGACTCCAGTCATGCCATTCGCATGCAATAATGCTGTGGGAAATGACCCCCCACACGCACATGCAGGCCTTCTATGTGTCATGCATTAACCCACCCCAGCGGCTCATTAAATATTATTTTACCCTTAGGATTGGAAACCCTGACCTAAGGTAGGACTAAATTGAGACGCATAAAGAATAAAAGAAAATCACTCCTGTTCTAAAAGCTTTAGTTAGGAGGTCTCGCTGTTTAGGCCAGCTTGTGTCTTTGGCCTGATTTTAATATTAGTCATTGTATAAGATGCTGTGAGATTAACGGCAGCTGTTTTTCGTTTTTTGTTCCTTTTTCCTAAGCACTTCAGGCCGCATGCGGTCTGGAATGAAGTGCTTAGGTGAGTGAGAGTGTGGTGGCTTAATGCTGAAATAAATCTAATACCTGTTCCAGTTCTAACTTTACCATTAACATGCAGCTATTCAAGTACTAATTTAGCATCAATTTACCACCAAATCTGATGCTTTAGTTTGTGTTATTTAAATAAGTAGTTAAATAGGGTTTCATGAAGTTTATAGCTTAATCTTAATTCATAATTAATCATGTAGAATTTGTGGGCTGCCCTTTATACGGTACCGTGTACTAACATCAAGCTGTGTTTGATAATTGAAATGTTATGTGCTCTTAACATGCTTACAATAAAGAAAGCACAAAAAGTCTTTCTGCATATGACATGCCTAGTCATACAGGCTACATATTATGTAGGAACATATATAGCTATGGTTTTCTTTTGTTTGTTTTTGTTTTAAATAAAGGTGAAGTAAAAATGGTAAATCTAAAATGGTACGGTATATATCTTCTATTTATAGGCCACACTGTTGACTATTAAGATGACAGAAGAAAATTAACAAGTTACTCTTATAATACATTATTACACCACCAAGTCATATAAAACATGTAAAACTAGGACTGTTTCAAGCCCCTTTAATGCCAAGTTGCCACTTTTGGGCCCCTGAGTGAGGCCCTTAATCCTCAAATGCTTGCGTTGTATTCAGTCACAACTGGAAGCAGTTTTGTATAAAAGCATCTGTGCCACAGATGTAAAAGCATGTAAATGTAATTACTGTAATTAAATGCAATTTACTAATTTGAAAAATAAAAGTGCTGTTGGTGCCTTAAAACTAATTTTTATTCATTTATTTTTTTAGCATAGATTTTCTTTATTTATTAGAATAGATTGTTTATTTTTGAGAAATCCTACATACATACATTTTTAAATAATAATTTTTAAATAGAGTTAAACCACTGCAAAAAAAGTACTTCTTTCTGCTCTTAAATACATTCTCAATACTCTACAGTCTTCAAAAACATAAAACCTTGGCATTCCAGTCATTATGGGGTTGAAACCCATGGTAATATCTTTATATAACAGTGATAAATGAACATCTTTGAAAGCACACATGCACTCGAATACTCAAGGTTAATGCTCTTTAAAATCTATTTTGATGTGATGAATACTTTCTGAACAGTTAAGGGTGACAGAATCAGTGCTTGGGCTTCTCTGAGTAGTGCAAGTATTTGCCCTTTGTGTGATTAGAAGTAGATCACACAGTTTAATCCAAAGGGTTTATGTATTTTTAATCATAAATATAGCATTTATTAACATAAAACACTATACATAACGTAAAATATAAAAATACTACAACATACTCTACTGTGAATGGAAATAGATAGAGATTTGAGATGTAGCCCTCCAGCTGATGCATCAGTGAAGCATGGTAGTTCTGGATGTTGTTCCAAAATGTTTAATCCTGAAATACTGTATGCACCCCTGTAAAACAATCATCTTATTTCTAATTGCTTGTTAATTTTTTTGCACCCAGTCGTGGCCAATTGGAGTTTATCTTTTTCTCGTCGTTGCTGCCACCCCCACTCCCGATCGAGGAGGGCCGAGCCTGCCTCTCGCGCCCTCGGACACACATGCAGATTGCCTCTTTTCACCTGGTAGAGGTGGGTAAATTAAGAATGAGTGAAAAATAAATTCCATCCAATTAAATAACAGGATGCTAAAAGGTGAGATATTATTATGTTGGCTGAAGCTATGAGCTGAAGCTGAGGCGTTAGCATGTATTGTAGATCAGGATAGTGATCCAAATAACAAATGTTAACAAAAAGTTAAAGATCTGCAGTTAATGCCAGGGTAACAGGCTTCTAATATATCTATCACATACATTTTAAACTGAGCTTAACTCAATTTAACTCTGGATAGGGGGGATATGTTCTTTATTTTTTGTTAAGGAATCTGTTTCTTGTTTGGTATAAATTGTTGCACACATCCCCTCACCCTCCACTTAGCAGAAAGTGTCAGCACATGCTAAGCAAATGGCATGAACTATAAATAGACTGCAGGAATTTTTGAAGTGTTTGGCTTTTACTGCAATGTTTTTGGTTGTCGTTGCTGTTCCTTCTCTCTTCGTGTCGTCCGTCATTACAATAATGATTTTCTTGGTAAGAATTTTCCATTGGAATATTTTTATTGCTATTTTCCATTGCACATTTTAAGACAGACAGAATTCCTTATAGAGGAACAAAATCTTACAGTTCCACCGAGGTCTCAGGGCGCCATGGTGTTACAAGGATTGGTTTAGGACAATTACTTTTTATAGACCTGACTACTCAAGCTCGGCAAGACTGAATGCTCTGTGTTATATTACTGCTGTGCTTTACTGGTACATGTATTTAAATGAGAGTGTGGGCAGAAATCAGGTGATGTGTTTCATTTCAATAGACCACCAACTTGCTGTTGTCATTCATTTAATAAATACATTCATTCAATAAATACATTCACCTGTATTTATTCACCTATACAAGATTTTTTTCTTGTTGGACATCCCATTTTAGAACCATGGGAATTACAGCCAATGTGGACAATACTTCCACTGGTGTCTATAAAATGTTTAAGGTCTTGCAAAAGTTTCTTATACAAATTGCTCTATTGGTGCAGTGGATCTCCTCTCTCAGCTTATCAGCTCATTAGTTTTCATCATGGTCACGACATACCTTGAACACTTGAATCTCTAAGTAGCAGAAAGAGACTTTGCTTCGATGTCAGGACATCATTTCGTATTCGTTTGACATGTAAATGTAGGTGTTGTAAAGATATAATTTCAAAATAAATATGAATTTGCTTTCTGACTATTTTTGTGTCAGGTACAAATAACTCTTCTGTAAGTCACTCTGGATAAGAACATCTGCTAAATGCTGAAAATTTTAATGTAAATGTAGATGGTGTTAATACACATCACAACTGAAGCAGCTGAAGGCTGATTATTGAATTCCAATGGTTTTAAGATCAGAAATATTATGCAGAGGGTGAATAATTGTGACAAGGCAGTATTTAAAAAATATCCTGCTACTTTAGAAACATCATTCATTTTCTTTCATTATTTACATTGTTCAGCTGATAAAGACACAATTTAAAGCTGAATTTAGCCCTGCAAAAATATTTCTGTTTGCAACTGTATATTTTTGTCATAATTTCAAACCTGCAATAAACTTAAATGTGACAAAGAACAGCTGCATCATTAATATTCCAAAATTGACATTACATATGTGTATCTTAGATATGTATGTAAACATTCGACTTCAGCTGTATATTTATATAAAGTATTTTGGTATTTGTAATCAGGTTCAGATTGCTAAACACCACAATAATATTAAAATAGTATAAAAAAGCTTTCACCAAAACTCTTCCTTTTATTTATTGACATTTTCCCATCTGACTACTGGATTCAGTCCTGTGTTTGATCTGGCCACACAGTGTTTCTTGGTGTAGCTGGACTATATGATGGATATCGATGTAGGGAGTTATTTTTGGCGGACCGTGCTATAGAAACATGCTTATTTTTAATGCGTGTAGACACGTGATTAGATGGGTTTGGTATTACATCATGTGTTTAACAAAGACACACCTAAGAACATGGTCACAACAGAGATCTGATTATTTTTTATTTCGACCTGATGTCTGTAAAGAAGATAAATGAATATTACCTAATGTGTGCTATTCTTGTGCGATGTTGGGTTTTCCCTGTGTGAGAGGGATCATTTATTTATGTTGCCTACCATCCATTTTTGCATAACATTCTCTTTATTATGGATGTAGTTGCTCTGGATCTTTCCGTCTCTAGTCATGCTGTTATGTCTCTTTATTCTTGTGATTAATATTGTTTTCCTAGCACTCTCTGTAAGCTAATCCTACTTAGCTTAATGTCAAATGTACACATAAGAAAATGATTACGTACAGATTTCAGCATATGAACTGTTATTATATAAAGACCATTTGATATGTAAGGATAATTCAGGGCAGATGGAAGGTCTTTATAATACAGATACACATGTACAGTACAATGAAATTGTTTTTCCACATATCCCAGGTTCTTTGGAAGGTGGGGTCAGAGCTCAGGGTCAGCCATCGTACGACGCAGAGAGTGTTAAGAGCCTTGCTCAAGGGCCCAACAGTGGCTGCATGGCAGAGCCAGAATTTGAACCAACAACCATCTAGTCTACCCATTAGGGGCATGAATTGTCTTGACTTGCTGGGTTTTTTAGTTTAGTGCTTGGAATTAGCTCTGTTGGGTGTTTTTTCCTTAAACCTGATCAATCTTAATCTGGTTCTTGTTCTACTTGTTAGCATGTTTGTGACTTGAGCAAGTTTAAAAACTCAATGTGACCCTATTTCTGAATACGTTTTGGACTGTCTACTTATAAAAGAGCAACTTACAAACTGCTTACAAACAATATACTTGTTTGATAGTGGGTTCAATAAACCTAGGCTAGGTAAAGCCTGTTTGGCTGTGGACAGAGACACCTATGTTCCAGCAGCTTTTAAAAATAGCAAACCTGTATTTTGGGTGGTTTATGGGTTACATCTAACCATTCAGATTAAATTTTTTTTCTCTCAGCATAGGGTGAAAGTTTGGCAAGGAGACCACTGCTTTACGTACTTTGTAATGGGTGCAGTCAAACTGTTTATATGGGCACAGAAAAGTCATCTTCGCCAAGAGTGCCAATAATTGTGAAGCTGTGGGTATGCAGGGTAATGTAAAAACGTTTATACGAGTACATTCTGTACTGATGTTCTGGATCCTCATTTCTTTCATTCGTATAAGTGAGTTTGACTTATCTTTTGTCTGTAATCAATAACGCGTAACCCCAGTGTACCTCATTCACAGGCTTGTAAGATTTCACTTGGCCTGATGCTAACCTGAGTCGCTGTTTCATGCTGATGATTGAAGCCATGCTCAAACAGGAACAGTAGAAATATTTTTTCCCAGAGAAATGCGGGGTCAAGGAACACGACTGAACTTTTATGCTTCGCGTGAGTGCCGAGGGTCCTTTCAACTACACGAGGAGCTCATAAGTACAACAGTTAGGCTTAATCACTTTTAGCAAGTGAGGTGAAGAGAAGCACAGAGAGCACAGAACGTACCGGACAGTGGATGAAATGTTCACAATGTTCTGGTTTAAAACCATTTGCTGACCAGGCAGATTAACATCAAAGTGATTTCCAGTGATGATGTCAGGTAATTGTTTCAGGGTTATATGAGTTTTTTTGTTTGTTTGTTTGTTGAGGTGTTGTGGTGACTAAGTAGATAACATGGGTGCTACACAACTCCAAAGTCATTGAGACCTTGATTGGAGTATCACCTTCTTACTTTTGTCTTTTTTCCAGTGTCCTTGTGGACTTCTAGATAATATGGCGTGGTATACTATAACTTTCACCAAAAGACTTGCCAGTAGGTTTGTTGACATTATTATTCATCACAGTAGCATGACGGTTTCTCATGCAATGCTGCCTGAAGGCTTGAAAGTCAGATCAAGCAGTGGTTCCTGTTCTTGCCCTACACCGAAGGGCAGAACGGTGGCTAAGTGGGTAGCACTGTCACCTCACAGCAAGAAGGTCCTGGGTTCGATCCCCAGGTGGGGCGGTCTGGGTCCTTTCTGTGTGGAGTTTGCATGTTCTCCCCGTGTCTGCGTGGGTTTACTCCAGGTGCTCCGGTTTCCTCCCACAGTCCAAAGACATGCAAGTGAGATGAATTGAAGATGCTAGATTGTCCATGAGTGTGTTTGATATAACCTTGTGAACTGATGAACCTTGTGTAATGAGTAACTACCGTTCCTGTCATGAATTTAACCAAAAGTGTAAAACATGACGTTAAAATCCAAACAAACAAACAAAAACAGACCCTACACTGAATGAGATTTTTCCAGATTCTCTGAATCTTTTATGGTATTATGTACAGTGGATGGTGACGGACATTAAGTATTTACAATCATGAGTTCAGAAATGTTCATTTTAAACTGTTGAGCCACTACCCATCCTTACTAGCAAAAACTGAGACTTTGATGGTCACAATTCCCTCACCTGTCACAAATTCACCTGCTTTTTGTGAGATTTTTAAAACGATGTAACTTCTAATATATACAGTGTATCACAAAAGTGAGTACACCCCTCACATTTCTGCAGATATTTAAGTATATCTTTTCATGGGACAACACTGACAAAATGACACTTTGACACAATGAAAAGTAGTCTGTGTGCAGCTTATATAACAGTGTAAATTTATTCTTCCCTCAAAATAACTCAATATACAGCCATTAATGTCTAAACCACCGGCAACAAAAGTGAGTACACCCCTTAGTGAAAGTTCCTGAAGTGTCAATATTTTGTGTGGCCACCATTATTTCCCAGAACTGCCTTAACTCTCCTGGGCATGGAGTTTACCAGAGCTTCAAAGGTTGCCACTGGAATGCTTTTCCACTCCTCCATGACGACATCACGGAGCTGGCGGATATTCGAGACTTTGCGCTCCTCCACCTTCCGCTTGAGGATGCCCCAAAGATGTTCTATTGGGTTTAGGTCTGGAGACATGCTTGGCCAGTCCATCACCTTTACCCTCAGCCTCTTCAATAAAGCAGTGGTCGTCTTAGAGGTGTGTTTGGGGTCATTATCATGCTGGAACACTGCCCTGCGACCCAGTTTCCGGAGGGAGGGGATCATGCTCTGCTTTAGTATTTCACAGTACATATTGGAGTTCATGTGTCCCTCAATTAAATGTAACTCCCCAACACCTGCTGCACTCATGCAGCCCCAGACCATGGCATTCCCACCACCATGCTTGACTGTAGGCATGACACACTTATCTTTGTACTCCTCACCTGATTGCCGCCACACATGCTTGAGACCATCTGAACCAAACAAATTAATCTTGGTCTCATCAGACCATAGGACATGGTTCCAGTAATCCATGTCCTTTGTTGACATGTCTTCAGCAAACTGTTTGCGGGCTTTCTTGTGTAGAGACTTCAGAAGAGGCTTCCTTCTGGGGTGACAGCCATGCAGACCAATTTGATGTAGTGTGCGGCGTATGGTCTGAGCACTGACAGGCTGACCCCCCACATTTTCAATCTCTGCAGCAATGCTGACAGCACTCCTGCGCCTATCTTTCAAAGACAGCAGTTGGATGTGACGCTGAGCACGTGCACTCAGCTTCTTTGGACGACCAACGCGAGGTCTGTTCTGAGTGGACCCTGCTCTTTTAAAACGCTGGATGATCTTGGCCACTGTGCTGCAGCTCAGTTTCAGGGTGTTGGCCATCTTCATGTAGCGCAACAATTCGTCTTTTAAGATCCTCAGAGAGTTCTTTGCCATGAGGTGCCATGTTGGAACTTTCAGTGACCAGTATGAGAGAGTGTGAGAGCTGTACTACTAAATTGAACACACCTGCTCCCTATGCACACCTGAGACCTAGTAACACTAACAAATCACATGACATTTTGGAGGGAAAATGACAAGCAGTGCTCAATTTGGACATTTAGGGGTGTAGTCTCTTAGGGGTGTACTCACTTTTGTTGCCGGTGGTTTAGACATTAATGGCTGTATATTGAGTTATTTTGAGGGAAGAATAAATTTACACTGTTATATAAGCTGCACACAGACTACTTTTCATTGTGTCAAAGTGTCATTTTGTCAGTGTTGTCCCATGAAAAGATATACTTAAATATCTGCAGAAATGTGAGGGGTGTACTCACTTTTGTGATACACTGTAAACTTTTAGCCCATGTCCCAACTTTTATTTTAATGTGTAGCTGTCATCAAATTCAGAATTTGTTTAAATGTACAAAAACAATTTAATGGTCAGCAAAAAATCATTACTTTTGTCAGTTAAATGAAGGTGCAAGAGAATTAACAAATCACAGATTTTTAATTGCATTTTACAAAACGTCCCAACTTTTCTAGAAAAGAGGCTTGTAAATCACTTGTAAAGAGCTTGTACTCCTATGTAAACCCATTACTGCTATACTAAAGTGATGTCATACTCGTGCTGATAAGAAACAAGCGATTTATTCTTCAGCCTGTCATATACTGTATGTTCCCAACATATCCATCTTTTAACAGGAAACACTTAAACCCTGCTGAGTTAAACTGCTGTAAAAAAGGACGTGTGACAGGTTTGAATGAAGGGGAGGAAGAGTGTTGGTTCCTGTTCCATATCAGCTGGAAATGAGTGTTTGCAAATGAGGAAAACCCACATGGATAGATCAGGTTTTATCTTCGATTACCTCCTCCAGAATCTGCCCCTTACCTCAGATATGCTTCCTACATTACTCATTACTTCCATTTCACACTATTCATGAGTGTACTATTAGTGTGAATTAGGGATTTATAGATAGCATATGGTGTGGATGTTGCTTAAGCAGTTTTTGATTGCTGATTGAAACAGTAATGCAAAACCTTTAATTAAAACCATCATTTACAGAGGTGACAAAATCATAAATTTAACAGCTGGTCCACTAAACAGTAGCTGAATCCTTCATTGTGCTTCTAACAGACTTCTGGGGATGCACCATTACTCTGACATTCACCAGTAAATTAGTTGATGCAAGTTTAAATACATTGTTTTCTTAGTAATCACAAACTATCTTGCAAAACATTCCCAAACCATAATGCTCCCTCCACCATGCTTCACAGGAAGTAAAATCTTTAAAATTGGTATTCAGCTATTAGGGTGCTCAGTGGTGCAGAGCTTTGTTACACTAGTCCATCAATGTTCCTGACTGAAAATTAAATGAAACAGTGTTATGTAGTCCTTTAAGTCAAAATGATCACACAGAACAATGTCTATGGAACATTCAGATCTTTTCTGCTTTTAAAACAATTGATTCCACTGTTGTCTACAATTAGCATCATATTTTTCCGTTATAGCTAACAGAAACAGGAAGGTCTGGAGATTTCAGCTGATCTCTTGTTGTTAATCTTACAAGCTTTTTTTAAATGTACTTTAGCACTGCATGTTATGCTCTTGTTGTGACCTTTGCAGAAAAATAACTCCCAAGAACAGAAGCAACAGTTCTAAATATCCTCTATTTGTAGACAGTTTGCTGATTCCAGGTGGTGTGGGACACACTGTGACCTAGACCAGGCTAGTAATAATGAATGAATTGGACAAATCCAGATCAATTCAAAGGGATCACAGAATTTTTGCAGCTGTATGTGTGCATCACGATTTTCTCGTGTTGAGTCATGATTGATGTCAGTGTGTGTGTATGTGCGTATGCGTGTGCGTGAGTGTGAGTGTGTTGCCCTGTGTCTCAAGTCCCATTAACCTTTGTCAACAATAGCTGCTGCTCCTTCTTGCATCTGGGTCTGTGAAAGGAAATGAAGTGTCACTGTGACGCTGCTATTCTCCTCTTGATCATCGGAGCTGAGGGATCAGATTTTGAGCTCATATCCCTGAGAAACATTTCAACTCCCTGCAGATGCATCACAGCTCATTCTCATTATTCACACCATTAAATACATGGATTGGGTGTCATTAAAAAATATACTCTTATGAATGAGCTGAAAATAATATGTGACGTCTCACTCATGAGGGAATGCGTACAGCAATTTGGAAGTTTCCGAACCACTGAAGGTATCGTTGATGCTGCACATCTCCAGTGACTCAGGTTCAGTTTGTAGTTGATTGTGGAATTTTCTTTCTTTGTCTGTACTGGTTTTCTATGCAAACCCCAGTCCTCTGGCCAGTTAGAATTCCTATACAGATAAATTACCTCTAAATGGGTTTTTATTTGCCACCTAAATGAAAGAATGCTCTTCCTCATGTGACTTTCTATTGTAGACATTTCAGCATTTAAAATCATTACAAATGCATCTGCGCTCTTATTTTTTTTGTCATGAAATCACAAAACACATCAAACCATTTAAAAAAATAATTAGTTACTGATTGGGTTTTGAAGCAAAAAACATGTAGATTCTGATGTTGGATTGTGCACTCTTACCAAGACGTGGCAGCTAATGGACTGGCTACTCTAAAATTTCCTGGTGTAAGAGTTTGAATGAGTGACTTTGTGATGCCCTGTGATAATGGTAATTAAAATAAGCTCTACACTCAATTACTCAATTATTAGAGTTTCCAAAAAATTGGGACGAGTCAATTTAGCACTGTTTTGGTTACCGACTGATGGATGTCCAGATATACAGATTCAGTTGTTTGACATCCATACACTAGGTGGCAGTATACATCTAAAATAGTTCATTTCATTTGCATGTTTAACCATCACTTTATCAGGGTCTGATTTCCCCAGAATCACTGGGCAGAATGCAGTAACACCCTGGACAGTACGCCAGTCTGTAACTGGGCCTTGCCCTCTCCCTCCCAGACATAACCTGGATCCCAGCGGTTGTGGACTAGCGCAGTTTACCAGTGTACCACCTGAGCGCCTACATCTAAAATATAGACCAGCAATCCATCAACGAAAGCAACAAATGCAACTTCATTCATTTCTGAGGAACAGTTGTAGCCTTGTGGTTAGGGCACTGGACTAGTAATTGAAAGGATGCTGGTTCAAACCCCACTATTGCCAGGTTACCACTATTGGGCCCTTAAGTAAGGCCCTTAACCCTCAATTGCTTAGACATTATACTCTCACAGTACTGTAAGTTGCTTTGAATAAGTGTCTGGTAAATGTGGTAAATGTATTTGTTACTTAACCATCCTCCAGTAATGGTGTCCAACCTTGTAACTGCAGATTTTCTGTCGTATGGGATTTCACGTGTTCATTTATTCATTTGTACTATCAGTTTTATCCTGGTAGTATCACAGTGGTTTTGGCGCCACCAGTAAATATTAGGCACAAACCAGGAACACACCCTGAACATGGTAGCTACTGCAGCCTAGCACACATTCTCATAATCACATACTCATACATGAGCAATTTAGAGCAGACAATCCACCTTCCGCTTCTTTTTGGAATGTGGTAGAAAACCAAAGCATTTAACTCCTCACAGTGACCGGGGGAGAATAAAACTCAGGTTCTCAGAAACGTCTCCGTCTGAAGGGATATTTTGGAGCTATGTTAACTACAGTAACCCAGGTGTAATAATGCTGTTCTGTATTGTTTTGACACCCACATGTACGTGCACGTTCCCAAATGTCAGCTTTCGTCCGGTTCCAGGCCTTTCACTCGCAGTCCTCAATCCACACAATGAAAACATCCTTAGAGATGGCGCTGTTTGGGAGCGGGTTGTCAGGCAGCATGGCGGCTGAGGTAATACGGAAAGGACTCTGTTTGCTTTGGCCCTTGTGGACGTCAGTAATTAGATTAAAGAAGCGTGTAGGCATCGCGTTTGTCTATACAAGCACCTCACTGTCCCTTTTCCTTCCTCTTGCCTTTGACCTACCTCCTCGCTCGGCTTGTAAAACTC
This sequence comes from Trichomycterus rosablanca, assembly GCF_030014385.1. Lineage (NCBI taxonomy): Eukaryota > Metazoa > Chordata > Actinopteri > Siluriformes > Trichomycteridae > Trichomycterus > Trichomycterus rosablanca. The sequence continues at coordinate 35,889,822 of NC_085994.1, forward strand.
ACATCCGCATTCAATGCATTCAATGTTTATTCGTTTGGCAGATGCTTCTATCCCGAGACGTTGAAATGATCCGTTTACAGGGATGAAGGCCTGACAGTGACCTTCCAGCAGCTTGGAATTTGAACTTACAACTTTCCGGTGCTGGCAGCCTGATTATGTTTAAAACAGCGCACCAGCATTAGAAACAACTGCAGCTCAACACTCTCTACTCTGATAGCTTCTCTAAATCAAGACCTTGACTAATCCATTCTAAAAATTCATTCTGTTTTGTTCCGCTTAAATCTTTGACAGATTGCCTTACACTATTTTGTGTGTACCTAACAAAGTGCCTTGTGATAATAAAATATGACAAATAGTAATAATATATATAGTAATGAAATCTAACAATGCAAATGCTGTACCAGTCATCAGAACAGTTCTATTCAATTAACCTGCTTAAAATCAGAAGTGTGAATAAAGACAGGATTTACGTTCAGGTTTGTTCATTTTACTAAAAAGGTCGGAAACCCCTGGCCTCGATGATGTCAACTGCGTAAAACTGATAAACTGGTATATCTGCAATATGTAAATCCTATTATAAATATTGGTCCACATTGTTTCTAAAAGGTCACATGACCAGATATGTAAATTGTTTTGGAGATTGTAAAGGTGAGTACATTCAGAGGAGAGAGACTATATGATATAACCTGTAACAATGTGTTAAAATCAAGGAGCTACCAAGCAGTTGGACCACCCTTTGTCTCCAGAACGGTTTATCCTTCCTGGAATGCTCTTAAACAAGTCCTGACTGGTCTGTGCTAGAGTACTGAATCTTTGGTCAAGAAGAAAATCTTTTACACCCTTAAAAATGTAGGAGGTAAAGATCTACTTCAGTCTGCAGTCCAGAACTTTCTGTAATGGTTTTGTGCAATGTTTATTTTGTGTGTCCTAGTACGGGCAATGACTAACACCTGTTTGGGGTGGGTTCATATGGAGATCTGTATCGCGCACAGAGATTCATGCAACAACCTCCATTATCGCCGTCCCTGTACAGACCAGATCGATCAGCCAGCAGAGGTTATAATTGCAGCAGTCATAAGGAATTTCCATTGTCTGTAGTTGATGCATGTTGTGTCTTTGTTAATATATTTATTTATTCTTTTAGGATTTAAACGTAATGTGTTTACACACTTTGGTTACATTCATGACAAAACAGGTAGTTACTGGTTACACAAGATTCATCAGTTCAAGTTTAATGTGGACAGTTTTGTATCTCCAATTCACCTCACTTGCACATTTTTGGACTGTGGGAGGAAACCGAAGCTCCCGAAGTAAACCCAAGCAGACACGGGGAGAACATGCAAACTCCACACAGAAATGACCTGGACTGCTCTACCTGGGAATCGAACCCAGGACCTTCTTGCTGTGAGGCAACAGTGGGGTACCTGTGTTTGTAATTGCGATTGACATACTTTAAACTCAAGCTCATTTTTCTTGAAGGGCTTCTGTCTACCTCCTGTATATAAGATCAAACCCCCCCCCAATGACTGAAACTTGATTTGTTTTTCGTGTTCAATGCCAGTTTCAGAGATGGATGTGGAAATAATGAGTGATTTCAGAAGGGTGTAACCAGCTTCTCTGTGTTTCTTTTAGTCCAACTCGTCAGCTGTGCATCACTGGAAACAGTAAGATCATGTCTGATGAAGGCCTCACACCCTGCTCTGCACATTTATCAATTTTCTGTAGCTTTTCACAGCATGGTCTGTCAAACGGCATGTGAATAATTTACATGTGGTTAAATAGTGTGTGTGTACACACTAGTAGTTGTAATCCATCATCATTCTTTCTACTGAACACTCACTGCAAAGAACATTGATGCTGTAATGCCAGACAATCAGTGAGGTGAAGCATTTATCCCAGGATAATGTATTCAGGTCAAAGGTCAGTGATGCCTGTTGCTCTTGCTGCCATCTCTAAAAGACCATGCAGTAAGCTTTAGCACTGTCTAGTGGGTACTTACGACACTGCACCCTCATTCACTGTATTCATTCTGCATTCATAAGTCACAAGCTTTCTCTTTCACTACATAGACTACACAGTTAAATACATTCATTCTATTTCATTTTCATATTAACTACCAGTTTATTGTGATCAGGTTCATGGTGGATCCAGGTTGCCAGGTGTCACACCCTGGACAGCCTTGGCTTTTTCCCCAGACATAACCAATCATGTCTGTATGTAGACACCTGGTCAGCCAATAGCATCACTGTGGATCCCAACCCCAACCCTAGACCCCAAGGCTCTAATCATAATTTATACATCGATCAGCCATAACATTAAACCCACCTCCTTGTTTCTACACGCACTGTCCATTTTATCAGCTCCACTTACCATATAGAA